>NC_137743.1:11773516-12179108 GCF_963264785.1 Psittacula echo | reverse complement strand
ACAGATGCAGCCACTGCATGATAAAACAGGTGCATGTGATCATGACTTGATTCTGTTTGAAATGAACGGAAGGATTATCAAAAGAAGGTCTATGACAAAAAATTCCAAGGATTAATTCTGAGACACCATGGTTATGTCCAAATAGAAGAGTAAACTTGGGCACACTCTGAGAGTGTAGCCCCCTGATACTCCAGGCAGGGGAGCTGATGGAAGATAAGCTTAGCACCTCTCTCATCCCCAGGTCTGAACATCCTTCCCATAGAAATCAGCACATTATGTATGGAGAGACATTGCATGTTCAGGAGCACCCCTATTTGGATAGAAGTCAATGAAACCGAAACCATTCTTGGGTCCAAAGATACAGATCTATGAGGTACACTAGGAGCTCAGGCATTTGCCTAAGATAACTCACAGAATGTCTGTAACTTAGAGGTTTTTAACTGTCCTGAATCTGCAGCCCAAGCTAGGAGAAGAGTCTCTCCAGGCACCTAGGGTTTTTATGCCTCTCTCCTCCCCCCTGAAAATACTCACTGAACAGACACTAGCACAGGGAAAGACCCTTTATTTCTCTCTTAATCTGTCCATTGAGCTCCAGTTCCAATCTCAGCCAAATATCCTGAACAAAGGAAGAGAGGAACTTTCTAGCATCATCAAAACCAGCCCAGAGAAACAGCCCTGCCAAAAAACCAGACAAGAACTAACCAGTGTGCAGGATCACACCATCATCGTGTAAAACAGAGCAAGACAATTTGCCCATTAACTCTGTTCTTAGCTCTCTGACCTCTTTTTACAGTGACTCCTCTTTCCCCCTATGGAGCAATCACTAGCAATAAGAGTAAGCAGCAATTGAGGTAAACACAAGAGAGAAGCAAGAGAGCTAAGAGTGCTGCTGGGATTCCTTAAATATTCATCAGACATTGGTATGGCTCCCAGGTTCCTCCAACTGCAAATGATCTAATGAAAAACAGTAGATGTCAGTCTGACCTGTGGTACCTAACCATAGTTCCCTTCTGTCCAAGTGTCAATTTCTATTACTTTAAAATTCAGTGCTGAATTACTAACCAGCAGATTGCAAACTGCATTGGGTTTGCATGACAAGGTTTTGGTAGCAGCTGGGATACAGAAGTGTTTTGTGTAAGAAGCTGCTAGAAGCTTCCGCTATATCAACTGGGCCAATGCTGGCTCCAAGATGGACCCAGCACTGGCCAAGACTGAGCCTATTAGTGACAGTGGCAGCACCTCTGGAAATAACATATTTAAGAATGGGAAAAAGTTATTGCACAGGAACAATTGTAGCTGGAGAGAGGAGTGGAGGATACATGAGACAAACAGCTCTGCAGAAATCCAGGTCAGTGCAGAAGAAGGGCAGGAAGCGCTCCAGGCACCTGAGCAGAGATTCCCTTGCAGCCTATGGTGCAGATCATAGGCAGGCTGTGCCCCTGCAGCTCATGGAGGTCCATGATGCCAGCAGATGGGATGCAGCCCAGGGAGGACCCCCTGCTGGATCAGGAGAAGAGTGTGAGGAGTTCTATGAGGAGGAAGGAGCAGCAGAGACAACATGTGATGAACTGATCATAGTCCCTGTTCCCTGTCCTGTGCTGCTGGAGGTGAGGAGGTAGAGAAAATGGGAATAGAGTTAATCCAAGGAAGAAGGGATGGGTGGGGGGAAGGTGTTTCAAGATATGGTTTTATTTCTCATTATCCTGCTCTGATTTGATTGGCAATAAATTACACTAATTTCCCCCATGTCAAGTTTGTTTGCCTGTGACAGGAATTGCTGAGGTGATCTCTCTCTGTCCTTACCTCAACCCACAAGCTTTTCTTTTCTCTCCCCTGTCCAGTTGAGGATGGGAGTGACAGAGTAGCTTTGGTGGGCACACACCACATAAATAAACTCAAA
This sequence comes from Psittacula echo, assembly GCF_963264785.1. NCBI lineage: Eukaryota > Metazoa > Chordata > Aves > Psittaciformes > Psittacidae > Psittacula > Psittacula echo. The sequence continues at coordinate 12,177,208 of NC_137743.1, read as the reverse complement.
GTGCACCAGAATTTCACCTAATCTCATCATACTATTCATCTACCCATGTTACAACTGACTGAAACTCAAGAAACAAAACCATTTGGGTTATTCCAAAAGTTAACCAAAAGACTGAAGCTCTGAGGTTTGCCAGAAAGCAGAAGTTTCAGACTTCTAGATGGTGCCACAATGCCTTTGTAAAAGTGCTTGCAATGATTGGATTAGATTGTGCTAAGTGAATTGCATGTTATTATACGTGAAGCTGAAGCTTCAAGGGAAGCTCCTGAGCCTCTCAGAAGTGAAGCACAGAAAAGTTCCGAACAGTCAAGACTTGCCTGTGAAATACAGCAGCTTAGTCAAATCCCCATTTCGTCACAGAAATCTTTTTTCATTACAAAAGTACTTCAGCAGTACCCAGTACCCACAGCAACAGTTTTTTTTCTGGAATTGAAGGTGGTACAGATGAGAAAAGGGTAAAGAGGCATATTTAGTCCTGCAAAACCCAGAGTGAGAAGAGCTCATGATACCATTTTGTTCTGCTCTGGTATTGCCTACTCCAGAATTTCAAATACTTTACTCAACAACTTCTATGTAAAAAAAAAACCAAACAAACAAAAAAAAAAAAAAAAAAAAAAAAAAAAAACACCAAAAACCAAACAAAAAAAAAACCCCAAAAAGCCAAAAACTCCCCCCAAAAACCTCAAGCCAAAAAAAGCATCCTCAAAAAACCAAACAAAAATATCCACCACAAAACTGAGAGTCTAAAACTAAATGCCTTGTGTAACAATTGGAAATACAGAAGCATCAAATCCTAGGGGAGGAAGAAACTGAAATGGAACAAAGAGGAGTGGAAAAACATTCATACCTTCACAGACTTCTATTGTGTATTGTATGAAACACATTACTTTTACTTTTAGCTGTTTTACTATCTCCATTTTGTTAACACTTCATATTTGTATATTCTCCAGGTGTATACATGCAGACACCCTGGAACAAAGCCACCATTGTCTACAAGCTTTTCCTTCGTGTTTCAAGTCCTGATTCACAGAAACTTTGAAGAGATGCTGGGTTGAAATCATCCTACTTACAGAGCTCAAAAATTAGAGGTAAAGAGGAATTTCCAACAGTCTGAAAACACTCTGAAAAGCTCCTGACATTCAGTTGATCTTATGATGTGAAGTTGATTGCTTCTGACTCCATCCATTAAAGGTCACTGGTTGGTATTCCCTCTCTCACTTGCTCTGTCTCACACATGCATGCACACACACTAATATTTTCTCTTATTGTCTGCATATTTTCTGAGGTATAGAGCAAAGCCAGACACCAGTTCAGTATATATCAGAGAATATGACACCATCCCCAAGAAGGATTATGCCGAAACGTTGCTATCATTCAACACTTGTAGCATCTCTGGGTATTTGGTGTTCACTTATCACTTTTTGCCTTGGGTCCTACCAAGACGGTTGCTATGCATCTTGCATCTTCCAAATATATAAGTCATCTGCACTCTGTCAAGCACTTCTCAGAGTTACATTTCCTATGGTAATGCCTTTCGTGTGAGCTATCCTATTTTTTTGGAAGCTATCTTCTCATCCCTAACTGCCACTGTGACTGAACGTTGAAAAAGCATCACTTAAAAAGTATAACATGAACTTTGTAATTATTTACAATGACTCAACTAGATTTGCAGTAAGAATGAAAGACTCCTATGTTGATTTCACAAAGTGGAAACGTGTGACTATTAGAAACACATGGGTTGCAGTTAGTCAGGCTCATACTACATTTAACTCTGAATCAGAGTTTCATCTTTTCTCATAAACATTTATGCTCATGCTGGATATCGTTTCTCTCTGAATACATATAATTACAGTTTACATTTGTGCCTTTTGAGATGCAGCAATGTAGACAGATGTACAAAGCACATACTTCTTACTAATGCAAAGGTACCCCAACCAAGGTGAAGTCCTGATCTCTCGTGGAGTACTGTACCTCTGGAGGATGAAATGGAGATTCTCATTTTAAACTGCAGGTGGAAAATTTAAGGGATAATTACAAACCATGGACAGACGATGGGGTTTGCTCTCCGTCAGTACTAGATGCCAAATGTGCTTGTATTCAAGATCACTGGGCACATCACTACTCAATGGCCCTTAGACAGAAGAGAGCTTTTTTAGTTTAACACAGAAGTAACGTACTGTGATTTTCAGAGGTAGATCTACAATGGATGATTATTAGTAGTGTACAAAAAATGTATTAATCAGGCTCTCAGTACCTATTCTTCAATGAGCTTATAGACAGCATGTGCAGAATAGTCAGCCATCCCCAAAGTCTCTCCCAACAAGGAGCTTGATAAATGGCTTTATCATGGACAGTATTTCCAAAAAATTTTTTTCTATTGAAATTTTTTACAACATTAGTGACCAGGATGAAGCACAATACACAAACAGGTAAGTCTGATTTGCAAGGAGCACAACTAAGAACAGGAATATAACACAACTGTTTGTCCTCTGGTAACATTTTGTTGTTGCGAAGACTTTTCTTTTTTCTCCTCAGTTATGCAGAAACTTCATCTACTTCTGTTTGAAATGTGCCACATTAAAATATGCTTTATGCTTTGGTGCTTTCTTTGTAGACTTTCCTATTCTGCTGAAATTGCCCAAGGCTGCCAAAAAGCGTGAATGAACTGAACTGAACTCCGACATGATTGGTAACATCCAGGTTACAGAGATTTGGGTATGACTTGACGTTTTTTGCTGGTTTTACTCAGAGCGTCTATCTCAAGGACATTCTGATATAGTGTCTGTAATATCTCTCTGTCCATGGGCAGGACTTCTTTCCTTGTAACAGCTTGCTATTTATTGTCTAACACCACCAGCTATGGGGACAGTGAACTGTGCTTTTATCAGGATCTGTATGTTTTGTATGTGGGCTAGCAGGATTTAATTCCAACAGCACTGAGAGAGGAGTTGAGAGTCAGTTGCACAAATGTCAATGTGCTGAGCATGCACAGGGCTGCCAGGTATGATTTTCTCATCTGTTTGACATCTGTTCTTATGGCAGTTGGAAGGTAGGTAGGATGTCCTAGGACATCTAAAATGACACAATGTACTTGTTTAGGCAGCTGAGTCTCAACTAAGTTTGCTGCAATGCTCGTTGGCAACAGGAGAGAAGGAAGTCTAGAAAAGAAGATATGGACAGACTTCCTTTCTAGCTGCATAAAATTCAGACTTCGAACAGGCAGTATTTACATCCCATCCCTCCTAATCAGAGAAGATCTCAAATTGTAAAAATCAGATTTAACTCAAATCCAAAGAAATCCAGAGTTTTGGAGCAATCCTCTAGAAAACAGATTCCAGAGTCTCTGGTCTACAAAGTCTCTTCAGACTCTAGCAATTCCTTGTTACTATTTACTATTTGTCTGGCACCTTACAGTCATTTGAAGCACACCTTGGAGTTAGCTCTCGAAATCTGACTCAGTGTATAGTTCTATAAATATGCCCTTTGGGTCATGTAAGTTTAATGCCTTCAAATATTTTGTCATTGGATATTTCTCTGATTGATAGCACCAATTTCAGAAAGACATTTCTTATAAGACTAATGTTTTTTTGATCCTCATAAATGCTGAGGGATCGCATTAGATGACAGAAAGAAGGAGGATGGTAATGATGCATTTCCAGACTCCTCCCAGAAAACAAACCACCATCTTCCAAGGCCTTCCGCTTTTGCCTGCATACATTTTTAAAATACAGACTGTCTTTTGTGGTCTGATGTTATACAGTTATTTCAGAGTTAGAAGAATGTATTTCTATTAACTACTGAGTACCTTTTGCTGAAAAATTAACAAGGCACAAGGAAATGCTCCTTGTATCAGAGTTATTTGTTCCTTGTCTGTGTTTCAAACATCAGTGCTGCTGTTCTGTTACAGACTTCATTCAAGAAGCACTCATATTGCCAGTAGTGCGTGACAGTGTCTTATCTTCCTTCTGGTGGAAAGCAAGTGAGGCCAAGGCAACTTCAAAAACTGTTTCTTTGTGATAAACATGGTCTGTGGTACATGTAGCTCCACCTTTCTGCTAACTGAGTATACATCACACCACTTTGGATCATTCTTATGGATTCCCATGGAAAAACCTAATTTACGATTCATACTGAAAGAGCAATTTTTGGACTAGAAATGTTGGAATTATTTCTGTTTAGCTGAAGACACTCAGGCCTGTCAAGAACTGTTGCTTATAAAAGAGCAAGTAAGTGCAGCTGGGTATGGGTGAAATAGAGGGATCTCTTTTCACTATCTGCCCCTGGAGCAGTTATTACAAAACATTTCTGCATTGCTAAGGCTACTGGTCCTGCCATGTGCCTCAACATCGTTGTGATTAACCAAACATGCAAGCTGTGTCATCCCAGCCTGCCTGCTCTGACAGCAGTTTGCCAGTCCAGGTCATCCCTGCAGGGCAGAATGCTTGTCTCTGCTATCTTAACATGCATTCAAATTTCAAAAAAGAAACCACGGTCATGAAAGACTCAGGATGGAGCTGAAGACAGAATATACATTCTGAGATGCAAGAGAGAGCACATACTGCCAGAGTACCCATACTCTTCCAGTTCATTATGGTTTTTCCCTTATACGTCCGTATATAACACAGCTGTGCTACTTCATTTTATTCCTAAAAGCTAAAGCAACTTGCCAAAGGTCACCTGGGAAGTTCCCCTAATGCCTTCATGCCTGCCTGCATTGTCTTTCCTTCAGTCTTTAGGTCACATTGCTATTTACCATTCTTATTATTTCAGTTTTTCCTCTTTGATGTGCAGAACTTTTCATTTATATTTCATGTACATTTCATGATGTACAGAAAGTTTCATTTGCTTTCTAACTTGGTATTTCCACCAACTCACAACTCATCGATGCTCCAACAATCATATTTGTTGTTAAGTATTTCTAGTTTTGAGTAGTTTCATTATTTAGTCTAAACTTTCTTTCTGACTCTAGAGACTTCTAATTAAGCAAACTGCCTTGAAAACAGCTCACATTACTGATTAATGTGAACAGGGTCTTCCCTTTGCTTATTCTTTGTTATTTCATGGATTCTGCCATTAGTTAGGGCTGTGGTTGGAAATTTTCAAAGCTGTGTTCCTTACCTTTTGATGTAGCAAGGGCAGACAAGGCTAGTGGATGAATTACAAGCCCATGAAAGTTGAGTTATCTAATTAAAAGAGGGTAGCTGTATTCAGAAAGTCACTGGACAACTCAGAGACAGAACTTTGCTCTCCATCCCTTAATAGAGTGATTACAAATGAAGAGGAAAATATTACCTGAAAACCAGATTTGAGCAATCTGGAAGTAGGTTAGACTCATTTTCAAATACGTTTTTCCAACTAATACTCTTGCGTGGTTTAAAATTATCCTGACAGAAAAACAATTGAGGCAGCTTTTAAACTAATGATACAATCCCATGGATAATTTCCCCTAAATAGCTTGGAGATGTGACTGAATGATTCTATATATCATTGCGGGAAGCAATTTTACTCAATGTGTTCTACCTGCTGGATCTCACAGTGCATTACAGATTGAGTAAAAGCCTTTGTCTGAAATCAGAATCAAACTGGCTTTGGAGCAAAACTTAAACCCTGATGGTGAGAGAGCTAGGTTGCCCTCTCTGCAGTCTAATAGTTAACAAAATAGTAATAAGAATTTTGACAGTGCCCAAGTCCAAAACAATAATATTGTGCCTTGACAATAAATTAGGTCTTGCTCTAAGTCAAACAATCCCTTCTTCAGAGGACACAGACTGGATCTCTTGCCCGTTCAATCCTTTACCACCCTCAGGTGGAAACACTTATTTGTCATCTGTTAGGACAGCATTCACTTTCTCTCCAATTAATATGTGTTTTCTTACACATACATGTTGCAATGTTTTTCTTAGCCAGCTGAAGGGAGATGACAACCTCATATATATTCATATATACTCATATATACTGCAGAACACCACATACCTGTTTATATATCTCACAGATATTTTGTCTTCTGTGGCAACCATCTGTCCAAGCCATGTGGCAGAGACCTGCCTAAACCCTGCTCTAGCTCTCAACTCCCAGAACCCATTTGTAGCATTTGTGCTTCTTTTGTCCTGGTCACATACTCTGGCTATATGGACAGGTCATTGAGCCCAGACGAAAAGAGTCACCTCTGTGATGGATGTCTTCTTATGCAACATAATCTTCATCAGCATTTGCCCCCATTCGGCCATCCACAGACAAGTCTCTTGCACCTTTCCTGCTCAGGGAAGTGTTGGAGGTCACCTGGATGGAAAACCTTCTAAATTGTAGGTACAGGAAAGCAATCATTGATGGATGGTGGTGCCTGAGTTAATTTCCAAGGGGGTAGTGAACTGTCTTCAAGTAATAAAGCCTTTTGTATAATAATCTGCAACTGAAGGTGAAAAGTGTGTTCATAAACAAAGCACCAGCACCAGAGCCACATCCATCCTCCTTGAAGCAGCTCTGCTACAGCGTGAAATGCAGTGAAACAAAAAGCTGGAGCATAAAGATGCTTACTTTAAAAAACACAAACAAACAAACAAACAAGCAGGACACTGTTCTCATTTCTATAAGCTGAAACACCAGCAAAAGCTCAGGAGGGCAAGGACAGAATTTTCTGACAGAAAGAAAAATCAGATGACGGAGACAGCTGAGCCCAAGGTTCTGCAAACGTACCTTTCACACCACACATTTCAACGGCTATGATAAAAGACCACCACAAGCAAGCTTGCATCTTTGCCAGCCTGCAAGCTTCATTCCTGGCCATTGTGTTTGAGTCACAAATAAGAAGTAATTTATGTTTGAGGACTAGCCCCAGTGAATAGAACCATAAAAACAATTCCCAGCCATTTGTTTGTGTGTATTTTTTTTCCAAGGTTAGCATTTATTTTAGATGACACTTTTTTCTCCCCTTGGCCAAGACAGGATTTTTTTCCCTGCCTTTTATCAAACTGACAGGTGATATTGCTTTAAATTGGGCACTGCATTGTCAACAGAGCCTTTCAGACCTGAAGCGACAGTCAGGTGGGTGAGAACTCATTTCACCCTTTATTTACTAAATGCAGATTGGAGTTTCAGGAGCAGGAAGAGCAAAAGAAGGGGAAAGGGATGCCCTGGGTGATAATGGGAATGAACAAGAGAGGACAGAAATAGAACAACAAAGCATGAAGCAGCCAGGAATTTATTGTAGGGTGATTAGGTTAGATCCATCTTTTTGTCTATAAACCATTCCCACGAGCATAGGTTTTGAATACACTTTGTCTCCTGCCATTGCTCCTTCCCCATTAACAAAAGAAAAAGTGACAGGGGCTTGAGAGGATGCTCCTGGTAGATCTCAGTGCATTGTGGATGTAGCTAAGGGGGTTACAGATCGGAGGTGAAATACGATTTCAGATTGAAATCCTGGGTACCTCAGTTTCTCTTGCACACAACACCCAGTCTGGGGCCCAGAAAGAAGCAGTTTCACAAAGAAAGAAGGGAGATTGCCTGTGTGATATGATGGCCTATCTGGTTAGTCCTCAATACCTGCAGGATCCTAAGAGCACATTACACAGAAAATATGATAAAAAGCAACTCTTGAGCCTACACTAAAAGAGAGAATGTTTCTGGACAATGTGAATGCATGCATGTGTTTGTTAAGCTGGACATACAAAATACTTCATTTAGGAAACAGCCTCTCAGAGAACATTGTCTTTGTCTCCGTAATGTATTTATAGTTATCAACCCGAAATTTTAACATACATTTTAAAAGACTTTCTTTTAAGCATGTTCCTCATGATTGTTTCTAAGAAGCTGGCAACTTTAAGTGAAATCATGGAACTACACAAGCTTTGATATCCCTGTGAATATTTCAAACAATTGCTATCTGGACTCACTTTTATAACATTTAAACTTCATATTGTAATTACATATGTGAACAGACTACAAATGCTGAACAGGCAGTGAATTCTGCTGCTTCCACACATTATCTCCTGCTGCTAGAGCACCAATTAGCCAGGAGGTAGGACGTTCCACTGTCATAAAAATGGGAGCAGGATTCAAGAACAGCAACTGTTGCTGAAAATTAAGAAGTGGGGTGGGGGGAGAGAAAGGAGACCTGTCCTTGTTTTGTCTGTGGGAAGTGATAAAGTAGCATCTGCAACAACACACTGATGGGAACTAGAGACAGATGATCCAAATTCATGCCAAAATCTTCTTAGTGCTGTCTCCTCCCACTTGCCCTAGGCTATCTCTAAGTGTATAGAAATCACCTGGATCTGAAGACAGGAGGGACAGTGCATTATTTAAACAAGCTATGTTTGTTTTTTCTTTGGCTAGTGATCTCAATATTTCCCTGAACTCTCTTGATGTGTTTTAAGGTGAATGGTACCTATCTCGAGAAGGACTTTATGATTTATATTTTAAGAAAAGCAGTCATCCATATGAGAAAGTGTCTGAATAACTTTTGTGATACCTTATGACTGTGACAGCATCCCAAGGTTTATCCACACTGTGCTATATCTCACAGATACAGCCTTCTGCAACCCTACAGTGAAATATTCAGCTCTTCTTCCCTTTCACTGCTGCTCCCCAAAACCCCATTGGTAACAATTTGGAGACACAGAGAATCCCATCAACCAGCCAACGTACCTTATTCTTCCCTTCACGAGTTCCTCTCAAAGCTTTTAAACCAAAAAGTCAGGTTTTACTTGAGCAATGATTTTTTTAAGAAGAGGCAACTCAAAGTGACTTGATGAGAAAAGGGTGTTAGAAAGTTTTACAGCCTGGATGGTTTCGTATGCTGGAGCGTAGGTCAAAGTTGCTGGTGCGTCTGCTGTCAGCTCAGAGGCTCTCTGGGGCATGGTAAACTCATCACAGTCCTGCTTGCTCCCTGGGAGGTTTCTCCTTTAACCACAGACATTTGTCTGTGTGTCCATGCCCACTTCTCCCCACTGCTGAGTGGCACTCCTAGCTCTGCAGGTGCTTGAAGGGGGTCTCTTCTTCCTGCCGTGCTGTGAAGTCTGTGATCACCTTTTAACTGCTCCTGTAGGAGCAGTTCTTCATAATGAGTATTCACCCTGTGACCACCTTTTAACTGCTCCTTTCCTTCCCCGAAGTGCCTTCACTGGACCCAGTCACCATTGTTTATAAAAATATGCCACAGTACGTAAGTGGAGAAGAAATAAATAAAATGGATACTGCCTACTACATAAACCAAAAAATATCAGTGGCCTTAAAAAGGGCCAGCCAGGAAAAAGGAGCAATGCTGAGGTTAGACCTTTAGTACTTATCATGTTTGCTGTCACATTGCCACATCACCCCTGTGCTGTCACTCAGAATTGTTTTACCCAAGCGCAATTCCCTGAATTTCAAGACATTTCAGCTGGGAATCTGCACCTGGAAAAGACCTGGTGTCAGTGTTTGTGGCACAACACACATAAGCACATAAAGGCTCAGCATTGACATGCTGTTGCTGTGCCTTTCCCCATGGTAGAGAGGTATTTAATTCAGCAGTGAGATATTTTGTTGTCATCATCTGTTGCTGGGCTTTCTCTACACTGCATTCTGATAGGTGCCACTAGAATCTGGAAGCACAGGAATATAGAAAGGAGCCTCTCACCTGTTTTCTTAATTGGAAAGCATACACCTGTCATGAACACTACAAGACAGTCCCCATCTCAAAACAAAGCTTGTCAAGATTTTGCTTCAAGGCAAGTCAAAAATTTCACCTAACTGTCATTATCATGTTTAGCTTTTAATCTAAAGATGAGTCAGAATAGCCATTAGGAATTCACGGGGGTTAATTGTGAGGATAGATGAAAGAGTTTCTGAAAAGATCATGGGAGCAAGGTAGGTTCTGTGACTCTGAAAGCTCCCTGATGCTGTCAAATCCTGTGTCACATCAACATCTAGATAGATTTAGTTATATATAGCATGAGGAATGTCAAAAGAATCCAGGTAGATGTCTTGTGTTATAGTAGCGATTATGAATAACTGAAATATCATGACAGGCAGAGAGAGAAAGTCACATTACAAAACCTTAAATAAACAAAAAAAAGTCAACCCTGAAAACTAAGAAACAGACCTGGATGTCACAGAATCACAGAAACCCACAATGCAAAGGGTACAAATGGAATAAGAAACACTACGGCATCAAATATTTAAAAAGGCAAAACAAAAATAGTTCACCTAATTCAAACCCCAGAATTACCTTGTAATGCATAAGAGAGGCACAGAGATAATATACACATGCAAGAGGGCTGCAGGGCACTCGGCACAATTCAGACTGACTCCTGGAGAGAGCTCTCATCCATCTTCTAGTCAGACATCTTTCTTTTTTCCAAGTCTGGAAAAGATGTGCTTAAAAAAGGGGTCTCGATAAGGACAGGAAAAGCAAGTATGATTTCTACATGGAGTTCATGATACTCTGTACATTGAATTTGGCCTACCTCTACCACCCTGAACTTCTATTTAAACTCTATATACATCATGTAGGAGCAGTGGCTGAACTTCTCTTAGCCAAGTACTCCTGAATTTTAACTGAGTTCTTAGGAGAAACTGATGCTTCCCCATGGCAAGATGGAAGCAAAAGCATGAGCACAGGTTAGTATATGTGATCTACCAAGGAACTAGAAAGGAGACATATGAGAGAGGACACTTCTTCCTGAGTGGCTCATGCCCTGAGGATACCAAGTCATTTAGGACAGTGGGGGATTCTTTGTAAGAGGCTCTAAAAGAAAACATGCTCTTATAATAGCTGAGGCAAAAAAAAGACCATCTGGCTCCTCAGAGTGAGGTGACAGCAGCAAACCAGTCTGGCCCTGCCTACAGTTTAATTTGCTGAGCTCTCCTCTCCCACATTCAGTCTGTACCATGCCATTGCCTCCCACTACAGTGACCCAGAGCCTGAGCTTTCCAAGCAAGGAGCTCTATGTCCTGGACATTAGTAAAACCTATTCAGATGAAGCCGGAATTTCTCCTGGAATGGCAAAGAACCAGCCATGTTTGTCCCAGAGATAGAATGACTCATTGTTTTCAAAGTCATCAACACCCACATCCTTTCTCCTTATGACGTCTTTAGGACCCTCTTACAAAATGCCAAGGAAAAATAGTTCTTCAGTTAACAATGTTTCCAATTCAGAATGTGGAGGATTTGGTAACAATAAGTTTTAACATAGTGTTTCCCAACAGTGATTTTCATATGCGTTCCAGTAACCAACCAGATAATTTTCCACTCAGTGAATAGCTGCCTTACACATGTTATTTTACAGGGATTGAACTTTCAAACTGATGTATTTCCACAGCAGCCAAGAAAAGCAGAGTCAGGAAGACACCATTTAATGAGCACAAAGCCATTACAATGCTAGTCCTCAGGAGAAATACAATAGGATAATACCTAAATTGGTGCCATTTCTTCAGTGACGATGGAGCAATACTGCTTGACACCAACTAAGGATCTGAACCTGTTAACCTTCATTGACTCAGACACACATTTCCCAAAGCACTCAGCTAACTGCAGAAATGAAATGCAGCCAAAATTGGAGGATAAGGATGCAGCTTTTCAGGAAAGGGGGGGCAAAGGGAAACTAAAGTCTGAATTTCTGAAAAGTCAGCACAGTGACACTGTTGCAGGGTATTCTTATAACACACAGAGGTTCTCACTGCTGACCTGTACCACAAACCTTTGCAAATTCCAGTCTTTGTCATTTCCTAAATAAACTTACAATGTGTCCCCGGCCTTCCCCAAACAAAAGGACAGATTTTAGCCACACCCTCTCTTTCTTCATATGTCTCTTTAGCACTTTTACATGCCTGAGTTACATCTCTGACATCTTGTATTGCCCTGCAGAATCTCATTCAGTAAAGAGGTAGCTCTTATAGTTAACCCCATGGATTTTAGGAAGACTACAGCATGTAGTAACCTGCGTCAGGTTTCCATTAGGTGGCTTGGGTACAAAATTGTAAAGCCCTTAAAGAATATACAATAGTTGCCTCCAACTTAAATGAACTTTTAGGGGCAGAAAGATAGAAGACAGACACAGGCCACCTTTGAACCCAGACAATATCAGCTGTCGTTTGTGCAACCCATTCTAACTTGTTCAGTTACAAAGAATGAACATAGACTCATAAATCCTGAATCTTTCTCCAGAATAATCTCTGCTATTGGGAAGCACTCACAACACAAAGACAAAGCTTTCATCTTGCAGAACAATCAAGAACAAATGCCTAATTGTGTATGTAATTACCGGGCAAAAAATTAGTATGAAATAAGAGCTGAATAAAGTAATAAAAGTGAATTACAAAAACTGCATTTTTAGCCTCCAGAGAGCCTGGGAGATAGACAAGAGTTGCGAGGGGGAAAAAAACCCAGCAAACAATACACACAGGTTTACTCAGGACCACTCAGATGTAGCAGAATAAGGAAGAAAACTGAGCAGGTGTCCCAGTATTTAGGAGACCCGTAGGCCATATAGTCTCCCTATTATTTCACAGTCATAATTTGCAGGGGTTATCAATACTAAGACTCCTGTTTCCAGGTGTTTCAGCAGGACACTCACAGACTTTTAATGTTTTCTCAGATGGGGACTATATATGCTAAGCAGAAATATCACGGTATACCCACACAGAACATCTCAGCCACATTAGAACACCTTATGATACAAGAATGCAAGGAAACACTAAGAGCAGGTAATCAAAGATGCTCATTAATTAATTGATTCTTCTATCATGAAAGTCCTCCTCTCAGTATAATCTAGTGTGCAATCCACAGCTGCTTTCACTTTATTTAAGTTCTTTGGTTGGTTGGCGTTTTTTTCCATTTTCTTTTTATGTTGCACCACTGCAAGAGGGGACTGTGTAGGTGTTAAGTTTTAATAAAAGGTATGTCTCAGAACCAGTTTATCTGAGGGAACAAGGCCTTTTCCAATTTCAGCATCAGTCTGTAAGCAAATAGCCTCAGTTTAATAAATCTGTTTTATTATGATGGGATTTTTTTTTCCCTTCCCAGTCTTGTTTGTGCATCAGGGGGCAACAGCAATAAAACCTCACGTTCCACCAAAAGGAAATTGTTCATAATGTTAGTTAACAACCTAGAAAAATGTTTTCCTTTGTCGTGAAGAGTACATCAGTCTGCAGTGTAACCAGAGGAAAAAAATATGACTTTTAGCAAGAGCTCTTATTTCTGCTGAAATGGATTTAAGTTTCCTCTCTTTTTGCAATCAAAAACTGTATCCTAGATTTTGCTATGACCTCTCAATACAGTCATGCGAGCCTACAGACTGACATTAAAACTCTGACAAGGATAACTTCTCTTTTATAAAAATTAGCCCAGGGATTTTCAAAATGAAAATCCAGACAAAGAGGCAATGCCAGGTTGTGGTGTTACCCATCTCCCTCTTTCTCTTGCTTAGTTCTAAGTTGAGATATAAGGACAATGTATTTGCCCTGCTATGGGGAGATAATGAAAAAGCAAGGAAACACCCCCAAAATACAGCTCCCAGAAAGTCATTAGCAGAGGAATATTAGGAAGGTTTGCTCTGCTAGATAAGAACATTGTTCTTTCATCCACTTTTGATAGTCGGGATTTTTAAGATACCTCACTGTCTAAAAGAAAGATTCAGGCATGTGCAAAATATCAACCTACCTCCACAGCTGGAGGATGACTAGAAGAAAGCAGGGACTCTGCATTTATTGGAAATAACGCAGACAGGCAGCATTCCCTTTGTCCTGACAAAAGAGACTTCTGCACACCATAAAAAGGAGAGAAAAACAACTTCATGCACATAGGTTCAGCACAATAATTGCTTTCAACAGCAATACATACAGTCCTAATTTCACAAGAAATTTCATGTAACTCTGTAAAAACAGAGATAAACAGGGTCACCAAAGTGTTATTCCATTCCATACTTCCTTGATATGGAACATTGACATTTTATAACTACTTAGAGTTGTATTTAGAGTATACATGAGCACATCTTTTGCTGAATTTAGGCACCTGCAATTTGTACCCAAACGCTTAAGAGAATAATGAATGATTCAGATTACTTACTATCCAGGGCCTTCCAGATCTTGCCTCTATATGTAATTTTATGGCACAAAGAGCATGCTGCAATGTCTAAGACTAATACTTCACTTTTTTTTTCTCTTAAAAATCTCAACAGCATAGTTGATGGGTGCAGCAAGAAAACACACTCCAAAACACAGGTGAAGAAAGTCAGGGAGATAATTAGTAGACCCAAATGCTCAAACTAGGCATCAGCTGATGAAGTATCTTCCTCATTAACCACTTTTTATCCTGGAAGTCTTTTCTGATCCCCACACCTTTTGAAGCAAGTTAACAGCATTACGGTCAAGGTTTTGCAGGACCCCAAATCTCATATTTGAGCTGTGTAGTTCATATTCCAAGCATAATCAAATTTTGGACTTTAGCCTCTCTTCTCAGTCCTTGTTGGTTTTGAATGCATAGAATATTACAGTTTATTTTCCCGCTAACTTGCAGAATATAAAGAGTAGAAGGATTTATTGAGCTCCAGACTTAAAATTGTAATGTTTCTGAAGGCTACCATGATATTATCATATTGTGAGAACAATTTATCTAAAAATATTATACCCATAGATGAAAATTATAAGTCACTATTAAAAAAGTGCAAACTTTTCCCTTGTAAATGGGAATATGCACTTTATCTGGACTGAAAGGAGCAAGCAAAGAATACCAGCTGTGAAAAGCACTATTCAATATTTAGGAGAAAATTGCCACCATTAAATTAGGTCAAAGTCCAAATAAGTCAGTGAGAAATTTTTTAAATGCTTTCCCATAGCACATCAGTTGGATCAGGTCTTCAGATTCATTCATAGAGCACACAATTAGAGATTTTGGTGTTTGTCTCTACACCATATGAATTGCTACATAGTGTTCCAGAAGGTCTCAGTAAGCACATCTTCTGCCTGGTGAAATGGAAAGAGAGAAGGACCAGAGTTCAATTTGCTGAAATCCTTTATGATTCTGTATCACGTCTACTCTGTGCTTATTGCAGCGAAGTTTATGCCAGTTGCTTTTCCCAGGTGTGCAGTGTGTATACGTTGAGAGCTAACTGATGGAAGGCATGGATCCACTTAACAAGCAGCAGGTTTCTGGTAGTGCTCAAGCATGGGCTTCAACTTTTGCTCAGCCAGGAAAACCACTCTGAGGATATCAACACTGCACTCAAGTGCATATCAAAATACTTCAAGTGTAAACACAAGACAGATTCCCACCAAAACACCACCTCTCCAGTACACTAAATCAATGTATATGGATCCAGTGTGAGATGGATTCTAAAATATGACCCTTTTTAGTTTCTTCTTAACTTGGAATGTGGCTAGCCTAGTTTATTCCAAGTCTTCACACTTTTCAGAAAACTATCTCAATTGGTCCAGTTGGCTGAAAATCCAGCACAATTCCTCTCTTTATTCCCTGAAAAAGCAGTGAAGTAAACTAAAGAGTCCCACGAGCTGAAAATAGATTGATGCATATGTTCATTTTTCTCAGATTTTTCCTAAAGCCCACTTTGCAGGCAGAGGTTTCCTTCGTTGTTCCTAAGAAGAACAATTTCCTATGGCACAGTAAGCAGCAGTGTTTAGGCCAGGACAGATTGTTGGCCAGTGAGTAGGTGTGGGAATGCTGAAAACATGTTTTTACCCGTATGGCTAACAGATGGAATAAGAGGAACTTTTTCAAAAGAAACACAAGTCACTTACGCTATGGCTGCTTGGAACAACAACAACAGATGATACAAGTCACTTCTCACCAGGGCCTTCATGCCCTCACAGCTTCTTTCAGATTACACTTCCATCCTCCACTCCCTCTGCATTCATAACAAGCTATAGATGTCCACACACACACAAAAATAAAAAAGAAAGAAAAAAGAGAAAGAAAAAGAAAAACTTAAAAGAGAGATGCTGTATCCTTGAAATTATGATCAGGACGCTTAGCAATGAGGTTACTTGTACACAGATCTGAACAGTTATCTGCAAATTAAAACATTGATTTCTCTAAGTTTTCACCAGGAAGCATGCTTGGATTTTCAGGAAGCATTTAGGTAAATGGGGAATTTGGATAAACCAAGAAAAACATTGCAAAGATTTGAAAAGTTTCATGTTTGGACTGCTCTCTGTGTGGTCAAACCAAAATTTTCAGAACAGATCTCCATCCTAACTAAATGCTGATATTGATATTTTAAATAGTAAATATTCACTAGAGCCTATTGCTTTAAAGTTACTAGTAAAAACTACTGAAGGGGGAACTTATCACATGAAGTAACAGTGCAAAACTCATGACAATACATTCTAAATGCAGAATTCATTGAATGATGAATGTGCTTATTCAAGTGCACATGCACATTCAAAGTGTGTTTGTTTCAAACCAACCTGATCTGAAATGAAGATTGGCACCAGCAGAAATGGTAGGTCTGGATCAAAAGTTCAAATCTCAACTTTGCCTTTTAACTTTTTTACCTAGATTTCAGTTCTGGATGAGACCCCATGGCAGATTTGTGCTTATTTCCCTCTCTGATGTTTTCCTAGCCATTCTCCAAGAGAAGCTACCAAAGATATTGTCTTTTAAATGGTCAGGTATTTGACGTGGTCCTGGAAGGCTTAACTCTTCCTCCTTCACTCATAAAGTAAAAGGGCAAATCACAGACCAGAATACCATTAGAGATGACTTTTTTTCCATTAACCAGCCTAAGTTAAAACTAGCTTAATGAATTTTATCCTCTTCACATGTACTGTCAGATTCCCCCATCATTCCTTCATTATCAGAATACCTTTTCCCTTTGCACCAAAACCAGCATAAATGCAATCCACAGCAGCTTAAAACAGATAAGTTATCAGAAACATCTGCAGAACCACACACAAGCCTGTATACCAAATTTTCTTCTGCATATTTATTTCCACTGAATTATTTACAAAGCTCATACATTATATGTCAAAGCATACAAAAAGGCCTCGTTAAGTGTAGCTTTTTCTTCATCCATACAAACCAGAAAATGGTAAAAGTGTCATTATACTTGACACCATCAACTGATTTAGGGCACAATATGGACTGTGGCAAAACTGAGAACTCACCACCTTGGAGAGTTCAAAATGATCAGGAAGTTTTCTCATATACAACATGCATAGCACAAGAGCATCTTTGCTGGTTCAGAGCAAAGGTTCATCTTGCAAAATGGTGTTTTTCCAGAAACAACACGGACTCTGTAACAGAGTTATAAAACCAGTATTCTGCTTTTATAACTCCCAGCTTTTAAAGATTTGCAGATCCTGTGAGGAACATGATGTCTTTGCATTTAGCAGCAATTTTACAACATTTCTATTATGTTTTTATGGTATCTTAGAAACACTGGATGATGCTCCAAACATATAAGAAGCTCAGCTTAAGTCCTTGACGAGAGTCATTTGGGATATAGAAACAAATTCCTTTTCAGAATAAACTTCTGATTTTGTGGTTTGTAGCACCTTTAGGAGAGGGAAAAATTCCATGTTTGTTCTGCACAACCTGACATCAAGGAGACCAACAGTAGATTCAAGCATTTATGAACTATTGCAGTACAAATACTAAACCATTGTCCCTTGTGAAGTTGACTTCAACTCACAAGATCCTACAGTAAAGAAATGCTGTCATTCAGCTTTAGGAAACAGAATTTGTGGAGGTAATGCATAAATGGAGAGGTGCAAGGAAACACTCTCAGCTTGTTCTTCCAAAGGGCACCTTCTGATCACTTTTGCCTTAGTTTTATGAAGAATAAGGAAAAAGTCTATTAGATTGACAAAGACTTGGTCATTTTTACCACTGATCATCATGGGTTTCTTTCTCTCTTTGACCAGCCCCATCAAAAACTAATTTTCTGATTTTGCCAATGTAATTCTAAAATCCGAGGCTTTCACTTGAAATTCCCTTCCTTCACACACCCAGCCAAAAGTTCCCACTTGTAGGTTATTTAAATAATGTAATTGAATCACATTTTCTCAGGCTTTTTTGGTGATTCTAATCAGAAATGTGTAGGTCCCCGTGGAGCTTTTTCTTATCTTTAACAGTCAGATATAAGCCTGACTTTTCTTACTCTTTTTAGTGTGGTTGAATCTTGGAAACCTGGACTAATCTGTGATTGCTCAGCACTGCTTGCCCTTCAACTGCAATTATATATTTCCTCAATTTTGGTCACCAAACATGGACACTGCTGTCCTCATTCCCAAATCTTCTAGCAATAGCACTTTGATTTATGCTACATTTCTCTTACAAGACTACTTAGAATACTTATGATATCCTGAAATATACCAGAACAGAGTGGCTTTTTATATTTTTCCTTTATTTTTTACCTTCGATTAAACTCCCAAGTCTCTCCCCTTGTCAGCACACAGCTTTCAACACCTTCACTTCTGAAAAATACCTTTTCTTTTTTCCTTCACATTGCTGCATCTTTTTATTCTGCTGTAATCTGTATTCAGCTGCTTAAAAAACTTGCAGCCACTGGAGTTAATACAGAATACATTTTCTTATATGCCTGTTGCAAAATTTCAATTATCCATTCCTATGCAGGTAGGTGGGTTTTTTTGTTTTGTTATAGGGTGTTTTTTTACATCATCTCAGGCTTGAGAATTTACCTTTCAGCTGCTGGCATGCAAGTCATTTTACTTAGTTTATAAAACCTTGGGGAGTTCTGCACTGACCTCCACAGTACTTCATGTTTTCTTTTTGTTTGACATGTTCCCTTTCTCCATGAAGTCACACTGTCAATGAAGAGTTTCAAAGAAGCTATTGAACCAGAGAAGGAAAAGAAAGAGAAAATAAAAACGAGAAAATGAACAGCTATGCACAGTTACTTACTAGACCACCCCCCTGGATCTTCCACCATAAATAGGTTAGACCAGTATCAGATTTACATTGCCTTCCTTTATGCTATTGCATCAGTTCCCAGTGAGCTATTTAAGGAATGACAGAATCTACTCATGCTTTTGCAAGCCAGAATATTGCATCTTCAGTTCCCATCTCCAGCCAGCACATAGCAATCGGGATGCTGACTTCTAGCTCATCCCAATTATGAGACAAAACAGGTTTGCTGTAACTGAACTTGAACTCTCACTTTGCAGTTGGGGTGTGACAAGAGCATCAGTGTGGACAATTATTGTGTCTCAACTCACATCCACAGATGCAGCAAATTGTTAACTAGAAATTGTGGGGAAAAAAATCTAGATCAGAGTGCATTATCGGTCTGGTATCACTTGTTATAATGGTTTAGTCTGAAGGAAACAGTTTTAAAGAAAACAATCTTTAATGCACAAACCTATTAAATAGACAATCTTACTGAAACCTTAACAAAGAATAATATGGCATGAACCAGCGTCATATTTCAGGAGAAAACTATCCAATGCGTGCATTTAATTGAGAGTATCTGTGCAGCATTGTTCTCTGCACTCAGAAAACAGTGAAATTTTTTGGTTACAACACACAGCAGAAAAGTTTGCCTGTAACTTGGTGGCATTAGTCCAAGTGCAACTGCAATTGTTTTTCCTGACAAAAGTATAACCACACTGAGTTTGCTCCATTGCTCGAAGGTAACATATAAACAGAACACCACAAGTCTGTGTTGTATTGAGACAACACTGCATTGTGGTGAAATGCAACAGTGTATTTCATATGCTCAGATGTTAGAAGCAGACAAGAAAAAGTGCTATCTCACCTGCTGTATTAGTATAACTCCAAACACAGCCAAACCTTTATGGGTCCCTTTGTATATTTATAATACAGAAAATAATAATAAAAATACAAAAATATAAAAAGTTATATTGTAAGCTAAAAGTGTTATACCAACAAAGGTGGAGGAAAAAGGATTGTACTTCCAAAAGCTCAGTTATTCCTTCCTTCCTAGACGTGGTTTCTTTTCTGTTTGGACTGGTGTAACTGAAAGCTAGCTAAGCATTTGCTTTGTCATCCAATAAAAGTTACTTTCTTGATAATAGAAAGATAAATTACAGCCTTAATTTCCAGAAATGCTGATCCTTTAATCCTAAATTTCCACTTGGATTGTTGCCTATTATTTCTTTTATGCTTCCTTCCTCCCCAGAATCACAACCCCAGGCAGTCAGGTTGGAAACAGAACTGCTCCAGTGACGTGTTGAGTCTGTGACATGTATTTGATGTAGAAACTGGTGTTCCTTTATTGAAACACACTGATGATTCAGCTTTCTCTGGAAGACCTCTTTTCTTTTGGCACAACATATGTTTTCTCTCTGTTAAACACTGCACTTATGTAAAGATGCCTAGTCATCCTCATCCTTATTTAAGGCCTTTACATACCTGCCTATGATTTGGTAGAGAGGGGAGAAAGAAGAGATGAAAGCTTTTGATTTCCAGCATAATAGGATTTTCTTAACCCTTTGCCTCACCTACACATCACATGATCAAGAAACAGATACTAAGTAAAGGAATTAAATGTTTAAAACAGGTATGTAGGAAGTGTTAGATAAGCATTTCAATTAATCCTAACAAGATATTAAAACAGTTGTCAGCATAGCAATACCAATTGTAAATTTATAGAAGTATTTTCATTTTCAGTGATCTGGATTTAACTCTTGGCCTGGCCAAGCAATACACCATCTAGTAAAGATGTATCCCAGGTTAGGATTCAGTGGCAAAGACCCTTTATTGGTGCCAGCACTTGCCTCTCTGACTCTTCTTAAAAGTAGTTTTCTGTCCAGCCAAGGCAGAAGGTAGAAGGATGGGCTCAATTCACTCTGCAGTTTTCCTCAACATGTTGACAGTCATTTTCCTCGATCCCTGAAGATTAGGATGACTGAATGTTTTCTCTGCAGACCAAATATCCTTAAGAAACTCACTAGACCACATATTTCAAGGGTTGATATGCTGCTTAGTCTCTTGGTAAATGCATTTCATAGCTCTGGAGGAATGTCTCTTTTTTACTGCTGATATCTGAAGCAAAACTATATATTTGATGACTCCATATATTTAAAGGGATACATACCAAGGTCAGTGCCATCTCCCTCAGCTCCTGTTCAGGTAAGCAATTTTCTCTAAGGAGCTGCATGTTTGCCCAGATGCTTCTGATTGTACACAGCTACTCTCTCTTTTATTTTTTTATTAATTGGAGGTTAGTGCAGTCTGAAGGCAGGCTTGCCATTCATCCCATATAGGTAGGAGCACAGCTGCAATGGCAAATACCACCTCTGCAAGCTTACAGCTTGCCTCTTTCCTTGAGTTGAACTTCACCTGGAACCAGTTTTCCCAAAGGAAAACTGTTCATTTGGGGTTTTTTTCTCCCAAAAGTTCATGCTTACGTTATCAGCAGCTATCAAAATTCAGCTTTCTGTGCTGGTTTCTGTTCTAGCAGCAGACAGGCCAGAACTCAGAAGCTCACCTCACTTGCCACAGGCAGGTAAGATCCTTATTCTAAGTTATTCCCTACTTCTGAATCAAGCAAGCTATCCAGAGAGATGATGCATACCCTTAAAAATTTTAGGTATTGCACTCCACTATTGTATCATCTGATGAACCCTAAAAGCACTGCAAATTCAAGTCATACATACTTTTAAGTGCTGAGCAATCCTCTTAAAGTAAATGCCTGAACTTCCTACCTGATAAAAGGAAAGAAACACTTTCAATACCTCTTGCAGAAAGTCTTGTCTACCAAAACCTGCTACTTCCCACTGGACTTACATTTTGCGTGACGTATGATTTACACTGCCTCCTTCTGAGATTCAAAGAGACAAACATGCAGAAAAATAACCCTGTCACACAAAGCACTTGCATTTTCAAAATCAGCAACAATCAACAACATCCCCCACCGCAGGCTGATCAAATTTATCCATTTGGCTATTGGTGGCATTCAGCTTGAGCTAAACAGCACAGCTTCAGTATTGCACTGATCTACCATTTCCTGTGCAAAGCAGAAGATGAGTGCCTCAGGAACTGCTGTAGAAAGATGCTACACACATCCCTTAATTCCACTTAATGTGCTGCAGCCGGTCTGTTGTACTCTTCCACAGATTAGCGAAGAATGAAGTGATGTTACAATTTTTTTTCCTGGAGAATCAATGAGGCAAACGTGGCACTGGTGTCCCTGATGGAGTAAGAACACTTGCAATGTCAATGATGAAATATTTAAGTTCCCATGGAAGGCACTTCAAAACCAATCTTTTATTTACTCACTCTTACCCAGATTTCCCTCTGACTTCACAGACTGAGATTTGAGCCAAAGTGATATCCTAAAACAGTACTCATTTGATATTTACTCTGTCCAAATTTGGTCCCAAAACAGCAAAGCTTTACTTTGTTTGCTTTAGGGTGACTGGTAAATAAGTTGAAAAGAAGCTCATGTACATACATATTACACATATTTACATTTTGGTTCAAGCAAATACATGTATGTATGTTCACAGAGTAAAAAATATGAATCTTAATTTATATTTGTCTCTAAGGAAGGAGTCTCATCCAGGCTTTTACTCAGCATGCATTTATGAATAAAAAAAAGATCAAATTAATTATATTTAGAAAGATTTTTATCCTTTTCCCCCTCAAGTCTTCCATTTTATGCTACGCATCCTGAATTATTTGTTGCATCTAAGCCAAGAAAATACTCACTTTTTAAACTAGCTAAAGAAACTGGCACATTCACAGTGAGGCCCATGCTTTTCTCCAGTTCGTAAGAACTGTATCAGAAGTTGATTTTATTACTTCTCCAAGAAATAATTTTATTGACAGTGTGATTAACGGTACAGGTGAATTTTTATGCTAATAAAATTGGGATAAACCTGATAATCAAAAATTGAAGAGGATAAATAAAACAGGCTTTTTCTAATAAGGTCAGCAATGCAGCAGGGCAAAGGAACTTTAAAGAGAGTAAACTGGCTGTGAATCTCAGGAAGAATGCTGAAGGGAGCAACCATCAGACCCCTGTAGGGTAGCTTGAAACTACTGCTTGAAAGCCAGGATCATCAAGCTTGAGAGGGTTTGGCATAAACACTGAGTTTAATTGAAAGCGAAAAGGAAAAGTTTTAATGGCCTTCATGCAATGTCTGATGACGGTATCAGATGCATCTGTTGAATTAGCCATTTTTTAATATAAAAGTTCTTAAATTATTAACTTTTTCTAAAGTGATATTTGATGGGAAAAGTAATATCCGTATGAAGTATTAAGTGTTTCTTATGAAAGAGCTGTATAAATCTGACAGAGCATAATAATTATGCTGTCAAATATACAAGATTCCATTTTCCCTGAGCTATCTAGACCACCAAGTTTCAGAGACTACCATCAGGACAGTAAGATTTATTTTGTCCCCAAAGGTTCAGAAGACACTTTTACTGAAAACACACACATCTAACAGTTAATTCCTCTTTCTTTTCCTCACTTTTTCCCAGTACTGCTGCTGTTAGTTAAGTTTTGAATGGCAGCTTTATCTGATCACAGGCAGGAAAATGTTAACTTTCTTGTTCTCTTTCATTCTTATTCTCTCATTTATTGCCCAAGAGAAAGAATGTTTGTGGTTTGCAGAAGACAGACTAGATCTTCACCATATGAATCCACCAGCAACATGCAAACCCCAGCTACATATCTGGGTCCCTCCCCAAACACCCTGCAACAAAGAAGATTACTTTATTTGAAATAAGAAGCATTTTTTTTTCTGCAATAACATGTCCAGGTGATAATGGAATTTTACCTTTATGGTATGACTCAGCTGAGTCACCCTCATGCTTATTTAAGGAGTGAGTGGACAACTAATATACCAAGTTATCTGTCCAGAACAGTTCATACGTCCATCTCCAAAACTCCAAATTAGACACAGACAGATGCACTTTTATCAAGGACTGCCTAACTGCATTGCTAGATGAGTTACAGTAGCTATGGGAACTATAATTTTAAATTGTCTTGGATTTCTGCATGTTAATTTTCAGCCAGAACACTGCATTACAGGAAGTTTTTGCATTAACTATTTTAAGAAGTTGTGCAAATCATTAATTCTTTATTTTCTGTCATTTATATTGAAATGTAAATCCTTTTCCTACAAGATTTATCTAGAAGACTTTAATTTGTAAATGTCTTCAACACAACTGAGTAGTGACTTACAATCTCTTCTCAGCCATCAAGGAAATGAAAAGGACATGTACTTAAGTACTGAAATAAGGATTCATTCTGAGATGAACCTGAAGCATCAGTTTTAGTTCAGCGGAGCTGAACTTTACTACCCTATCTTTGGTTTGCTTCTGACCATTATCAGGCTAGTATTGCTAATATCTCCATAAAATTAGAAGGATCTGGAAAGCTCTAATCAAAATTTTTCTTCTAGTAGACATTTGGGGTTATAAAAGCATAAGGTAGTACTGTAAATGTGAAAAGATTTCAATGAATAAATGGCAGAAAGTCAATGTCTTCAGAAGCTGCCCTCCAAGTGCCCACTCTCCCTAAAGACAGTTTACTTTCAATAGCTAGAGTTACCTCAGATCCTCCCCAGTTAATAAGCCTTTCTGAGACTACAAGAGCTAACTAGTCATGAAAGACCTACCTTAGCAGCTGCTTCCTCATCCCCTATTTATCTTAATTGCATCTGAATTCTCATTGTACACAATATTCAAAATACACAGCTCTCACTAGTATCACAAAATTATACATACATCAAATAAGAAGACATCAATCACATTTTAATTTCATGTTCAGGTAAATTTAATACCATCTCCCTAAGATGACAGTTTGTAGGGCTAAAAAGAGTCTGAATTAATCTGCTTCCCGCAGAGCAAAACCACTTAAGTATGTACATGTCATGTCAGCATTTACAAAAAACTGTCAAATTGACAGTTCCACTAATAACTTGACAAAACAATTTATGTTTCTGGAATTTAATGGTATGATTTTTGGTCTCTCAGATCTTGAAATTACACTTATTTAGATGAAAACCAGCAAGATAAAACTCTCCAAACTTGCCTTCAGACTTATTTAACAAAAGCTTCCATCATGCTACAGTTTTCTTAATAACAATAATATATAACCCTTCTTTCATAGCAATTCTCATTGCAATTACCATTGCACAGTCAACAGTTGCTATTAATAACAATAAATGGTGTGGGTTTTTTCCCCTTCTGTGTGACAAATGCACAATCATTAGGAAAACATGACAGGACACCCTTTATCGCCAAGTTCTGTATAACTTTTTATAAAAAATTTGCAGTGGAGAACATTTTAAGGTAGTGAAATATAAGAGAAGACTATGTCCATAGCAGTGCTCAGTTGCTAGAATGCAGTATCTAAGCCTACATCTGCAGTAACTTGTTAAAACAAATTTAAGCTCCTGAGAGTTTTGATTTACATCACCACATAGCCTTGGAGCATGTGGATTAGACTTCTTTAGCATGAAACCAAGCCATTCCATTTGGTTTTGGCCCACGAGACACCACTGAATTTGAATCAAAATAAAACTTCCTGAAATACCTGCAAGATGTGCATACCTTTTCAGCACCATTTTCCTCTACATATCCACCCTTCTTACAACACTCTCATTTGAGCAGTTTACCCAACATGTTTTCTTGAAAATTACACCATTGAAAAAGGATTCGCCCTCAGTGACAAGCAGACCAAAAAAGCTATTAAAACAACTACATTCCCATCTTGTCATGGGTGTTTGTGTGTCTGTGTGAGTGATTCACTTCTGGATTCAGTTTTAAACCAGAGCAGGATAACAATACATCAACATTTTTCTTTAAGTGGATAAAAATTACAGAAGAAAAGTTTTCTCCTGAAAGAAATGAAATTGAAAGGTTTTATTTCAAAAGCAAAAATAATAATAATAAAAAGAGGTAAATAGCTGAAACTTTTAATACCACATGAAAACCTTTTTGACCATGTTGGTACCAAACAGGTGAAGACATATTAGGACAAGATTTGGGCAAGGCAAAATGTATCAAAAAAAATAAAGTCAAAGCAAGATTTTGTGTCACAACAAAACACAATTATGTTTCCACAGGAAGAGATTTCAGCCACCTTAAGTCACTGAAAAACCCCACCCTGTTTAGTTTGTCTGGCATCTTCTGAATGACATTTTCAAGTGAATGTTTCACCAGCAATGTGATATTTGTGTTGTGTGCAGTCACAGTATCACAGTATCACAGTATGTTAGAGATTGGAAGGGACCTCAAAAGATCATCTAGTCCAATCCCCCTGCCAGAGCAGGAACACCTAGATAAGGTTACACAGGAATGTGTCCAGGCGGGTTTTGAATGTCTCCAGAGAAGGAGACTCCACAACCTCCCTAGGCAGCCTGTTCCAATGTTCTGTCACGGATAGGTTGTTACTTACAGGGTCAATCACAAAATAGCAGCAGGGAGTTTTTTTGGAAATATCCCATAGACAGCTCATTTCTTTCTCAGATGCTTAGGAAAAATGTGTGCCTCTCCATCAGGAAGATGAGTTCATGAGTGACTCATAAGCTAAAATGTGTTAGGTTTATTATAGGTGTTAGTCTGGAC
The DNA here is from genome assembly GCF_963264785.1 of Psittacula echo. Classification (NCBI taxonomy): domain Eukaryota; kingdom Metazoa; phylum Chordata; class Aves; order Psittaciformes; family Psittacidae; genus Psittacula; species Psittacula echo. The sequence continues at coordinate 12,150,708 of NC_137743.1, read as the reverse complement.
AAAAATACTGGAATGATGTTGGCTGATGAAAACTCACTCTTGAGGCATTGCCAGAGCAGTCTTCATCCTACAGGTATTTGAAAGACCAGCAGTGTCATAACTGAAAGGTTTTGTTGCATCTGCCAGCCAGTGTGAGAAAATCAAAGGGGGCAGGTCCTCGGTCGTCAGAGCTGTACCCTCATCCTGCCTCTCTACTGGGGGAGACCTCAAACTCCATTTGGATGAGTGATGTGAGTGAAATAATAGCAGTACAGCAGGAGTGCTCCCTGCCCTAGCTGGCTTTTCTGTGCTTCTCTGCCACAGGCAGCAGACAATCTTTCTTATAGATGGCCTTACACTTGATGGAGGAAACATGGATTTGGCTGCCAGCACAAAAAAAAGAGATCGAAAGTTAAATAGCTGCTGAGACTTGGTGGAAAACTTGTGCAACATTAATTTTAAGGACACTTCTGCTGAAATATTGTATCTTAAAGAAATATCGTATCCTGAGCTATGCTTCCTTTTAATTATTATTCTTAATGACAATAGAAAGAAAAAAACAAAAACGAGCATTGTGGCTCAGAAGTTCGCTTGCCCCTGCCGCTTTCTTTCCTACCTGAAATCAATCATTTTATTTATTTCAATTATCTTTCTATGAACTAACTGTGACAATACCAGAGGAAAAAAATAGTCTTTTCATTAAAATCTGGTGCTGAAAATTAGAGTATCTTGGTTTCACTTCTGATATTATCATATCTTTGAAGTCACTTGTAACTGATAAGGAGATTATTTTTTTCTTCCTCTTCGCTGTAATTTTATCCAAAAAGTGAACACTTTCATTCCAATCCAGAACTTTCTTTAGCAATGTGCAACTTGCCAGCCAGAACCCCTCTGTGCTTTACCCTTCCTCCAGGAGGTGATAGATATACAAAATGGCAATGCTAAATGAAGTCCCACTGCTGTGAAGGCTGGAAATAAAGTGGAGAGTCAGACCCAGTATTCCAATTATTCACTAAAGTGCTGCAAAGAGTCTAGAGATGTGACAGCGAATGGCAGATCTGGCTGAGAAATACACGAACTGAGAAGCCACAAAATTCCCTTTCTTCTGCAAATGCACTCTGTGTAATAATTACTAAACATATTGAGCCCTCCCATACATAAGCGGAGCTATCTCTAATGGGAATGTTTTCAAAGTTCTCTGTGAGGCTAAAGTACATCTTTATGTCTAGGGAGATAATAGGACAAACTTCTTTTCCATTGTAGATAAAGAAGATGTGTTTTAAACTTGCCCAAGGGAAATTTCCAGCTGGCCAATTACTGCTAGCAAAGATCTTTTCTATAAAATGCTATTCCTCTAGGGTCAACTGGCTACTAAATGTGTTTTCTAAAGACTAAAAGTACGTAATTACTGAAAAGGATTTCTGGACCTTGCTGGTGGTTATTGTTTCTAAAATAGATGTTTTTTTTGGGGAACATATAAACAGAAACAGATGGGCTGGCTCCCAACATCTAATTATCAGAAGAGATTCCAGTGCCTGTTGTCTTTCCACTTGGAAAAAAAGAAAGAACAATGACAACAACAAAAAACCCAACAAAACCAACAACAAAATGCAAAAAAAATTAAAAAAAACCCCAAACCAACAGAAAAACCCCAAGAAAACAAAACAAAACCCCAAAAAAAACAAAAAAAAACCCCGCAACTAAACAACTAATCAAATACAAAGAAACAAAGCTTTAAATATATTTATGGAGGAATACTGTTTGAAGTATGGCAGCAGCCCCCAGTGCGTGAGCAGAGAACAGATGGAGGAAAGGGGCATATTTATAATCACTCTTGTTATGAGCAACCATATAAAAAGCATGTTTTTAAATATTCTCACACGATTGTCTTGAATAACTTCAATTTCTTTAGTTACATTTCTCACTGATAAGACCCAGCTAGAGGGTATTTCGTGAGGTCTGCCAAGGGAGTGGATGTGCCCAGAATGCAACTAATTATTCATATAACTACCTGTATATTTGGGTCATTTTAATATTTCTTTTAGAGAATTTTTGAACAAAGCAGAAAATTTTCATGCAGACTAGTTCAAGGGCTCGCTCCCCCCTGGTAAACCAGAACTGAATTTTTCCTACTTCTGTCTGGAAATTGAAAGGCAGCAAATTAAAGGACCAAGTCCCTTTTGCTTGTCATCCCAGACTTTATGCCTCCTGGGATTTGATTCCTTACAAAAATTACAGAATTGAGCGCTACAGTCATCTCGTGAACTAAAAAGGGAAAAGATACCAAAAATTTGTAACTCCGATAGCAGCTTAACACTGAGGTGACAGACTTGTTCCGTATGCTGCTTCCTGTAGGCATGGAGAGGAGAGAGGATAGCTAAAAACATCCCTTTAACCCATGTAAACCTTTCATATTCACAGAAAAAGCTGTGGGATGTCTCTTGATGTTCATTCCTGACTTCAGCAAAAATTCCGTATGCATACAAAACCATGGCTAGACCAACTGCTTGGAAGATAGATGCAGATGGTTAAATGATATCTAGATGTTCCTTAACTCTCATATATCGCATACAACTTCCTTATCCCTCCCAGCATTAAAGGCAAAAACAGGCTTCCAAGATATTAAAAATCAAACCTACACTTTGCAAAAAGTTCCACTCTCCTTTCAAGTAAAACTAGACCATAAGGAATCAGCAGCTATGCTAAAAGATGAAACAGGTATTAAAAAAAAAACCCTGAAATAGATGTTGAAGAAGGAAATTGTGTGTCATGGCACTGCCTTCAACCAGCGGTCTGAACAAGAGTCTGGTGATGTTTCTGAAAATGCATATTAGGAATAATTTCAGTTTGTTTTTTTTCTTTTTTCTGAATTCCCTGTAAACAGCAGACTACATCAGCTTGCTCCTGCTGAGAATTTGTGATTACAACACTGGTAAATATCATTTCACTTGTTGCTTTGTCAACATCTCCATGTTCCTATTTATTACTCAACCCAAAAACTTGCTCCAATCAAAAACTTAGTTTCTCCTTCATGTTCCAAAGGCAATTTTACTCCTGTCTTTTATTTTTTCTCATGAGACTTATTGTTCTTTGTCAAATAAAAGTTTTAACTATGGGGAGAAAGGAGGAAAAAGACATATTTTAGAGGTCTTTCTGCAGAGGTCAAAAGATAAAGCATCCATTGGAAAAAAACTTTATTAATATTGCATGTTTGAGAGACGAGAGGAATGATACAAAGTTTTTTAAAAGTTGGGGAGTTTTCCCCATAAAGCCCTGATATTATTGCTTCTAATGGCAAGATTTCCAGCTGCATTCAAGATACACGAGCAAACCCAAACAGCATAGAGAATGTGGTTTCTAAGGCCTGTGAGGTCATCATCATCAAATGCTTTGCCCTTTCAAATTCCTTTTGGGTATCCCAGAAAGGCCAAACTACGTTCAGGATGAAAAACTTTCATAAGCTTATGAAAGAAATTAAACTATATGACTGCCTGCAATTCCAGGGGATAGCACCTCGTGACCTAAAAGTCTCTTCTGACTCTAGTTTTATACCTCCTTACAGAAATACGCATTTTACAGATGCTTAGTGGGATTCAGAAGAGTTTGCTTAGGAGGTCAGGCTATGCCTCAGCCTATTAGGCTGAGAGAGATATCAGAGGAACAAGCCAAGATGCATTATGGCTGGGAGCTAGATATATGTTTTGTGATCCTACTTAGCCAATTAAGGCAATTTCAAACACATGGTACAACTCTAATGAGCCTTAGTCCTCTAGGCACTGTGACACCACACAGGCTCAAATTATAACCAAGAAATTGAGTGTAGAATGTATGTAAGATCACAAGGAAGTAAAGATAGGTTTGCATGACCATAAGTCAGCTCCATAGATGAGCCAAGTTGTCTGGGCTCAAGGCAGCTTCAGAATACAAGCAATGCATATTTGGAGGAGTAAAGCAGTCCCAACAGCAAAAAAAATTAAAACAAACAGGGGAAAAAAGAAAAGACACCCCCCCCCCCCCCCCAGAATTGTGCGTTAGCTTATCCTGCTGAGGGTATAAAGTCACTTATTGAGGGGTTTCATCAAAACCTACTATAAACACATATGTGAAGAGCAAATGTATCAGTGCAGACAGTGTCCAAAATGCTATATCCCACCTTGGCTTGTACAGACAAGACAAGGTTCAGAGATGCTCTTCCTGTGTCTGTGCCAGCTGTATTCTGTTGGTTCTCTGATAGAATTGCACTGGGGAGTAGATACAGTAAAAGAACCAAAGAAAGGAAAAATCTTCCACTCCGAGGTCTGTTGGAGCAGTTCCCCCTTCCAGTTGGATGAAGCTGGGAGGAATTCATTTGCTAGACATTCATTTTTTCCACCTCATGACCATCCAGGCAGAGCTTAGCATTAATGCACACTTTGGTAAATCCAACCTTCCCATTGAAGAAATATCTAGATATCACAAAATAAACCAAGGATGGAGAATCATCTCTTCTGACAATTTCAAGTGCTCCTGGGTGACACTTGAGCACCACTTTGGAGTCATTGTCTACAGCCTGGACAAATCTTAGCACCTATTGCCTCAGTGAAGGAAAAAGACACAGAAACAGCTGGGAACGGTGCCATCCATTGGCTGCTACATTGTTCAGCAGCTAAAAATTTGGCCCAAAACCTTTGTTTGACAGAAATTATTCCCCTGCTCTCTTCCAGTTCCTTTTTAATTTCTCATTTCTTTACCTAAGATGAAGCTGCAATAGGTGTTATTTGTGAAATTACAGGTTCACTAGGATGTGGAAGGCAACCCTAATAACTATCCTTTAAGAATAGACATGCTGATTGTATATTCTGTTAAGAAAAAAAGGAAGCTATTAGCACATGGGAGTAATTTCTGGGGCTCTAAATGGGTGAAGACACTTTGGGAAAATTGAGTTTAATTTGTCAAAAGAGTTATTTGCAACTTTTTTCCTGTCCCTGCCAGTTGGGCAGTACTTACTACATTAATTGCTGAACACAAAGTACTGCCATCAAAAATTCATTGATGCTATTGTTTCTTTCTACTTCTTCTCTTCCTCCCCTCTCCCCGTCCCTGCCGTTTTCCTGGCATCCACTGCTCCTCCTCCACCGCTGGCTTTCTTATTCCACCAAAGATGTGGCTTATTTCACCACCTCTTTGACACCAGTAGCCGGGGTACTCCTGAAAAAGCACGCTGGATTTAAACAAGCATGCCAGTTGGATGTGCTAATGACAGCTCAACTTCCCAATCAGACCTCGCTTGCAACATGGAGTTCAGGAATTCAGCTACAGACAGCATTAGCTGGATAAAGATACACCCACCCCAAAGCCTCTTGTTATGCAAAGGAAAAGTGGGCTAGTGACTCATCAGGGTAGACAACAGATCAGATGTTTCAGGTATTTGAAATTCACTTTTGCGACGAATTCTATTTATTAAGCAGCACCATTCATCTGCTTCCCAGAGTCAACAAAAGATCCTCATAATCAGATACAGGACAGAAGAAGCTTCCATCACACTCCATTGGAATCAGTCTCCTCAGTTCATCTTCTGTACGAAACCAGCCATCTACTTTTGAGCTTGTCTTTGCCAAGCTACCTTATTCTCACCTTTCAAAGCAATCATGTAAAGCTAATCATTTCCAGGTTGTTAGAGCTCTGGAAAACAATGTGGTCTTAGCACAGTACACTTTGAGCAAACTCTATAGTGTGAGCAGGGCTAGAAACTCATTTTGTAGAACTAAATTGGTACCACAACATTTGACTCCAGCTGAGGATTTAAGACAAACTCCAAATTCCACAGGCTTGTGATAATTTTATGACAGCTGGCTCTATTAAAGGTATCAACCACATGAGGATGTAAGCAAGGACAACAATAAAAGCAGACAAAACTTGTTTATAGAATAGACTAGAGCAGAATAGGATAGAATGGAATAGAATGGAATAGAATATAATAGAATAATCCCCACAGCTGGGATCCTAAGCTCTGCTACCTGGCTCCTAAATTGCTGTGACAAAGCAGTGATAACTGAGAATTCCCTGCCTTTTAAAATAACTCAGCCTCAGTCAATGAAAGTCAAACAAATAGAAACTGTGTGAAGATCAGGTTTCTTGGGTGGCTTACATATAAGCACATGTTCGTGTGCATGTGTGTGTAAGCTCCAGGCAATTCGTGTTTAATCAAGTGCAGTATTGAGTTAATGAAAAAGGAGTAGTTATCTTCTACTAATGTAATAGACCATTTGAGGAAACAGAAGTATTGTTGCTACAGGGAGGAATGAGATCTTTGCTGCCAAAACAGATGAAAAAGCAAAACAAAGCTAGGCTTACCGACCCATAGTCAATAGACACAAAACAGAGGAGAATTAAGTTCCCATCTTTGTGTGATTATATTCCTTTCCAGTGGAATGGAAACCCTTTATTTTGCATCTTGATCCTGCTCCCATCAGAAACAGCAACAGTCTCTTTGCCAGAACTAGGACCAAATCCTTGGTTCTTGGGCTCTGATCTGGCAGACCATTCCAGGTCCCTTACTTTGTTTTATTTTGTTTTAAACTTGGAAGTTTCAGCCACTACCTGATGCGTGTGACCATAACCCAGTAGAATAACTGCAAATGGAAGCTTCATTTTCTGAAAGAAAAAGAAGAAAACATTCACTTCTCCAAAGTGGAGACTCACCTAGAAAAACATTACTACAAAGCTCTGTTTCTAGGTTAAGATTAATATTTGGGAGGGTTGGGAAGAGGATGGAGAACAAGAAAAGCAAACAAATGAAAGAACAAAAATTTATATGGAAAATTATAGATATCAAGTGTGAGTATGTGTTTGCTGTGGGTAGTGTATTTATTTATTTACTCCAACTGTGTCAAAAAAATAGATCAGATCCTATAACAGCTGGCAGTTCAAGAGCAAGATGTTCAAAGAGATAGCACTAATGAGCTCATAGATTATTCTCACATTGGCAAGCAGTGAACTCCCCAAGTTGACAGGAACATTGGCATCGCTATCCTAAGACTCAAAGAGCAGTAAGGAGGTTATTTAAGGAAGAACAGTGGTGCAGTCACAATATTGTGCATCATCAAGTGTGTACAACATGCAGCAACTATGGAAGTATTTCTCACAGGCAGTCTTATTTATGTCAGAAGCTATTAAGACTCAAAACTGTAACTATGGAGGTTCCTCAGCCCTGTGCCTGATACCAAATGTTATTATGAAAACAATATTTTCAGAAGAGTTTTCTTTCCACTTCAGGACCACATAAGTGACCAGGTTTTCAGTTATTTTTTATTTTGGTGCATATGAAGTGTCAAGGTCTTTCAAAAGTCAAAGAAAACAAAACCGAAAAATACCCTGAAAGACATGCCAAAAACTGAGGCCAAATCTGTCAGTATTCTGGAAGCTCAACTATCAACTTAAGCATAAATATAATGCCTAAAGATCTTTCATTGTCTAGCCTGAGGAGTTTCTTCCTTCAAGCTCCTTTTCCTCCAGGCTGGCATTCCCTAATTCTGCTTCTGTTTGAAATAAAAGAGCTCTTTGGATTTGTGACAGAATGACTTTAAAAGGAAATTAGACATCTTTGGGAAGCTGAGGGGATATCACTCTTTGAATGCAAGATGTTCCAAGATGCTACCTCTGATTTCCAGATCACTCTCACTGGCAAGTAAACTCTGCATTTGACTGACACACAGTTAGCATTAAATAGGCCAAGTCACTAAGAAAGTTCACAATTTACAAGGCAAAGTAAAAATATGAGGTTTTTTGCCAGGTGTGGGGTTTTCATGCCAGTTCGATGCCTTACTTGATTTTAAATAAATGGAAATGTTTATACACATGTGCATGTAGTTGAAAGACAGGCTATGAAGACTACAGAAGTATCAGTAGTTGATTATAGAAATTTATTTATTCACAGCACAAATCCCACTAGGAAATGCAATCCATTTGCCAAAGAATCCTTTAAGCAGCTGTATCAAGCCACAGCCGCTCAAGAGAGAAAATTTGCAACACTTAACTACTTCAATCTAATTTTCAAAATCTGCACTATCTAGAGTCTTTAAAGCCCAAAATCATGGATTTTTTATAATTGATCTTGGTGCTGCAGGATACCTGAGTAGAGGAGTTAATTTCTCTTTTGGCATCAATTCTGAAAAATAGATGCTGCTGTGTTGGCAATGAAAGGAGTGAAGCAATTCCTGCATTGGCTGGCACAAAACTGTCTCAGCATCACAACCATACCAAGCTCTAATAGATACAAGCAGGAACAGTAGATACAGACAGCAAAAAAAGGTTATTTAATAAAAAGGGGGGTTCAAGCAGTAGACTGGGAATTACTTTCTCCTTAATCCTTCTCCAAGAGCATAATAACATGTTCGAAAGCCCTAAAAGCTAAGACAGTGCTGAATATTTGAAGCAGCTTGGGGTGTGACTGATAGTCTGCACTGCAGCAGCTTCACCAGCAGACATTGTTCTAAATGCAAAGTCCAAATGGACATCTCCAGCAAGGAGAGCAGAGAGACAGCCCATTTCACGCTATTTTGCACACTGCTGAGCTTGCTGGTTTAACGATCATCGTATATTCTCCTTTACACTGGACTTTCCAGGTTCTGTGGCCAAGAGGTTTCATCCAAGCCTGATCTGTTCAGTACCTTGTGCTTTAGCACTATAATTTTTCTTCATTTTCTTGGTATTACGGTGCTACAAATAACATTATGCAAGTTAGATGTGGTTTGATGTTTTAATTCCTGAAGTTTGAGTAGCAGGCACTCTCATCTTGTGTAATTCTATCAATGGTATAGAAGCTGTCTAAAATGCTGTATGGATTTCTTCTAGTTTTCTGATTAAAATAGGTTTTAGCATTGTTAACTTATTTTCATTCACAGAAAACCGCAACGTATTTTTTATTTTTTATATTTATTCAGGTACAAAAAAAAAATTCCCTTTTTCTTTTCAGGTGGGGAAAAATCAACTTGCAATAAAAATAAAAAAATAAATTATAAAATCATAGACCTAGAAGCAATATGGCTGGACTTTGAGATATCAGTTGGTCTATTCCCCAATCATATTGGAAAATTAATATGTTAACACCTATTCTGACATTGTTTCTAATGTCTTCTTTACAAACTGTAGTGAAGTTTCCATGATCCATATGTCTGGCTCTTTTTAGATACTGGGATCACTTCCAAGGCCACCCATAAGACTGATTTCAGTTTTCCATCTTTTTTCTCAAAGTGTGTTGCCCGTAAGCAAAAGAAGCATTGCAGTTGAGGGTTTTTCAATGCACAACACTCCTTCCTCTGTATTTAGGTAAAAGCTACCTGGGTTTTCTGCACCTTTGTGATATTTCTGGTTCTTGCTGTTCTGTAACCTCATAGAATCCTTACAACAACTCCTGCAGAAAGCCTTCTGAGCCAGGTAATCCTCAACTTCTATGTGATACCTTGCATTTGCTCTTACTAAATCACAGATTCCTTTTCTTGCACACAGTTCCTGTGATTTATGAAGTTCATTTTGAATTCTTCTCAGTGTCTGTGGTATGTGCAGACTTTCTGGGTTTCATACCATCAGTAAGCTATACTGCCTACACCACAGAAGTTGCTAATAAAATAATTATTTATTTTAAATTATTTGTAATTTATTAATACAAGAATAATTAACATCAGTCCAGAAAGCAGCTCCCTGTGTACCAAATGTAAGACAACCTTCTAAACTGATTGGAAACCATGAGTTGGTGCTCTGTGAGAGCAATTTTTCCAATAAGTAACTTGTTCATTTTATGTAAATTTCATTTGGATTTTTTTTTCTTGCCTGCTTTGAATGTTACAGGGAGCCTGTTTGATTTCAATGAATAAAGTTATTATTTTGAAGTTTTGATTATTTCATAAAATGGTGGTTCATATTTTCACCTTATTCAGATAGCCAACATACATGTAGCATCCTTAATCTTAATAAGTTTCAAAGATCAAAGATGCCTCCCTTCTTGCTTCCTCTCACAAGGAAAGGAGGTGATAGCATAGTGAGGTGGTGGGAAAGCCATCATGAATGTGTTAGGCTGATACAATAACCAGAACAGATGTCTCTCTATCTATCAGAAAAACACAGCTGCTTTGAAAATAAATGACAGACTTCTTACAGACTAAAAAGAGATTTACAGCATAAAAAGCCCACATCATTAAGTTGCAGCCATAGAGACAGAAGGCTAATTAGAGTTAATCTACAGCAGATTTGCCCTTTTGCAAAACAAGAAGTACTTACATTGCTTGAAAACAGACTGGTCTTTGGTACATTCTCCATGTCATCCTGGGGCCCAAGTTCCTGCAACCCCAGGTCCCTGGCTGCAGTTGCTGTAGCCAGAACTTCTGTGGATAAAAGTGTCGTTATCTCCAAGTAAGCATCACTAATTTAATCATTAAGGATCTGGTCCATTTTTTTTTTTCTAAAATTCATTGCTTTCCAACCTTCCCTCCTCCCAGTTCAATCTGGTGATTTGCTATAGCCATTTGGTGCTATATCACAGCCCTATGAAAGTATTCTATACTAAGATTTAGGTAATAACACAGTTAAGTATTCTTCACCAAGCAGGTCTACCCTTATTAATCGTCCCTTAGGACTTTGTCCTCTCTGTAATGCTCCACACATTTATCTCATACAAGCAAAATATAGCTGGCTAAAAAAATACACAGAAAGGAAAGGTCACATTTACGAAGCAGGAAATATTGCCTTTCCTCCCAAGAACAACAAAGCATCCAGTAAATCCTTAGTAATGAAGAAACAATAAATTTCTGTCAGTATATACTGGTCTTACGAGAGAGGAAAGTTAAATTACTGCTCTCTGGCTTGGTGACATGATCCCCAGACAGCTGGATGAAGCTTTTGCCTGGCTGCTCATTCTCATTCTTTAGCTTCAGTGGAAGATGAATAGGGAACAGATGGGAGGTCCAGTTTCGAATCCATCATTCACCAACCCCTTTCCTGAACAAAAATCTTTAGGTTGCCTTCAGGATTCATCAGCACTTGCCAGCTGGTCTGGAAGCCCGGTTATGTTGTTTAGGAGTCACTTCGCAAGACACTGCTTTTGTCCTCCTACCCAGTTCCATATATCCTGAGGAGCTGGAGTGAATCTGAATCAACCCTCTAAATATTTGTGGAAACACTGACACGCACCTTCCCCTTGGATGTTTGCTGAAAAATGGAAGAAAACCTAATCTGTATGCGGTCAAACCTTTTCATTGGCTTTGTGTGCCACAGAATGCTACAATAAATAGAGGAGCCAGCATTGCATATCTGGCTCTGCCAGAGCAACGCTACCCATTTGTAAACTTGGGATGTGATTTGAGTTACTATACAAATTTCCCAAGTGAATTAAGCATTGTAGATATCAAATATAGATCTACACAGGAGAAAAAGAAAAAATATCAGAAGAAAAAATAAATCCTTTTCACTTTCACCTGGAAAAACAAATGGATGTGTGAGTCAGTCACATGCCTCAAGTTGTAAGGGATTTTCTAAGCCCATTAGAAAAAGAAATCTGCCATAAGGAAGATTCCATAATGAGAGTTTCCTCACCCACAGTTAGCTGTCATACCTATTCACTTGTCTTTTCCAAGTTAAAAAAGAATTTCACCTGGTGGGAAAATGCTTTGTTTATGCCTTTTCTCCTGTGTAGTTAGATGTGATGAATTTGTAACAGATTCCTAGGGAAGACAAGTCCACCAAGAATAAAGCAAGCAATCATAACAGTGGCATTTTCTTTAAGTTCTGGAGTCTTTTGTAATAGCTGTAAGACTTGATTCAGTGAACTAGTAAGGCACACACTGCTTGTGCACAGTTTTCATTTCCATGACTTTCGCCAAGGATTTACAGCAGCCTGAAAGAACCAAGTTATTAGAAACAGATTTACCTGAGGTGCGAAATTCTGTTGATTTCGACAGAAAATTTTCTTTCCTGAACTATTTGAAGGTGTATTTCGCCTTAATTTAGCTAACACACAGTGCTTCATAATCAATAAGAGACTCCCCAGCTTTGGAAATGGATTTTTACACTTCATCTCTCTCTGCATGTTTGTTTCATGCATTAGAACACCAAGCTGCCTAAGTAACAAACAAAAGAAAATGTACACACGGTTTTCCAAGAGAAGAAAAACACACAAGTCCTTCATGATCAGAGCCCCTTCCCTACGAATCCCACTGCATTTGAAAGCAGTCAGATCATCCCAGTTTCCCAGGGCCATGCAGCATTTTCAGTCAGTATGTTAATCTCATTATTTTATCAGTTGTCTCCCCCATTTTTGTAAACTTCTTTGAATCCTAAAATTATCTGTGTAGAAGTCCTTCTCTTCTACTTTAAGGCAGGATATGGCTTACCCTGGAAATATATTTGTCTAACAATATATTCTTAATTTGTAGCTTAATATACATCTATAATCTCCCTTCCTGTTATTTCAGTCAACTACTTCTTGTCTGTGGATATTAATATATATACAAAAATAAAACAATGATAAGTTTTATAACAATCTACTAAGTGTCAAAATCTTTAATAAAACCTCCCCTTCAGTCTCCTCTTTTCCATCAGAAAATCCCAACTTTTAAATATTTCTTTGCAAGTCTTTCTTACTTCATCCATTGAGCAGTTCTCCTCCAAACTTGCTTCCCATGATTCTCAACATCTGGTACCAAAAACTTAAGCAGGACATCACCTTCAGAGGATTATTTCAACTTAAACTGTCCTACAAGACTTTTTTCTATAACCTGAAGCCTTCAAAGACGCAGAGGAAAATGCATAGTTATCTTGCATGTCTTCTGCATCAAGCTGTTGTTCATTAAGAACAGTATTTGTTTATATTGTTAGTTATGCCTTTTTTTAGTTCACACAAGAAAATCCAGCTCTTTCTCCAGGAACCTCATAGTCTTCTGGTCAAACTGTATCCTCTGCTGGAGACTGATCATACATGTAATGAAAGAGAGAAGGTGGAGAACTTTTAAGGTCTCTGTTATGATATGTGGAGGTGTCCCTGCCTGTGGCAAGGGGCTTGGAACCATATGACTTTTAAAGTCCCTTCCAACCCAAACCATTTGATGATTCTATGCTTCTATGAATAGAATATGATTGTTTTCCCAGAGCTTTTATTGCAGAGCCCTGTTCTATTACCCCATATTTAATCCTTTCTAGAAGTACTGTTGCTGGGCCATAGTCTTGTTTTTGTGCAACTGAATCTCTTGCATGTGCCATGCTTTACACTTCACGGTAGCCTATCCTATTATTATTAAGCCAAAAAAATTGATTCAGAAAAATATCAAGTGGCAGAAAATCTTGCCTACCCAGTAGGTGGAAACTTTTGTATAATTCATGTATCTTAATTATACCAAGAGGCTGATAGTCATCAAGCTGTGACTAATTTGGTAATGTTTAATTAATTTTTAGCAGTAGAGATGACAGACTGAGATTATGTTGTCCCTATTTGAAACCTGTGACATAGTGGCATGACACCTTAGGAGGTGCCAGATAGCACAAGACAGAGGTGAATCATGGCGTTCAAAAGTGTAGTTAAGCACAAAAATCAAGCTTTCTCCAGGTATATAGAAGTTAATCTGCAGTGTCCGTACACAGTTTGGCAGTTGACCAGAGATATACCGTTGGGTCCAGCATGCACCCTGAGTTGGAGGCAGGGGAAGTTTAAAGCAGAATCATGATTAACCCCCAAGGAGGAAAGTTAATAGTATAAATGACTGGAAAAAAAAAACCAGCTTCTGGAAAGCTGTATTATGGGAGCAAATACAAGCCTAGCACCACTCACTCAGTGCAGCAATTGGCATGGATTCTGTCTTCAGGTGTACACTGTGCTTGCAGTACCCTATTCATCCAGATGGGAGAATTACTCAGCTCAGATCAGAGGAAAGCAGGGAGCATGGTCCGGTTTCACTGTGCCTGGTAGGGTGTGCATCTCTCATTGAGCTGTCCATTGGATCTACCACACATGTGCGCAGCAGCGTATTTCCATATATCTAATCAGATAGAGAGAAAAAGCCATTAAATTCAACAACTCTGGCTCATGTGCCTTTCAAACAGGGTAGATCTGGCCTGAACAAGTTTCCTTGACCTCCTCCCATGCACACTGATCTTCTTCAGCCTCCACGGTGGCTGACAAACCACCCTGTGTCAGTTTTCCCTCACTTACCCTCCTGGTTTACCTTACCTACAACTGTTCCAGAACTTTGTCCTTTCTCCTCTAGAAGCCACCAGGGCTCAACATAGTATTCCAGATAGTCTCACCATTGCTTCGTACTCTGCAATGATTTGCTTTGTATCTCTGCCTTGTGCTACAGAATTCAGATTTTTCTGCCTCCATTAGATACTACTTATCTTTATAGGCTGAAAGGTCCTATTTGTCTTTGCTGAAGTACTGCAAGTTGAAGACTCACAGTCATCCTATGTTCAACTAATCCATTTGTTTTTCCTCCTTTATCATTTCCACTACAAAGTTCCCAGCTGTCCTGGGTTCAGCAGTAGCAGTCATTTTTTCTCCTTCTTAGTAGCTGGTGCAGAGCTGTGTTTTTGACTCTCGGCCTGGGAACAGTGCTGATAAACCGATGTTTTTAGTTACTGGTCAGAATGTTTAGTCTGACCAAGGACTTTCTGAGCCTCATGCTCTGCCAGGGAAGAGGGGAGTTTGGGAGGAAGGAGGGACAGGACACCTGACCCAAACTAGCCAAAGAGGTATTCCATACCACAGCACGTCATGCCCAGAATGTAATTGGGAGTTATCCCCAAGGGCTAGTTCACTGCTGGGTGTAGGGGAGGTATCGGTCGATGAGTTGTGAGGTGTGTATTTTCTTCCCTTGTTATTTCTCTTATCATCATTATTATTGGCGGCAGCAGTAGTGATTTGTGTTATACTTTAGTTACTGGACTGTTCTTATCTCAATCCATGGGAGTTACATTCCTTTGATTCTTCTCCCCGTCCCTCTGGGAGGGGGCAGGGGGAGTAGAAACTGTGTGGCTGACTTGCCAACAAGGCTTAAACCACAACACGAACCTAAATAAAAAAATCTTATGATTAGTCCCAAAGTGTATGAACTTGCCTTTTGATAGCTTGAATTTTTTTCTATTTCTATTGCTTCCTCTTAAAGGTAATTAAGTTCACTTGAACAATATCCCAATGCTCCTCTGTACTGCTATCTCCAAATTTTGTACCATCAGCAAATTCCTACAATGCCAAAGTCCCCAGTGAAAATATTACACAAAACTGAGCCTAAGAACAGTCATTAAGTAACTTGGCTAGGAGCCTACTTCCAGTCCAACCTTTCCCCATTTAATATTCTCTTTTATACAGTTCTTCCCTCATTTTTCAACCCTATCTTCCTCATTTTAACTAACAACTATTCATGCAATCCTATATCAAATGCTTTACCAAAAGGAAAATTAGAAGACCTGCTTTTTCCTTGTTTAGAGAAATGTTTAGTAAAATAGAAATGCATTTGCTAAGTATGACCAACTTTTAGCAAGCCTAGGTTGTGTCTTGCCCTGATTTCTATTTAAATGCAGGCCTTTATTTTTTAATTTTCCTCCAAATACATTCTAAACCTGGGTATAGAACTGGGATTGGATCAATGGGGCGACAGTTGCAGAGAATATCTTTTTTCCTCATAATTTTAAATATGATAGAACATCTTCACATCAAAAGACACATCTATTATTGCCCTTACTAGAGTTCTTGGCAGTACTAGACAGCTAACTAGTCCACCAACAAATAGATGCAGCTTTCTCCATTTGCTCTTTCTTTATTCTTGCATTAAAATGACTTTTTTTCAATATCGCAATGTTGCAGCTACATCCTTGGTCTGAAAGTAAACCTGTCATTTTGTGCTGCTGTTGGTACTCTGCTCTTGGTGACACAGAATCATTTCTTGGTGGATGAACATCTGATACCTAGCTGTACCCTTGTCTTTTTGGTACACTTTTATTTTAAGCCACTTGCTGTGAACTTTTATCTTATGCCCCCACACTGCTCTTTCAGTTCCTTCCTCCTTCCCCCTCAAAAAACACAGATAAATCTTTACTTCTACTTTACGTAGACAGGCAGGCTAATGTTGCTTCAAGCATTAAAATTAATGAATCCCACAACTAAGACATTTCCAAAACAACATGCTCCTTTATTTCAGGTCTGGCATGGTACCTTCTGATGTCAGTTCAGATAGGCAGATATTTCTTTCAGTGTTAATGGCTGTGCCATTCATAAAAAGGAGTATCTGCTCTATAAAAATTTCAGTAATTTTTCATAATTTCTAATAGTTGATGTCTCTTTGTGTTATGATTTTTCTATTACACTACATTATAGTTATTCAATAAAGTATTTTTACTTTTTTTTAAATAAGTCATGTAAGTCATTTAGAATATATCTCTCTGGTCTCTACTATGGAATGCCTTCTGGAATTTCAGTTGTATTCTGTTTTTGGAGGAAAAGGAGAGATTTTCTAAGAGAAAAAAAAAACCACAGCAAAGAAGATACAAAAATAACTGGGTCTTGAATTAGTGCAAATTAATATAGTCCCCAGTGATCTGACTAGTTTATTTTTTTTCCTCGAAAGCACTGCAATGAAGCAAGAGTGTAAGCTTTGTGTGTGTTTTATTTCTAGTTTAATTTGCATTCTATTATTCCATATTAGGATTTAAATAGAATAAAGCAAAATTCCAAACCAACAGGCATTCTTCAATCAGGGAATCAAGACAAATCTAAAAACTACTAAATGGAAAAAAAAAATTATGCTATAGAGCAATAGGAGCTAAGTAAAAATTCATAAGTCAATTCAAAGGTAGCAAAGAAGTAAACCTCTTTTGTACCAGGAATCTCTGAAACATCCCATTCAGATACCTATGCTTTTAATGTGTCTCTGCTGTTGTATCATAAATTATTTCATAATCATGTGAAGATTTACATACCCAACAGTTACACCTGGGTATGTCTACAGGAGCTTAGCAGTCATTACTTTGCAAGTAGTTTCAGAGGCTGCAACAGGCTTGTGGATTCCAAGTATCCTTGCACTTAAAGTGTAAAACATTCCAAATTCATCCTTCACTTTACCTAGACAATAAAACTAGGACTCAAAATCACAGTTCATCCAGTGGCAAGACTCCCATGATGAAACTAAAAAGATACCAGCAAGCAAATCAGAAGCATCTAATCTGTTTTTAAAAGCAATACAAATAAATCCTCATCTTCATGAAGGAGGAGGCCTAAAAGATAACCTGCCGTGAAGATGACCTTCAAAGGGAGAAAAGAAACAAACCTGAGAGTAAGTACAGGCACAGAATGCCCTCGATAAGCAAGACTTGCAGAGGTCACTGTGCAGATAGATCAGTATAAATTAAACTTTAAACAACTTTTTTTAGTCCTTGCTAGATAATTCCTAATTCACCACTGTCACTAGGAAAGTGCCAAACAGCTAAGGTAAATTACATTTAATTGTGGAGAGTTTCACAAAGTTCCAGAGTTTAAAATAAAATGGTTTGAAATGGTTCACATAACTTACCAGCACAACGGTCTTCAATATGTCTGTGTGGAGTTTCTGCAGACCTCAAGTGTTCACCATGCAAAATAAAATGGTCATTTGGAGGAGAGATAACAGAACTGAAGTGCAAGTCCCTGCTGACTGCTGATGCCAGCCTTTGGTAGACTTCATGGATTTAGACAATATCAGGCTGTTCTCTAAAGGTTCTGAACTTAAAATAAAAGAGTAATGAGAGTAAAGGGTTAAATATTGTCAGGGAACAGAAAAAATCTGTATAAAATTTGGCTTTGTTACTGAGAACTTTATATGTGTGTATACCTACACACATGTGTATATGTGTATATATTTATGTATACAAATATATAATTTCCTCTCCTCAATCACTTTGAATCCTTTAAATAAAAAAATTAAATACAGCACTGAACAAAACAGGAACTGAGAATATGAAAAAATAGAAAAGAAGGAACACTAGTAGCAAATGCACAAGACAAGTAAAGTGAATAGGCTGTTGAAAGCAAAGGTAAACTGTGGACATTTCTTTCATTCTCTAGATTTCTCTTTTGTTTGACAGCTAAAAATGTATTCCTAAAATATCATAAAAACTTCCACTCCAACTGTCTATGCTCTCATTGAAGTATTCAGCAGGGATTAAGGATAGGACATTTTCTAGGGCTATTGCTGCTCCTTTAGAAGCAGGGCTCCTTTCTCTGCTGAGTCCTTTTGCATTTTTCTTCTAGCTCAGACAGACAAGAGAAAAAAAAAGATGAACAAGAAGACTACTCATTTCTTCATTCAGTTACCTATATGAAAGGATCAGGGAAAGGCCCAGATAAATGGTTACCTTTGAAGCTGCTACTGGAATGGATATCTTATAATTAGAGACTGATAATACCCATAGTGTGGGAAGCTGCGTTGATGAGTGCTTTACAAATACACAAAAAGCAAGGTCACATAATGTTTTTGTATTCATAGAGTAAGTCCTCCTGACCTCTCTAGTAATGGGGAACCTGTACAATAAGAAAATTTGACCCTCAGAATGGCTTGCAGAATTGTTAGTCCCCTCAATTACCCTGCTCATATATGGGGAGACCAAATAAATGCATCACACCATAATATGATTGTCCCTCATTCAATCTAGGAAGATCATTATCTCTGAAGCTAATAGTACAATATTTAATCCAGCAGAGTGTATTTAGAGTTGCTATTAAACAACAATATTGAACTAAGCAATAACCAGCCCTTCTCTCAGCATTTATGAGTCCAGCAATATATTATATGCATCACTGGCTTTCTCTTCTGGCATCTGTAAACTCTTTTGACTAGTTAAATGCTCCAGCATTGATACTAGAAGCAGCAATCACTACATGCCTATTTGCTACTAATGAAGGAAACGGATCCAAGACCTAGGGTCACCTTCCTTTATCCACAGTGTATTCTAATTTTTCTAAAACAAGGTTTATTTGCTACGGAGAGAAGAGAAGAGAGGGAGGAGAGTTCTGCTGATTTCATTGTGCTGCTCTGAAAGGAAAGCAAAATAAACAGATAATAATTTCTCTGTCTCCAATTTACATGAGACCTCCCCTAATACTTATGTCTGCAAAGACAGGAAAAATTGAAGTGTGTGAAGCAGAGCCTCAGTGCTTCTTCATCTTGAGTCAAGCCACACTGTGTGCATACATGTGTGTAAGTCACTGCTAGAAGTTTCTATCTATATATAACCACGCTTTTTTTAGCTCTTAACTCTTTATACTGCAAAGCAGATGACAGAATAGTCACAAGACAAAACTCAAACAGTAAAGAAAAACAATTACACTTCTTTGTTCCTTCATACTGACTGCTTATAGTCCCCCAACAGCTGCCAAGGGACAGCAATGGCAGGCAAGTCAGTTGTCAATATAACCTAGTGGGCTCTCACATCCCCCTTCCTGAAGGAATAATTCTTTCCTGCAAATTGAGGATATCAAAATCTTGAAATGTGTCATTAAAAAACCTTGGTTGGTACTTCCACAAGGTAGACACATATAAAAACCTGTTGGGCCACATGAAGGTATTGTGTTTGTATGCTGTTTATATGGGCTCCAGATATGGTGTTACAATGTTTTTACTTCCTTAATTTTCCCCAAGTTCTGTGAAATCTTGAGTTGTTTTTTTTTTACCCTTCTTTTGTTTCTTAAATGTCATGTTGTCTTACTGGGGCTAAATACCTGTCACATTCCACCACAGGTGGCCATATTTCTGGAGGATGGGTGGACAGTTTTCCTTCATCACAAAGTACCACATATACAAATAAACTGATAAAAAATGAGTTAGGAATAGTTCAGGGGCACATGTATTAGTGCTAAGTTGACAAGCTGTAGGCACAGAAAGATTTCCTTTAATTCTCTCCCCTTCCTTGTCCTGTCAGAAACAGTCCCAGTCCCACCCACAGCCCAGTGCTTCTCAGCAGTGGTTCAAGTAAGAGATCTTTCCTTGAGCAACCTACTGATGAGTGTACCATGGAAATAGCAGACGTAGAAATCTCAGCTGTCATCCTCCTAATGAAAGGCTGTGGTGGTGATGAACACAGGTAAATTCATTATGAAAATGAATGTTGATTCCTGATATGGGTGCTAAACAGATCGCTTCTTTTACCTCACCTCCTTTTCCTGCCCTAGCCTGAAGATGATATTGAGTGAGGATAGTTGATTAGTGGGGAAGGAGATCGTTAGAACTTCATTGGACTGATGCTGGAGATATGAGCCTGTGGAGAAGGAGAAGTCATTTAAAAGGAGTGTAGATTTACAGGGAGAGGACAATACAAGGAAACTCTGGGACCTGCAAAGACAATAAGGATAAGCTAAGAAAAGTCCCAGACTTGAATACTTTCTTCCAACAAAAATTTGGATTTAAGATACATTACTGTCTGTTAGGATGAATTCAAACAGTCTAAGAGTCTGAGGATGAATTAGAACAAGAACCACAACAATCTGTTTTTTCCCCTGTATCTCACCCATTTCCAGCGGCAGTGTTAAGGAGGATGTAGTTTATGGTACAGTTAAACCTGAGATTAAGAACACTGCACAAATAGCCTGAAGGAGGTGTAGATGTATGCAGAAATGTGCAGGAAAAATATCATAAAAGCTCAACAGTTCAACAAAATTACTTTGGAAGTTTATATTATACACAACTGCTTATAGATTTTTTTTAAAGCCAAAAAGACCCGTGGTGATCCTGCAGCCTCAAAGTCTCAATAATATTAATGGCAACACTTCACCTAGGAATTCCTCTACTCAGCTTAATAATTTCTGAAGTGGTTAAGACTTCCATCTTAGAAAGAAATATCATTGCAATTCAAAGATTGAGAGTGATGGAAAACCTCCCTTTATCTCTGAGCAGTCAGCTAAGGTTGTTAATTATCTCTGCTGTTCAGAAAATAAATAAATCAGAAATAAAAAAGATATTACGTTCATTTTTAATTCATCTAGTTTCAATTTCCAGCTACTGTTTCTTGTTATGACTTTGTCTAAAATTAATGAGTCTTCTCCCACCTCTGCACTATATACTAGATATCCCCACTGGAGACACTTAGAAAATGTCATCAAGTTAGCTTTTAACCTTATTATAGACAGGAGCAGCAAAATCTCTCCTACACTGAACTTTAGGGACCACTTCTACAAGTGAAGAAGCAATTTATTCTCTTTCTCAGCGCAGGGCTCTCTTGAGGGATTCTGCAATACGTTCCAGAAATGGTGGCTGTGCTCAGACACAGATAACTGTGATGTAGGTCAGGGCTGAAACTACCCGCTCAATTTACCTCAAAATTCAATTCATAGAAACAACTTTTCCACACTCAGGTCACAGAAATCCTTAGCTTAGACATGAA
The DNA here is from genome assembly GCF_963264785.1 of Psittacula echo. Classification (NCBI taxonomy): domain Eukaryota; kingdom Metazoa; phylum Chordata; class Aves; order Psittaciformes; family Psittacidae; genus Psittacula; species Psittacula echo. Next base: position 12,129,363 of record NC_137743.1, on the reverse strand, counting down.
GACCCAAGCCTCAGTTCTCGTATCTCTTGACCAGTCATTCCCCAGCCGCATCAGCAGAAAGAAAACATGGACTCAGGAAATGATGTGAAGGGAGAATGAACATGCAGAGGACCCAGGCAAGAAGGGTTCAGCTGACATCTCTTACCTTTACAAACCTTGGCACTTTGGTTTCTTTTCCTCCTTTTGAAATGAGTGACACCAGGACTAAGAAATTCACTAAGTGTAAGGGACCAACCCATAAAGTTAGGCACATAAAATACTGTTAGAGGAATGTGAGCTGTCAGTTTCATTCATTTTAAATAAGTTTACAACATAGAATTACATCCTACATCCAGATTGCGCTGAATAATGTGAATACCAAACCCTCTATCAGAGGGCAAATTTAGCTTAGTAGGTTGGTTGGTTGTTGTTTTGGTTTTTTAACTATTTCCCTCTCTCTAAATTTCCCTCTAGTAGATAACAAATAAGTTCTTCTATTTCTTTTTTCTTAAATCTCACCAACATTACTTCATTTGCACTGTGACTGAGTTTTGTCAAGGGCTCGGGAGAGGAAGATGTAAAGAGACCTTGGGAAAAGTCTTAAAGTAACTCTCTGAAGCATTTCTTATTTTTCAGATTTTTGAGTTGTTCATACAACATCCACCCACAAGATCCTTTTCAGCTACTATGAAGACAGGCTGAGAAAGTTGGGACTGTTCAGCTTGGAGAAGAGAAGGCTGCATGGAGACCTCATAGCAACCTTCCAGTATCTGAAGGGGGCCTACAAGGATGCTGTGGAGGGACTCTTCATTAGGGACTGTAGGGACAGGACAAGGGGTAATGGGTTCAAACTTAAACACGGGAAGTTCAGGTTAGATATAAGAAAAATGTTCTTTACAGTGAGGGTGGTGAGGCACTGGAATGGGTTGCCCAGGGAGGTTGTGAATGCTCCATCCCTGGTGGTGTTCAGGGCCAGGTTGGATGAGGCCTTGGGTGACATGGTTTAGTGTGAGGTGTCCCTGCCCATGGCAGGGGGGTTGGAACAGAATGATCTTAAGGCCCTTTCCAGCCCTAACTATTCTATGATTCTATGATTCTACTACAAACAGGAAGCACTTTTAATGCAATGTTTGTGTTTGACTGTAGAGCTTTTTGCCAACAAGAAAGAAACCATTTTAAGTTAGTGGGATTTTAAGGGCATAAATCCCATTGACTGTGAAATGAAATTAGAACCTTTGCTGTCTGTTGGGACTTTTACAGCTTCACCTGCTCCCAAAGGAAAACATCATGCTGTACCCAGGTACATCAGCAAGACCAGAGCCCTTTCACTAAAGCAGGTGAAAACAATTTAGAAACAAAGACACAAATATCCATGCTTGAATTTCTGCAGATTAGCAGCACTCCATACTGTTCCAAGGCATAGTCTCTTGTCCTGTTACTACCTGTCTGTTAGAATTATTTGAACATTTCAAACCTAAGCTTGTTGCTCCACGATTGTAATGCAGTTGCATCTGTGGTAAATCACTGGAAAGTCCAGCAGTACTGGATAGAGCAGTGGAATCCAAGACAAAAAGACATAGAAGTCTTTAAGCCAGAGTAGCCTGCTCCTATCCCTCACAGCTCTTCAAAGAGACATGGAATCCTTTAACACACTAAAAGTAGAGAAGGATCCTCCTAACTAATTAACCTGCTTTAGAAACATACACTTTTACGTGTTTAAATTACAAGATATAAATCCTCGTTGCCATCAATTTAGATTTTACATCTCACACTGACTTCTCATCCTGGGAGAGGGACTTTGCTGAAGAAAGAGTCATATAACTATCAAATAATTAACACAGATTTGAAAAAAATCCCAGCCAAACACACAAAACCACAACACAAGCATAGTACACCCCACCTTCTCCAAGAACAGGCATTAAGTCATGGATGTCAATTCATCAAATTAATATAGCCCATAGTACCATGTTAAGAAACCATAGCTGTAAAGAAGAAAATTACTTATTTTAGCACTTTGTGACTCATGAAATGTTCAGAACCTAATATTGTTAGGAATCTTCACAACTCCTTGGATGCATCTTTCCAAAAGTATTAATAAAATCTCAAATGAAGACCCAGGTCTTGAAGTCCTTAATCATTACAGTGATCTTAATTGTCATTGATTTGTTGTCCAGCTGAGAGTTCTTCACTTCCACAGGGAATACCTATTTTCACAGGAGTAGAAATAACATCAATCCAAAGAATGCATGAAGCTAAATTTAAGCATTTTTTTAGCTTGTTTCTGAATAACCCAATAATTGACAGGAGCATCACAGAATCTAAGGAGAAAGTCTCCTGAGAGCAGTTCTTATTTCTCCTACTAAAAAATGCACGTTTCCTTTCATTATTTCCTTTGAGCATAAGGCGTCAAAAAGGAATAGAGCTTCCTAAACATGTTAATAGTTTAAATGCACTGTATGATTGGATATGAAATCAACAGTTTCAAGTAATTGTAAGCAGACTATACATATCCATATGTAGTAAGTGGCAGAATGTATGAATAGGCATCTATTTAGGAGGAAAGAAAACTTTAGCAGATATCTCAGGATTCTGCACAGAGCATGTAGATGGCAAGAGCAAATCAATGCCATCCAGCCACATTTAACTGATGTAATGTCTCACGCAACATAGGTGTTGCAAAGCCAATTGCATGAGCTAACACAAAGCAGAACCTGACCTGAAAACTTAATTAATATTGCTGGTTAATCCAAAAAGATTTTCAGGGAATCATGGTCTGTTTTTCATCCAGCTTCTAGATGATGTTTAGCTGTCACCTAGGTACAACCATGGATAAGTCCCATAATCACCTTGGACCTCTGAAACTGAAGACAGGCTTTGGATGGAGTCTACTGGGCTCTGACACAATTCACCATGACTTGATGACCTGAAATGAAAGGAATAATAAATTTGGCCTGACTCTGTTGTGCAGCTGGTGGTTTGCTTGCAGACAGCACTCACTTTTCCCTGTGAATGAGAGGAACCTGTGACCTGGTATGTATTAACAGAGCATTTCAACTCAGCTGGAAGTCAGAAGGGATTAGCAGCTGTAGCTCCACTCTTTAACTGTACATGGCTTGTAATTGAAGGGAGCAGATGCACAGGGTATGTTGCAGTTCTTGGCATTCGTAATCTTCACAAGCACTCATTACAAGGAAAAAAACCCCAAATAATCCAAGGGGACAGCTCAACAGGAAAAAAAACTCCACAGTTATTTTAAGCTGATTTAGTTGCTTTTCCTACTGCCCTTTACCACCAATTCTCTATGTTGGATAACAGAAAGGGAACTTGCCTACTGGTGAGTTACGTCATTCAGATTTGCCCCATTCTGACTTCTCCAGTGCTACGGAGAACATAATTTAATTCTTTGGATTAAGTAACAAAACAAAAAAGGATCTAATTTTGCAAAGACATCATATTCCAGTGAGGAAAGATTTGTAGAACTTAGAGCAGCAAAGAAAAATAACTTTCTTGGAGAAAGTAAGAAACTGGGCTTCTGACTGGAAGCAGCCTCAAATCCTGCTGCAGAGCCTGATCCAGAGTAGGTCTCACACGGGGGGTAAAGTATTCAGCAAGTCCCAAGGGCAAGCATTTATTCCTGGGGTCACCATCAGTGGGTTAGGAATAATTAATCTTTAATGGTAACATGTACATATTGACCTCAATCCATCCAGTTGCTTTTTTTTCCCTCCTTCAAGGTTTTTATTTCCTTGAAGTCTGGGGAGATGTAGATAATAAGCAAATTACTTGCAAAATATCATGTTTCGGCTCACACTCTGCCCTCATCTGGACTGATACGGATTGTGCCATTCTGCATCTGACACCTTGGTGATTTCACAAACTGAAGATCAAATAGAGAGGGTCTATCTTTCCCATCACGGAAAGTCTGCTAAATGGATACTGTTGGTTTTACAGATCTAAGGTTCAACCGACTCCTATGCCTGGCCTGCTGTGCACCAGTGTGAAATTAAGTATTATATTAAACCATTAATTTACAGGGTGGCAAAGAATGGTTTAGGGAGAAACATAAAATAATTACCTGCCACATTTTAAGACCTCCCAGAACATCCAGAACAAATTTAATTCTTGTTTAGTCAAACAGTGAAGAATTTTAACATCCAAGAACAGAGACTGATTGGCAATGACAGAATTGTCTTATTTGAATAGGGAAATAATTTAAATTTCCTTCATTAAATATACTATTATTATTTTTGTACACTATAGTGTATAATAATTCTGCTTTCTTTCCATCATGTATTATTCTATCTTATTCCAGAATGAGAACCTATAAATCATCAGTGCCATGCAGGTATCAATATTTAACATACCTGTTAATTTCTTCGTAGAGTTTCTCTTGTCTTTATGAAAAAGGCCTGGACTCAACTCTTAATAAGGCTCCTGGCTTTTTCTTAATGGTGTGACAAAGAAGCAACCATTTTGATTTAAGGAAATCACAGCTTCTTAGTTAGGATTCACTGTGATGTGCAATCAAGGTGAGCTATCCAGGAGAGTATCCATATTGAATATTTGTAGGACTAAGGAGTCATTAGCAAAATGAAACTTAAGAGAAGAAAATTTACTCAATTTAATTTGACCATGGAATGATTATATTCTTATGAAGATGTAATTTCTTTTTTGAGATCAATGTATACTTAGAGAACACAGTTAAGCTTTTGGTCCTGTAGCTTCTTCATCAAACCCCACAGGTTAACATATCTGCAACACCAGTAAAACCCACTGTCACAAAGCAAAACTGCTGCATTGCAGTCACTACAAATGTAAGGGTTCTACTATACCCTAGGTGATAAAATCTGTGCTGCCGTAGGATGGAGTTCAGCTGTGAAGCACATTACCACCCTGCTGCATCAGAACAGAGCACTGTTGAAAAGATGGCTTAGTAATCTGCACTAACACTTAACAAGCTAGACATCTTTAATCCGTGCGCTCTAATATCTCAGGCATGAGCAAAATTCAAACCACAATATTAGTCTCCACTACTCATTGTATCTAGTCCAAGACTGGCAGCTTTTGAAAGGCAAGCCCTGTTACTGGTCCCTAGGTTTGTTACCCTAGGAGATCTGACTTCCACAGCCTGCCTGCTTCCTAAATACTCTCTTGGGAGGCTGCTGCCAGGAGAAGAAATTAGTGTTGATTGAGATAAGATTTGTTATGTTGTAGACACCTGCCTAAGAAAAAAATGGACTAGAAGCATTAACTCCTTTTACACAGATAAACGAACAACCCTTGGTGACAGCTTTTGGGTAGTACCAACAAATCTGGCTCTAAACTGATGACTTATGTATAGGTCTCTTCATCCTGAACCTTACATTCTTTGATGAAGAAAATGGCACGATGACACACAGTTTCACTCTTTCTTTTGTTATCTATGGTCAACAATTTAATGAGTAGTGAATTGAGACTTCAGCCCCATTCATTATCCACCTACAGTTATTGCATTTACCTCAATCAAGGGACGTATATTGTGCCCTCAACCTTCCCTTAACTTAGACGTCTCAAACTGGATGTCTGACCAGCTTCCACTTTACTAGCTCAGGACCCTTGATAAGAATCACTAGCAGACCTGCTTTGCAGCATAGAAAAAAGAGTCCCATTGATTGTTTAATAAAGGCAGTGTCATTTTCAATTTTACAACAAACACTCCAGTAAACTCTACGTCACATCACCAAGGAAACTCACTGCAATAATTCAGTCAAAGCCAAGGAGAGGATTTCTACAACAGTTTAATAATAACAATGTGCTCTTCTCTGTTGCCCTTTATCCAAGGATATCAGTGCTTTTCACCAATATTAATTCATTTTCTAAACACAACTTCAGAGTATAATTTCAGGAAATTAATTGAGTATGACATTCCTGTGTATCCTAACTGTTGCTCCCTTGACATCTCTCTGCAGAGCAAGAAAAATCCCCATAAGCATTTCCAAATCACATGGCAAGAAATTCCTTCCCTCACCCTATGCTTTTGTGCAACTAACATCTTGGACATGCCAAATGTGAAAATTAAGGAGGTATAATATTCTTGCATCTACTTTGCAGTTCATTCAAATTCTCTTTTATGGTCCCCAGCCTGGAATACATAAAGCAAAGAGTTACAAAGACTGCTCGGTGATGAAAGACGTAAATAGTTGAATTCTTTTTCAACCATGACCTTATCCTGCATGTCTGTATGCAGAGCTCCTGTAATGACATAAAACAGTGGATCATGATCACCACTCAAAGTGTTGCAATAAGAGAGAGAAAAGGCATCATAATGGTCATTAATTGAACAGAGCCACAGACTCATGTGGTCTTGAACATTTTCCTGGTCCATGACTCAGTTTCCCTGTTCAGGAAAACAGACCTATTCCGTTTACTGCAAGAGCAGTGCACGGGTTGATTCTGTCTTGTGCAGAGGAGACAAAGAAAGGCAAAGTACTGTTCAGGCATTTTAGAAACTCGCAGTACTGCAACTAATAGCTGCAGCTTATATTTTTCATGCTGCCTTTTCCTCTAACTTGATTTCCTTTCAGTCTTTTCTCTCTATTTTTACATAGGTCAACATGACCCACGCTCAGATCACTGCAAGTCTCCTAATCAGTTTTGTGCCTTCAGTGGAAATTCATCCTCCTAGTTTTCTAAATGTTCGCACTCTCTCTTTTCTTGGCAAATACGGATTTTTAACACTGCCCGTGGCACATTCAGATACAAATCCTTATGTGATGAAGGGGACATTGCAGGGGGAAAATGGAAAAAGAAATCATATGTGTTGCCTGGACAAAAGGAGGGATCATTACATAATTTGAGAACATTACTGTAAAACAAGTGAAGTAGCATCAGCAGCTTAGTATAGCATATAACTCAGCATATAGCATATAACTCAGCTTTTAATGACACAATTGTGATTTCGCATGCAGAGATAACTATTGATTTGATCATCACTGGAAGGGTAAAGATGCAACTTCCCCTTTCTCACACACCTGTCTGTAGCCCATCACCTTTCAGAAACATGACACACCGAAGTAGCACATAGCTGGAATGCCACAGCATACAGAGAGGGTTTTAAGGGACAGGATGACTGTGGCGTGAACAAGAAATACGAACCTGCCAGCTTGTTCCATAGCTGTAGGACATTTAATCCATATCAGCACTTGCTCTCAGCTGGGGCTAATGAGTGTTTATTCGATGCTAACTATGGTTCACTAGGAGCAGAACCAGCCCTCCTGGTTTTCTTCAGTGTTACTTCATGCATAAGAAAATCATACCTGGTCAAAAAAAAGACCTTTCAGTTCAGTGTCTTGTGCCCAGATTCACCCCACAACAGACGCTTAAGTAGAGAAGGCTAGCAGAAATATCCGCCAAGAAATGTTCCTCCAGATCCATAAATCTGTGGCCTTCAAGAGCTGGAATAAGTCAGGGCCTTTCAGGGTGAGAATTGAGGTCTTTATTACTAATCTCCCATAATCTCCCCTATTGGGGTCTTTATGATTAATCGTCCATTTATAAAGCAAGTGGACTCTTGCTTTATAAATAATCGAGTTCATTTCTGGATCTCTTGGAAGTTCTTCCTCAAATGAGGTTTGGCATCACAGCAAATACAAAAGGATCACTTCTGGTTTGCTGGGAAGATAGAATCATAGAATAGGGTTGGAAAGGACCTTAAGATCATCCTGTTCCAACCCCCCTGCTACGGACAGGGACACCTCACACTAAACCATGCCACCCAAGGCCTCATCCAACCTGGCCTTGAACACCGCCAAGGATGGAGCATTCACAGCTTCCCTGGGCAACCCATTCCAGTGCCTCACCACCCTCTCAGTAAAGAATTTCTTCCTTATATCCAACCTAAACTTCCCCTGTTTAAGTTTGAACCCATTACCCCTTGTCCTATCACTATAGTCCTTAATGAAGAGTCCCTCCCCAGCATCCTTATAGGCCCCCTTCAGATACTGGAAGGCTGCTATGAGGTCCCCACGCAGCTTCTCTTCTCCAGGCTGAACAGCCCCAACTTTCTCAGCCTGTCTTCATACGGGAGGTGCTCCAGTCCCCTGATCATCCTCGTGGCCCTCCTCTGGACTTGTTCCAACAGCTCCATGTCCTTTTTATGTTGAGGACACCAGAACTGCACACAATACTCCAAGTGAGGTCTCACAAGAGCAGAGTAGAGGGGCAGGATCACCTCCTTTGACCTGCTGGTCACGCTCCTCTTGATGCAGCCCAGGATACACTTGGCTTTCTGGGCTGCGAGCGCACACTGAAGCTGGCTCATGTTCATTTTCTCATCGACCAACACCCCCAAGTCCTTCTCTGCAGGGCTGCTCTGAATCTCTTCTCTGCCCAACCTGTAGCTGTGCCTGGGATTGCTCTGACCCAGGTGTAGGACCTTGCACTTGGCATGGTTTAACTTCATAAGGTTGGTATCAGCCCACCTCACAAGTGTGTCAAGGTCCGTCTGAATGGCATCTCTTCCCTCCGGCGTATCAACCGAGCCACACACCTTGGTGTCATCAGCAAACTTGCTAAGGGCTCACTCAATTCTACTGTCCATGTCAAGGACAAAGACATGCCAGCTAGCAACTTCACATACCCACAGCTTGCCTCCAGTGGTCTTGCAGTGGTCAGTTTATACAGAGAGATCTGATAAGAGATGCACGTGTGCAGTGTGATGGGTAGTCTCTTCTCAGGCAGTGTGCAAACATCATTTTAGGGGAACTCACTGGTTCCTGAAGCATTAGAGAGTCCAAGAGTGTTTGTGGTTATGCATTTTTCCATTTCTCCACATCACAACTTAAAAATAGGAAGAAGTAAGAAGAGCATCTCAACTTTGTCAATAACATGGGGAATTTTAAGTAGACAGCAGAGCAGAAGAACCCATTGCTCTCTGCAGAGTGCTATTAGTATTGCTTAATTTGTTCCCCTGTTAACTCAAGGCTGGGAGCAGAATAGCACTGGAGTCATGCTATTCTTCCCACCTTCTGCATTTCCAGAGCAAGTCTGGTCCAAGGTCTGAACTGCAGGAGCAGCCCTTCACTTCTCTGCCTTCTCCTATAGACTTGAGTAGGAACATGTACATGAAGGTGATTTCCACTTTCTTACCAGTACCCAGATGACTCCTTTGTCAAAGACCATTACCGAGATTCGCTTATGGTGAATGAAGTTTGTATGCAGAACCACTTTGTTTTTCTGGCTTCCCTTTTCACCAAGTTGGCTTCTTCTCCTTCCCTTCCTAAATCCCAACAGCTCATGCAGGCGGTGTGGCTGCACTTCTTTATAGAAGTTAAAAACTAGGGACCAACTTAAACCATGATTAATTCTTCTGAAATGTAATCATTAACAGCCAGGTGCCAGTATGAGTAAGAGCAGTGCTGCTGTTCTTCAGGACTTCGGGGGGATCTCTCTAGATGAAATTTTTAGTAGAAAAATGAGACTGCGGAGCTGTGAAGCTGTCAGTGCTGGGCTAAAGAGTAGGGCACAGCATCCAGAGAGATGTAAAATCCAGTAGTGAAACCTGTGCTCAAATCCTGAATCAAGAGTGCATAGAGCTAAAATAAGAATAAAATACAAATAAAATGATCCCTCTTCCGAGAGAACAGTTTCCTTCTGATTAACTGAGGGACTATTACTTGTGTCTGGTATTCCTTGTGGAGTCTACGTGCAAGTCTATGCTTGCACTTTACAGCATGCATACCAATAAAATCCCATATACTTTAGAACTTATGGAAAATGGCTGAAACATAACAAAAATTATTGACATATAGTCATAGCAGGCTAGTTCTGATTATCTTTTACAATTGTATGCATACACACACCTACATATAAACCTAAAAAAAAAATAAGATTTCCATCAGTTCAATTTATTATAAATTTGTTTAAAATCCTAAATTAGACTAGGCTTGAGTATTAACAATAGCAATGAGCAGTTTCTCAAAGGGTTTAGCCTTATTACTGAGCTATGTTGGCAATAATAATGCCTGAATCCAACAGCTTGTTTACATGATCTGCCGCATTCTTGTATGAACTATTGACCATCTGTGTAAGAGTTTCCAGGGCAATGGATTGAATTCAAACACATGATGATCCCATATTGGCAATAATGGGGGGAAAAAAAGAAGTTTTTACTTTCCCCCAGAATCAAAGGCTTAATAAAAGTAACTCAACTTGAAGTAGACTCTGTTGCCAGGAGCTACAGCAGGGAGAATGAATACCGAGAGATTTTTAAGGATGTATTTTCATTTACATAAAAGTTTCAAAAGGAGAAGAAAAAGCATGAGAATGGGATTAAGGGCTGAAATAAGGTGAATGATAGACAGTAATACTTTGCATAGAATAGAAAGCCATTGCAGCAACAAATACCCAAGGTGTGGATCTGTAGAACCACGTCCTAATTTATGAGGTCTCTTTTGACATCAGCAATGTAGTGTAAGTGTGGTGCCTATTCAAAAGCATGTCAAAGGCACTTATACTCTGTGTGCAGGCAGACAGGGAGTAAAAGGCTTTATTGAGTTCTTTTATTAAACTTAGGGAGTGTGCTTCCATTACATGGAGCTCTGGTGAACCATGAATTCAACACAATTTACACTGTGATTTCTGTGAGCTAAGTGCACGCACAGTTTTGGGTTTGTCTAACAAACACTCACTCAATAAGGCATATTAAACTAGAGACTTCTCACCAGCAGCCCAGTCTTGCAGGTGGAAATTTGAGAGGTCTGGGTGACTGTGGCCCGCTGATCCTGTTAAACTGATGTAAGCCTTCTTTAAATATTTCTTCATGAAGACACTCCACACTGATTCGTTTCTGTTTTTTCACCATTTCTAACACACAAACACACACATATAAACATAAACAGCAGGAGCAGATGAAGATGCTCTGACACCCTGGCTGTTTGCCTGGCCCATTGCCAGAGGTTACTGGCCACTAATTCACTAAGACTGAAAGGGATCATGAACACATATCTCAGCTGCTTCTGTTCCTTATTTGAGATTTTAGAACAAAATTACTTTACCACACAGTTTAGTCTAGGAGCCTCCAAAAAGAGAGAAGGACAGGTTTGTTTTGTCACTCTGTCCTGGGGGAAATGATCTTCAGGATAGGGGCAAGGAGATCTGGAAAAGTTACAGTGCTTTTAAATCTGACTAGCTTTGGAAAAATCTGTCTCTCACTCCTTAAACCTATCCTTTTATCAAATACATTTACCAAACTTTCAGATGAGTTTGATCCAATCAATTTCAAATCACTTTAAAATTTATATCAGTGCAACTTTGCATCTAGGAAAACCTTTGATGAGCTCTTTACCAGGGTCTTGACTCTACAAGCACTCAAGTATACTCTTCATTTTAAGCACATTCCTCGAACTTATTGATCTCAATCCACTTCAGTGGATTATAAACATGTACTTAAAGTTAGAAGCCTATATCAGTGCTCGCTTAATACAAATTTGTCACTGCTGAAGTGGACTAGATTTAGATACACTAAAAATGAAGCTGATTCTTTAATATTGTCCTTATTTGCATTGACTTCTCACAGGCTTATTATTAAACATATTTGGAAGCTTTGCTAAACTGGAAACCAAAGAATTGCAATAGAAATATGTCAGAAATGATTGGATGGTCAGCATGTATGTCTATATATGATAGCCATGAATTCGTAAGAATTCAGTAGTCAGGAGCAACTCAAAAGACTTCCTAGGACTAGAAGGGAAGGAGGATTTGCTCACCAGATAAGCAAGTGGCTGTTGCATTGCTGGTCATGCAGGGGTGAATTAAGCATCATTTGAGAGAAAAGAGCTAGAACACCCTAATCTGGTGACACACTATCAGTATAGCTCCACAGTTCCAGCTGCAGATGTACAGCAGTGCTCCTAGTAGCACCACAGGTAAGAAAAGCTACCTCATGCAGCTATTGGCCAACAAAACACATGCTCAAGTATGTACATTGACATCCAACCTTTTCCCGCTTTTCTGATCGTACCTCCAGCTATTCATTTATACAGCAATACAGGCTTGACTGGTCATGGCCTCCCAGGTTTACTCTTTCCTTGTGAGGATCAGTACCTCAGCATCTAACTGTAAAAGGCAGTAGCAGCCTCTAATTCAGGCTCAGCTGAAGAGCACACATGACCATTGTCAGTCACACTACCATCTTGCCAAATGACTCCTCTTGTCCCCTCTCATCTCTCTCTTCCTGAGTAAAGCCAGGCACATTGTCATACTAAGGTAAAGCTAAAAATCTTGTCCAGTATTTGACAAAGCACAGTGATAAACCAAAGAGAGAAAGGTGTAAGAGCCCACAACAAATATATGCGTGATGTTTTCCTTTCTGTACCTAGTCTAAATCTTATCCCAACGTCTCATGCAGAAGAGCATGGCATGAAAGATCAGTTTAAGATATGAATCACTAAGAGTGATATCTCTTCACTATGTTATTTATCATTCAACACTATCATCTTTATTTTTCCACATAAGTGGTCAATTTATTTCTTAAGGTTTCAAACTGTCTAGACTTCAGCAATTTCCTGTGGCAATGATTTCATCAGTCTAATTACATATCATACAAAAAAACCATTTCTTTCAGTAAGTTTTGAATTTCCCAGCTTCTAATTGATTTGAATTGCCATGCCATAAGAAAATTATATTTTCTAGATAACTGCATTAGGTTTGAATGGCCAGGTTTGGTTTTTCCGAGAAGTTCTAGACACTGGTAGAGCTATCAGGTTCTTCTCCTGCCTCTTCATGAAGGAGTCTTCTCCAGTGCTCGATACTTTGCTCAGCCTTTTCTGAATCCCCTCTATGTCAGACTTATCCTTTCCAAAAGGGAATGACCAGTGCTTCATCCAACACCAAGATGAGACTGCAGCTGATTTACATAATGACTTTATTGTCAGACTTTTAAAAGCACAAAATTAGTTCACTTGGACTTTTTTTTTTTATTATTTTTAGTAAAAAATCACCAATAGCCTAATAGCCAAAAAAAAAAAAACCAAAAAAAAAAAAAAAAAAAAAAAAAAACACCAAAAAAACAGAGCTGGAACTGCACAAGGTTACAGCAGAATATATCAATTTCATTTCAGAAAGCAGAAGGTAATAACAGCTGCTGAAAACTAGATGTGCTGCATAGAAGAGGAGGGTGGTAGTGGAGGAGGATTTATCGTTATTGATCTATTTATCCATTTATTTTTTTTTACCTTTGTTACTATGTTCTAGTAATAATTCACTGATTTGGAGATTGAAAATGTGGAGAAAGCAGTCTTATTTGGTTGATATGGCAAAAACATATTATTTTAAATATTATTCCCCTAGTGATTTCTTGTCAGCCTCAAACAGTTAATGCTTAGAACTGGATGGTTTAGAATTGCCAGAGTGAAGGAAATCCCTTCAAAAACATGCAAAGCAAAATAAGGAGTGATTAGTTTCTGCCTTTCCGTATGCAAGAATGAGGGGGCATTGCATGAAATTTAAGGCAGTGGTTTCAGAGCAGCCAGAACTTCATTGCATAGCTCAGAGTTACACTTTGGAACTTCTTTCTGCAGGCTACTGAACATGCCAAAATGTTCACAAATTCACATTTACAGAAGAAAAATCTATAAGAGATTATTAAACACAATGATGCCATCTCTAGCTCAGGAAATTCCTAAACCATAAGTCACTGGTTCTGGGAATACATACAAAAAATGCACTGCATGTTTTCTACCCTTAAGCTCTTCCCTACATATATGGAGATATATATGTTAGTAACTACTGCAAAAACAGCATAAAGGTCTAAGCAGTCACTGACCACACTCAGTATGGTTTTTCCTATCATTTATGTTTTACACCAGAGAGGATTTGAGTCCTGGGAGAGTTTTCTCCTTCTTTCCTTATCTGTTTCTACTACTACTGTCATTGACATTACTATCACTTTTTCCATTAATCACACCATTATTATGAATCACAACAGTCTTTGACATTGTCTTTCATTTCTATTAATAATTTTGCTAAATCTTAAGTAGCATCATATGTCAGGGGAGAACTTCACAGAATTATTGTGTTAAGCACTTAGTATCCACATTAAAGTCTCTGAAAAGCATATGAACAGTATAGACCAAGCACATAAGCAGCAAATATGAAGTGGAAATGTAAAATGAAGTGGTTCAGCTCACATGAGACATTATGTCAGGTTGTTTCAGTCCCAACTAATTGACATCACTGCCAGAGACTAGAACATTTTGTAGCATTTTGTAGAAAAACTACAAAACCGATAATCTCTGAAACTGAGCTGCCTGTAACAACTGCACATTTCACTTCCATGTCCCCTTCTCTCAGATCATGCAACTAAGCTGCTCTCCAGTTGTCAGGACTGCAGCTTGTGCAAGCTATTAGTCATGGTCTCATCCACATCCAAAGCATTTTTTATTTGTGGGACTGGGTTTTTGGTATATTTGGGGATTTTATAATGACAAGCAGCACAAAGTCATGTCAGAGATGTGAGGGGAAGAATTATTTTCTCCTGTAGCTCTGACAGATGGAGAATGAGGCTGTGCCACAGCATCCACAATACCTAAGCTGACCAAGATAACCCCACCATAGCTCAACAAGATGAGCTAGGACATTTCTCATGACATTAAAAATCGTATTCCTGACAATCCTGTCATTTGAATTTGCACACCAATAAAATGTCATACACCCCTCTCAAAGGCACTACTCCAAAGTCCATGGATAGTAAACGGAAGTTTTCTCTTGTCTTCAGCCAATCCTATATCAGTTCCCAATTGCTTCATAAACAGCAGAATAGCTTCCAGAGTGACACCAGTCCAACTGGATTTTATGAAAACAAGTTTCAGGGCTGAAAAACTCTAGAGGAATTTAATAGAAGAAATGTTCCCAATGGCCTCTGATGTGCCAGAATCTTAACCACAGACTTTTCTGTAAAAGTGAAGGAAATCCCCTTCAAACAGATAAACCTAAGGAGCTCTATATTGGGATGCCCACTTCAGGACATCTTCAATAGCCCTAGCTTTTCGAAACTTTTAAAGTCTTTGCCTCTCAAAAAGGGTGCTAGAAACAAAACCATCAGAAAAGCAGTGCTCAAATCAGAGGTCTGGTCCCATGAAACAGCCTGTTATTGCAGTAATGTAGGAGTTTTGCAGTTCTGTTCATTGGGATTGTTTTTAAACCAGAAAAAGATGTGAAAGAGGGGGAAGTTGTTCTGTACTACCTGTCCTATTCTTTGCTCCAGGTTTGTCACCATTCCAGCTGCTGCTACATTTTAATTCTAAACCCACAAAAAATTAAACATAGTCTCAACAGAGGGCATCAGACCATCTTGCATCCCAGAGCAGGGCTTGATTGGAATGTTACTGTTACCCTGCAGTGCTTGCTCTTGAAGAGTGAGTATCTCACCCTGCCATGCCAGTCAACCTTTTCATCAACACTAAAGAGTCCAGGTCTGAGCATCAAGCCAGGCTTTCAATCAGGATTTATTGCCATTTTGCTTCAGAGGCTGACAAGTGGGCTTGAGCACATTTCAATATGCTGATTCTTCTTTACAAAAGCAATTATGAGCAGAGAAGCACAGAACAACCTCAACTGCTGGAAAAGCCCAATTGGACTTTTGATTTAGTAAGAAGTGCTTAGCACCGTTAAGGAGAGCTACCAAGCACCTTGCAGGACTTGGTCTTACAGTACTTTAACAGAGCCCTGAGTTAGAACAAGAAAAGACCTTTTCTTTTTAGTTACTATTTTTACCTGCAATCACATCATCGAGCCTAAAGAGCAAATTCTCTGAATTCATTTCCCATTGATAAAAAAATAGCTATTAGTAACTTCTTTTAGCATTGCAGAAGTATCAACCATCTTAATATCAGCCCATTTGAAGGCTATCCCAGTTTGGGTCAGCATGACTTTTATTCCCTTGTCCTTTGTTGCTGGACCAATTACTGCAATATATTATCTTTGTTAATGCTGAATACAAATACCAAAATCCAGAAATGAGCTGAACTATCTGAATTTGTTTCCTTGCTAGTATCATGTGTATTAAACTCAGCAGTGATTTTGGAGCATAAGGCATGGGCAAATGATGCTATTTCGCTGAACCTCCTTTAGGATTAACGAAGGGAGGCTGTTTTCAGCTGTGGGACAACCCCTTGAAAGATACCAATGAGCAAAGCTGTGGTAATTCACTTTCTCCCCCGTGATTTTCCCCCAAGGCCCAGCTTACTGTCTGCTATTTCAGCTGTGCTTTTCCCAGCCTCCTTATGGCTTCTCTGAGCTGCCACCCACTGTTCTGGACCTATGGGTTGTCAGTCTGATGCTTCTAACACATTCCTCTTCCTACACTTTCAGTGGTGTTAATAAGAAAAGCAGCAGTGCCCCATTCCAATAAGGCTTGCATGACCTTTAATTATGCTGGCCATAATACTAAAGCAAGGTCCCCCAGAGCAAAAAAGCATGAGCTGCTATACTTAGTCACACACGGATATCTCGCTGTGCCTGTACTGAGTCATATTGCCTGTGGGTCTAGTGTAGGACAAGTTGTGTATGAGAACTGTGTCACACATTTACTGCTAGATCCATTGACACCTAATCTCTTCCCAGGACCTTGGCTTCTTGCATGTAGATATGGGACAGCATAGGTGTCCTCTATTCAGCACCAAGGTGACATTCAGTATATGAAGGGAGGAGAAAGGAAAATTTTTCTAATTTATTTCATAAAGAAAAAGTTCTCCACTTCTTCCTGCACTCAACTAAGCCTCCTCCACATTTGATATTCCATGGCATCCCTTTTATAATGGTTGACAAGTTGACTCAAGGCATATAAATCCCTAGGGAAACATTTTTTTCAAGGGAAAAGAAAAAAGGAACCCATCTTAACAGTACCCCAGTATGCATATCAATAAGAAAACTTCAGCAATCACTTCCTGGATGTAATTACATTCATCTGCATCTGTATCTAAGTGACCTGTCAAAGTGTCAAAGAATCTAGTTAGGAAGTAAAATTCCTTGCTCATAGCAGCAGCCCGTGTCAGCACCTGCACTTCTCCTGTTTTCATTTTAGCTGTAGAGAAATTGTTGAGGCTTGCAGTTAAGCAGTGTGTACGGTGTATAGTTGCAAAGGTGTCTATCTTAAGAGTGTAAGATCAAACCCTAACATGATGATATTAAATCCAAGCTAAACGTTCCTGAGGGATTTGAGCAAAGCCAGGTTAATAAGGAATGCTCCAGAAAGGGTTGAATTTCACCTGGCATGGGAAGAAGGCAGTGTACTAGAATGCTGGAGCAAGGCAAGAAAAAAATCTTTCCACATTAGAGCAAAGATATAATTATTATGCTGGCAGCAAGAATATTTCTGCACAGGAAAATTCATGATGGTCAAGGGCCATAAATTGCAAATTAAGCTAATTTCACAAGTTAAACTCAATAAATTAAGAATCACATCTTCCACCTCCATGACACCACTTGACATCTCCCTGGGTAAATGCCACTGATCTGTGACAGTCACTGGTGAATCCCAAATTGGAATTTCCCTTTTGTCAACCCTGAGCTGTACAACTGAGGAAACAACAGAGGGAAAAGAATGTGAGTAACAGACAGCAGCTCCACACTAAAGTGGGCAATAAGCATCAGAAATGGTCTGAGGCTTGATCTAAGAAATCTAATCCAGTGTCATTCAGAGGTTAGCCCTGATCCAAACTACAAGGCTCAGGGGAACTTGTATTGTTACCACTCTTGTGTGCTTGGACCATAGTTAACTTAAAATACAAGTTATTAGCTTCCTCCTGGCTTCCCTTGATCACCATGGGAAGGCACTGGGATTCAAAAATCCATTGAAGACATTGATTTTTAAGATCAGGCCTACTGAGGTACCGTGAGTGTAGTCTGTACAACCTATATGTTCTCCCAATCCATCCCCTGAGATACTACGAAGATCAAGAACTAGCACTGCCCAGGTTCAGAAAACAAGCTGGCTCTTATCTGGTCTCATTTCTCAATATCACATATAGCCTGAAGGTGCCTGGAAAACTATCAGTGTGAACCGTAGTTGGGAAAGTATGAACATTCCTGTCAGAGAACAAATGGACTTGGAAGAAACTAGCATAGTGTCATAAATAATTTTATCCTGGGCTCAGAGCATCCTATATAAAAGTTTCATTTTCCCTCTACATCATTCCCCAGCAAGATTGTAGATAAATTCCTCACACCCTATTCCGGGTAGAGAAGAAATTTTGCTCAAAACCCATACCAAATGACCAGTCAGAAATGGCAAGCCAAGGGGAAAATATTACTGACCGATGTGCAGAAAAGAGCATCTTCATAAAATATAGCTAGGATGGGCTGATTCTGAGCACATGATGTCATATAAGGGGACATAAAATTGCTTTCTGCATAAGTAGAAAGAGTAAGGATTGCTGCTGCACTCAAAAGTTCCCCAGCACTCTGATGGGATGTGAGCAGAGAACAAACTTCTGCTCGCTTCTGCTCAGCTTGACAGTAAAAGAATGGACCTCATGTCAGTGGCTGCTGCTCTCACAGCATTAGGTACAAATTAAGTTGAGGTGAAAGGAAAAGAGGATGTCTCCTGCCCCAAAACCAACTGAACTTACATTAATAAAGATATTTGCTTTGATGAAACCTGGAAATAACATAAAGTTATCACACTGACACCATTTTTGGTCAAAACATCATGTTTGTCACAACTGGAACACTTTGCAAGTGTATCAGGATTTTGTCAATAACTTAAGTACAGGCTGAATGCTTTAAATGGTCTGTTTTGTGTGTTGCTTTTTAAACACTACTTTTCTCTTTTGTTAGGATGACATTTTCCTAAATATCTTTTATCTTTTTTCCGAAACACTGAACAGATAACTGGAATATTTTAGTTCTGCTAGAACTGAATTTTGTTTAGTTATAACTGACATTTATTGTAATCATTTTATGATATACACTGAAATTTTGCTATAATTAACAAAATTTTTCATAATTTTGATTTCTGGCTTTCTAGTCAAATCTCTTTATAATAGGAAATTTACCATAAACTCACTGACATTTTCTTTCTGGTGGGAGGTTTTGTGAAATCATTTTCTCTTAACCAATTGCAGCTTCGTCACTGTTCCTAGATACTTACTTCAGTACCTTAACTACTTCACATGTCAGTATGACAGCTATTGCTTCCAGCTCTGCTTTCCTGCTCTCCAGTGCTGTGCCCCACTCAGAGATGCCATGGCTCATGCAGATTACTCTGTAGAAATTAGCACCATTTCGGTTCATGTTTCTCGTAAGTAAAGGATCACCTAAATTAACACCAACTCTGCCTGTGAAAGGATCCAAATATACCCGTTTTGAAGGATAGAGCCATACTTAATTTGAAAATCTAAAGTAGTAAAAATAAATATTTTTATTTTTAGAACATTCAAGTAGTATCTCATGCATAATTATTTAATCAAGTCAACACCACCTTCAGTTATCCCCATGGTATTCAATAAGCACTGAAGACTGGATGTTATAATCTGCTTAATGAACTCCATGTGGTTTCTTCAAGAGATCTCTGATCACTAAAATAATGAAGGCTGATGTAACTGGGGGAGAAGGAGCAGACTGAGAAACTGCTGGCCCTGTGATACACAAGCTGAGCAGAGCATGCCTATTAATTAATTACATGTAAGACTCTGAAAAGCATTAGATAATAACAATTCTAAAAAGCCAGCTGAAGCCCCCAATATAAGCAGCAGCCTCTGGACAACAGGATCCAGCACACGGAGAAGTCAGATCAACTGCAAGTTACTGCAGTGAGGGGCAAGAGGATGTCAATGTCATGATTTGGGACAGTACTGTCATGATTACTGTAGCATTTTTCTGTCATCAGTATTATGCAATATTCTAATGGGTTTGCTCAGTGCTAGGTAGGGGTAAAATGGATATAGCGAAGAGCAAGAAACATTAACAAATTTTAAATGACCTATTGATTAGAAATAAGGTATTAGTAATCAGCTAAAAATTATCTCACTTGAGTATGTTAATTTTCACATAGCTGATGGTGGTTTTGGTGAAACTGAATGTCAAAGCCCAGTCATGGTATGCTACTGCCAGGTAGGAAATTTCTACTATTGTAACAGCAGTAAATCATTACATTATAGGTGGGAGAAGACTGAGTTGGAGAGTTTTCTCCTTGATGACAGTTTATAAATGCCTATTTCATCCTCCTTTATTCTTTTTATACATATGATCTTCTGTATCCAGGACACTCAGGGATATGGCAGATTTGCCACAGCTTAAAATCCTTTTGTCTTTCTAGATGTCTTAAAGATATCACTGCAGTTCCACTTCATAATTCCATTGCTAATTATGCAGGCATGACACAAGATTTGCTAGGTGAAATTCTGTGTCACATATTTTGAAGGACACAGGACTTGAAAGCTAAAGTTATTCTTTTCCTGCTTTGATTTGTTTCTTGTGTTATCAAAATTCACAAGAGCAGACAATACGAGGAGGGTGCACGATCCAGAAGATGAGTCTTCAGTTTTACAAAACTGTCGTGGTTTAAGCCCAGGCCGTAAATCAGAACCACGCAGTCCACTACCCCCCACCCCCCACACCTTTCTTCCCTCCGCTTCTGGAGGGATGGGGAGGAGAATCAAAAAATGCAACTCCCACGGGTTGAGATAAGAACAGTTTAATAACTAAGGTATAACACAAATCACTACTGCTACCACTAATAGTAATAATGATAAAGGAAATAACAAGCAAGAGAATACAACCACTCACCAACCGGTACCTCGCCCCCACCCCGCAGTGATCTAGCCCTTCCGGGCACTCTCAATTCTACCTCCTGGGCATGACGTGCTATGGTATGGAATACCTCTTTGGCTAGTTTGGGTCAGGTGTCTTGTCTCTGCTTCATCCCGGCTTCTCCTCCTCCCTGGCACAGCATGAGACTCACAAAGTCCTTGGTCAGTCTAAACATTCTGACCAGCAACTGAAAACATCGGCTTTATCAGTATTTTTCCCAGGCCAAAAGTCAAAACACAGCGCTGCACCAGCTACTAAGAAGAAGAAAAAAACTGACTGCTGCTGCTGAACCCAGGACAGTATCCACCCCTTATTCCATACCATTCACATCATGCTCAGATCCCACATTATCCATATACCCTCACTCTCATTTCAGTGCACTGTTATCTTAGTGCACGGACCAATCCCTATAAAGCTGCTGAGTCCATTTGGTCCATGATGGTGGGCTCCATCTCTTGTAATAGTCTTTCAGAGCAGGAGAGGCTGTGTGCAGTGTGCACACTCATGAATAACCTGGGCAATAGTGTCTATTGCTAAGTCCACCCGTCGATCATGAGTCCATCTCTGTGTTGCATCTCTGCCCTGATGGCCTGAAGTGTCATGGGCCTATCAGGCTCAAAATAATTCACCCTCCCCTCCAGCAGTTTCTGCAACTTGTTGTTGGAGACTCCATACAGCTGCCTTCCATCTCCGACGCTTCCAAAGCACTTGGAGGGGCCCAGTGAACTAGATACTCGCCCATACTGTCCCACGCACCATGACACTCATGGCTGTCCAGCCTTGGGGAAAACCTCTTGGTCCCCCTATATCGTCGTCTAATCCCAGGCAAGACCCAAACCTGACTCTGCTTAACTCTCGGGATCAGACAAAATGGTCGTGGGTAGAACACACTCTGTGTGTGTGCCAACATGGTGATCCCCATCACAATCAGCAGGCAGGTTCCAAGGGTACCCAAAGGCCATTCAAAACCTTCAGAACTCTCAAATGCTGCTGCTGTACTTGTCACTGGGGCTGGTGCAGCTGCTGTGCTTGCTGGCTCTCTCACCACCAGCTTCTCTTTTTCTGAGTCCAGATCTTCCTCCTCTGCCTTGCTGGAAAGTGCTGCGGGGTCTCCTGCATCCTCCTGGGGCTCAGGCTCACGGGGCTCGCTGGACGGCTGCTGGGGAATGCTCTCGGCCGCTGCGGGGCTGGGCTCGGCCGCGGCGCTCGGCTCCTCCGCCGCCTCCTCCCGCTGCTCGGCAGCCGCCTCCTTCCCCTCCTCGGCAGCCGCCTCCTTCCCTGCCTCCGGCCCCGCTCCCGCCGCCGCTTGGTCCCCGGGGCTGCTCTCCCGGGCCGCTTCGGCTGCCGCCAGCTCCCGGGGCCGCTCCCCCTCGGCTCCTCGGAGCCTCACGAAGACAGAGGCGAGGATGAGGGCCAGGACAGTGAAGAGCAGCAGGACGGCCAGGTACAAGTCTGCAGCCACGTTCATCTCACCCTGCTGCCAGAGTCCCCCCGTATTACAAGCCATTACCATAAAGTACAATGAAACAAGAACCTTAGCCCAAGGCCCACACTTGATAAACACTAACACAGCAAATACCGGATCTAAGTAAGCTACAGCACACTGAAACTGTGGCATCAAGAGAAACAACTTTGAGAGCCAATAAATCAGCATTGTGCCTTGGTCAGATCTGTTGTTATCTCAACACTTCAAGCCCCACATTGGGCGCCAAAAAAAGAACTATCGTGGTTTAAGCCCAGGCCGTAAATCAGAACCATGCAGTCCACTACCCCCCACCCCCCACCTTTCTTCCCTCCGCTTCTGGAGGGATGGGGAGGAGAATCAAAAGAATGCAACTCCCACGGGTTGAGATAAGAACAGTTTAATAACTAAGGTATAACACAAATCACTGCTGCTACCACCAATAGTAATAATGATAAAGGAAATAACAAGGAAGAGAATACAACAGCTCACCAACCGGTACCTCGCCCCCACCCCGCAGTGATCTAGCCCTTCCGGGCACTCTCAATTCTACATCCTGGGCATGACGTGCTGTGGTATGGAATACCTCTTTGGCTAGTTTGGGTCAGGTGTCTTGTCTCTGCTTCATCCCGGCTTCTCCTCCTCCCTGGCAGAGCATGAGACTCACAAAGTCCTTGGTCAGGGTAAACATTCTGACCAGCAACTGAAAACATCGGCTTTATCAGTATTTTTCCCAGGCCAAAAGTCAAAACCACAGCGCTGCACCAGCTACTAAGAAGAAGAAAAAAAAACTGACTGCTGCTGCTGAACCCAGGACAGTAACTAGTACTATGAATAACACAGTTATGATTTTGAGTCTGGATTTACGGGGTCAAGAGGCTTCTGGTTCTTGAAAAGGATAGACAGAATTGTTAGAGCATCAGAAAACTACACAAAGTTTTGTGCAAGGCAGAAAGCAGCTGGGGAGCGAACAGACTGTTTCTTGGGAAATCAAAGGTAGTTTTTCACTACTTTCACTGAAGAAACTATGGCTTCTTGCTCCTCTCCCCTTGCCCTGCAATTCTATTCTTCTACTCATCCACTGGAGCCATGACTTCTTGCCCCACATGAGACATATCAGCCTCTTTTTAAACCAGCTGCTCTCTATTTTTACATAAATGCAATAAATGAGCACATTCTACAGTCATTATCCAGCACATCAGGTTAAGAAAAGCCTGTTACCTATTTAGGACTGAGTTTTCAAGACATCGTGACAAACTCCAGGCACCAATAAACAGACCCATTTTCCAGGTGTTCTTCCAGATGAAATAATTTATGATCATAATAATAATCATAATAGTTTATGGTCTGTGTGAACTTCTATTGGCAATTACCATGCTCAAGCAAACTAGTACTGCACAAGGTATGCATGAATAGTTCTGCAGTCACCCTACACAGAGCATCATTCTCTTATTTGAATTCACACATCTTTATGTCAAAATACATTAAACTACACCTCCATGCAAACACTAGTACAAGTATATGGGTACAGTCAGGATCATACATTAACAAGTCAACATTATTTACATGTGAGTATATAAAACTACACGAGAGACCACATATTATTCATCTACAGGTATACTCATGATTGCACATATTCCAGTGCAAACACAATCACACACAAGCCACAGTCAATCATAGCCGCAAATGAAAACAACAGAAAGCTACACTCTGCTCCATGTACAAAGCCAGAAACAGTCACATTATAGCACTTGTATTGTCCAACTGAACCACGCATGTGAATCATTTCAGTTCCAGCTTGAACCTCTGAGCATAGTAAATAATCCCTTTCAAGCCTGCAGGACATGAGCAATGAAGACAACAATGTCAATGATATAAAATTAATAGTGCAAAATGGCAATAAAATGGCAAAATCCCAGCACTGCCCATAAAAGCATATTAGCCTGACTTGTAGTTACTCTTCTTTTCTGGTGAAATTAGTTGGTTTCTCAAAGCTTATGGGAAACACTAACAGTAATGAAGCAGAAAAATGATGAATGTTAAAAAATTAGGGTGATCCATAAATGGTTATAAACTTGCCCCTCTTTGTTGCCCATGCACTTTTGATGAGCTTGCAAAGTTTTAAACCTCTTAAATTCAAGACAGAGCAGTTTCATTTCTTTCAAGCTACAGTGGAAATAATTTCCTTATCTATCATTTAGAATGGTTTAATACTTTCATTAATCCACACATCATAAAGCAGAAAGTGATTTTTATATCTATTCCAATCATTCATTGTGCCTCCCTGCAAATGGAAAATGGCTGTTTTCTGCTGATTCTGAAGTTAAACTTAAGACCAGTATCTTCACAAGCCAGGCTAGTTGTGAAGGCAAAGATTTAAAGGCAGACAGAATAGGTGCCATCTCTGTTCTGTTTGTAGTGGACAAATTGATGACTTTTGATATCTAGCAGGACTGCTAATTCACTTGCAAGGAAATATTGTCCTGTCACATTTGATAGAATCATGTAAGACACTGGTTAGAGTAACAGTGATCTTTTTAGCCATATGCACCAGGCACCCTCTTACCAACAACTGGGTCCTTGTCTTTAGATGTAGTGTCCTCACCCAAGCAAAGCATGACAAATCATTTCAAAAACACATTGACAGAACTGGGAGGTGGCTGGGTACAAACAATCCAGATCTAGTTACCTGAAAAGACAGTTGGTATGGGCTCCAAGCAATACAGTCCTAGTTGTAATCAATGGCATAGGTAATAATCATGTTGCCAACTAGGGATTTCTTTTATTGCTCTTAGAGTTTTGCTTTCCATCCACCATCCAACCATTCTATGAATCTCCACCCAAACAGTGGATTTTTTTACTTAGTCTTTTCTTGTCTTTATAAAAAACCATATCTTCACCAGGTATCTACTAAGCCATCAATTTGATGATTTCAAAAGCTGTTGAATTGCTCAATTGCTACTTTCTTTAGCTTTTTCTGTTTGTCAGGCAGCAATTTTCCCATACTGTGGGCTTTGACAGCTCCAGAACTGATCAATGATTTAATAGACAGAACCTTGTTATTAATGTCTCACAATGGTATCAGTTTAAGCCTAGATCTATAGAGCATCAGAATTTAAGCACTTAACACAGAACAAGTTATCAAGCATCCCCAGCAATGTCAATAGGATTTTGTCCAGCTCTCTTAATGCACCCAGAGCTGGCTCAACACTTCTCAGAAACATACAAAAATTCAATTTAACACTCTATGGATGATCTGTACCTGTCAGGAGAAGGTCAGAGCTTCCATGAAGAGTGTAAAGAAGAAACTGAAGTTAAACTTGCGTGTACCTGTTGACACCACAGACAGTAGAATCCTGCAGGGAATGATCCCCTCTCCAACAGCTGATCTTATCCCACACATCAGACTCTAATTCAGGGCTAGTCTGACTTTCTTTTGCTGTACTCAGGAGATAAATATCAAGATAACTACCACTTTCTTTCTCCCAGCAGGCTGCAGGTCTTTACCTAAATTAAGACCTAACCTTGGCTGCCCTTGTTACGATTCCTATCAGGTTGAAATCAAGTCCATACAATGACGCATAACAGATTCAGTATTGTTACTTTTGTCATATGAGGGTAGGGGAAGCAGCACAGGCAGCTCATTGCAGTCTTCACTTGCAGCCTGGCTGTATTGTGTTTTGGCAGTGCCTCAGGGAGGAGGAGAAAAGGCTGACGAGAACGCGGCATGAGGGACAAGGCTATTTCCTTTCAACCCTCCAACAAACCCAAACCATAACACAACACACACACCCCAGATCAGAAGGCTAGGCTTTCAAGATCGCTTTTCTGAATTTAGGTGCCCAGGAGCTGACATTCCTCAGGTCAGCTCTGAAAGTTCACCAAAGCTGCATGTTTCTGTGCAGATGTGCTCTGGCTTGTGCAATTAGACACCTATTGCCTTTCAAACTACAAGAAGTTTTCCATTTCACATAGATAAAATGAATGTTATTTAGATCCATTTGGTTGAGGTGGGTATCATCGTCCCATCTCCTGCAGCTTTTTTGCGAACATTTCCAAAGAGTTGAGTAGTAGAGACAATTGCACTTATGTTCCCAAGTACATCAAGAAAGAGAACCAAAGCCAAACAGGAGTCTAACTGGGGGTACGTCAAATATGCGTTAAATGCTCATGAGTCATTCATGTTCAATGGCAAGCATCTTTGAAACCACCAGCCATCCCAAAGAACATTGTGAAGGTGTCCAGCCTATTGAAGTTTATTATGCATCATATTTAGAAGCTTACTACTTTGAGCCCTTCAAGATATTAGCTTGTGAGTAACTCTGATATCAGATAGGCTCTGCAGCTGAGAACCAACTTCACTCTGCCTGACTTTCAGTTTCAATGGAATTGCATGCAACGGCAGAAGAGGGTCACATCCTTTTAATATGCCCTTAGAAAGCCTTTCAATGTCTTCCCCATTTCTCTTCCAAATAAGTTCAAAGCATTTGTCAGTGGCAACCAATGTTATTCCTTTTCCAAAAGGTCTAATCCATATGTCAGATGGATTATTAGTAAGGCGAATCCACCACTATAGGTCATAAACACAATATTTTTTGCCAAACACTCTTTGCCTTCTGATAAATTTTTCATTTTTTATTCTAGTACACTGCAACACTTTTCTTAATGTTGAGCTAGCAAAGGTCTTATTTGTTTTTCCTGGATAAGATAGGTGGTTTTTTTAATCTGCATCCCCAGTATGATAATGTGAAGAGCACAGAGATGAAAAATTGTTTCTTTCCTTAGAAGTACTGAAGGGAACAACTATCATTACAAGATATTGGTGAAAAATTAGCTTTTCTAACTCCCACACTAATATTTAGTAAACCTTGGTGAAAGTCATAAACATGAGAAGTAAATTTTTCCAATTTATTTTTTTGCTGAAATGCTGCAGACATCGGAGTGAAAAGACAGCATCCCTTCTGGGAGGCACATTGCAAGTTTAACATTAGTGTATTGTTTGCTTTTCTAATGGTCCATCCCCACTCCCTAACCCTTGCGTCACAGGTGTCCTACCCTCTCACATCCATCCCACATTCACTCCAAATGACCCTGCAAATCAGGAATGGGTGTTTAACCTCCAGCGATCTCAATGTGGGGCAATTTTCTTGGCTTCTCGTGAATTCAGAACAGGACTCCCTAGTTTCTGCAGCACTCTGCATACTCTCTGCTTTATAGTGGTTCACAAAAAACCCCAAACAAATAGAGCAGTTCATTATGTGTTTGTTTCAGGTTTGAAGGTATGTCAGGATCACAAAACATCATTCAGTGAACTGAAACCTGAGAAAACTGAGAAAACGAGGACTAAGATTAGGTTAATTCTGTTTATCTCAAAATGCTTCTACATTATATGATCTTACTGAACATGGCAGTGATCTTTCCAGATACAAGGGATGCATCTCTTCCTAGCACCATCTCATGTCATGTAAACTTAATCCGCAGCCATCCTGAACTGCTGACTAGCAAGCAAGATGATCAGAGCATACGGAAATACAGTGTGTTACCTGAAAATCCGCCAGAAGTCCTTAGTGTTGATATCCCTGCAGGATAACTAGTCTATTTTAAAGTTTGGGTTTTTTTTAATGTTTAAGAGTTTTCCTAGTTCTGCACTAAAGTCTTTCAAAGGTCTTTGTCAAAACATTTCTCTTCAGATTAGTTGCATCTGGTTTATTATTGTTCTCTCTTACTTCTCCCACACTTTTCCCAATGTACAGACCCCCTTGTGGATAAAATGTTTCCAAGCAATTTTTCAGCCTTGACAAATACAGGGGATTTTTCTATAAAATAAGAGTTTGTGCAGAATGTTTCACCATCCTTTAGAAATACAAAAAAATGATTTGTTATAAAAAAGGCTTAGTGATTCAATCTTATCTGGAAAGTTTCTCCTAATTTTCAGGGCCAAAGTTTAGTTTACATAACTAAAAGATCACTTTCCAGAGACAAACACACACACATATAAATAAGCATATAAAAATATTTGCATAGGCATATAAGCACATACACCCACATGCCCAGAACCACAGAAGAATACTTTGTCATTGACTTTCATGTGATTCGGTTTTGACACTACTACTGGTTTTTATAGTTCAGGATTTGTCAGATAGATCATGGCACTAAAGAAGTCTGGGTAAGAAGCAAAACAGACTTGTTTCCCAAAACGATGGCTGAGGGAATTCTTTGTTGACTGCCACAAACACTTATGCCTGAGAAACAGAAACCTCTAGTTATGACTCTCTGATCTTTGAGTCACCAAGACAATGCAGAGGATGGAAAAGCCATTCCAGAAATGGACCTTAAGATTTTATTTTAAGTGGCTAAAGAAAGCTCTTCCTGGACAGATTTGTCCAAGAGTTAAACATCTCTTTCCTAAGCACAGGAGAGTGTCCAGAGCTGAAGACTTTCAGTCTTACCCCGGAGATCTATGAAAATAAAATCAAAGCCCCCTACTGATGTCAGAGAACTTTGGCTCAGCTGTTGCCTTTATCTCCAGCAGTGTAACCCAACAGGACAACTTCCTCCTACCTGCCCTTTCTTTGTTTTGGCATACATTTCCTATTAGTAGGTGCATAACTAAAAAATCCATGGGTAGTTAAGCAGTTACTTTCGATTACTAACATTAGATGAGACAAATCCCACCCAGAGAGATTAAACAATTTGTCAAAGGAGAAAAGTTGAGGCTCAGCAGGTGCCCATATCTGACTCTCCTCACTCACAGCACGTCATCTAGTTCTCTGAGTCACCCATCATTTGGTTTATCACCTCAAGCTGTAAGGGAACACACCATCAGAGCTAAGCACTCTCCAGTTTGGTTCCTCCCAACAGCCACACCAGGGGTCATTACCCAGGCTCACCTGCAGTCCCCTTATTACCACATCCCCCTCCCTCTGCCCTGCCAGCTGTGTCCATCTCTGTACGAGAGTGAGGCTTGACAACTGCATTTCACTTTGTAATTGTGAATGGGTTTTCCCCTGATCTTACATTTGAAGCAAATGATGATTTGGATCTATTTAGAATGTAAAACAGAATCAATAATAACTCTCAGTTGGCTTAGGGACTTGGGAATGTGTAACTATTTAATGCATATTTAGACAGTTTATGTCATCAAGCTCTGTCCATCCAACATGAGAAAGTTTCAATCCAGCAGTGGTGTTGATATTATAAATTGGCAAAAGAGAAGCAGAGATTGATTAAAAGGATTTTTTTATTGAACCATAACCTCACCACATGGCATTTGCTAATGAGCAAGCTTCTCTTTTGTCTTTTAAGTAACATTTGCTCATGCATCACTTCTCCACTGGATATTCTCTTAAATGACAGGGGTTGTACAAGCAATATTGCAGTTACTGAAAGATCACACAGAATGGATCATTCTGACTGGAGATTTACCACAGTTCTATTAATGGCCTGTCCGCAGGCATGGAAAGTATTTAGTAGCAATAACAAGAATGGCAGACCTTTTGTTAGACTGGAAGGATAGTTTGAGCATCACAGAGAGCTAAGAAAACATTCCTCAGTATTTTAATGTAGCTGGTGATGATAAGGACAAGGTTTTCACGTACTGAACTAGGAAAAGTGTATAAAAAGAGACTGATTTTCAGAGGGTAAACACAGGATATTTGTTTTAAGGTTGTTCAGATTTTTCAATAAAAGAAACCAAACAACCAAGGCTGCCTTGGAAATCTTCGTGAAGAGATTTATCCCAAAGTATTTTTACTGTCATCTTCTGATATGTTACTAATATATACAGGTACAATCTAGTAAGCAAGAATAAAAACTCAACTTTGTTTGAAGCAACCAATGGAGAAGCAAACAGAAAATTCCGAAATGGTCTGGTTGTGGGAAGAAAGAGCCTTATAATCTCCAAGTATAGAGGAAGAGAGGGATAAACAGAAGGGATATAACTTGTATCAAGAAAGAATTAAAAGGAAATAATTCAAGTGGGAAAAAAGATGTAATCATTTTCAAAAGAACAAGAGAAAGGTATCTCAAATAAAGCCAAATCAGCATCTGATACGTTGAGTTTTACACAGTATGACTGAATTACTTGCTGATATAGCAATTACAAACTTCCAGTTAAAAAAAAAACTAAAACACAACAATTACTAGTCAGCTGTAATTAAACCCTCACAATAGACTTGCTGCAAAAAGCGGGGAACATAAATCAAAAGATAAAAGTTGCATAATTCAAGACTGGAAAAATCTACAGTAGAAAAATTAATCAGAAAAAGGACAAAATTATGATTCTCATAAATTGCTACACTGCGACCTTTCAGAGAACTGCAAGATAAAAGAGATAGAAAACGATGTCATTGTCACGCAGGTAAAATAATTTCTCACATCAAACAGCTACATGGTTTCTTTATGACAGTTAAACAAAAGAACACTCAGAAATCATGTACATCTGAAAGACTGATGTCTCCTTGAGCCAGAATTGGTTGAGACCTTCCAAAAGCATAAAATTTGTATACAGTGGTTTGGAAGAGGAATAAAGAGCATGGCACATACATATATATATATATATATAAAGACTAAGGACCTCTGAAGGTCTGTAACAATAGACTTTCTGTAAATCCAACCCATTGCTTTGCTGGAGCTATCCAAGTTTCCTTCATTCTTGTGTTCCAAAAAACTGATGAGGCACAGATGACTGACTTGCTTCATGCCTTACAAGCCTGACTGTCTCTGTGTCATTTCTGATATGATAGTTAAAGGCAATCCACCAAGATTTTTAAATATACCACCACTAGTTCTGCATTTCTGGAAAATGGAATTACAAAAACGGAAGGAGCAGATGCTGCTCAAAGGCAGCTTCACTGAATATGGAAAGGCACTGGGGCCAGCCAACATGGATAAGGCTGCGCCTTTATCATCATGGTCCAATCCTGGGTGATAAAATAAACTCTATTATAAATTGGAGGAGCAAAGCCAGAGGTTAAAAAGTGCCAAAAGCCATTTTGTGAAGAAGGGGAAGCAAGAGTAAGTGTTAATGAGTTTGGACACCACAGCTTTGAGCCAATAAGTACTCTGAGACTCTGCATCAAATTGTGCCTTTGACTTAGCATTGCTCCAAAAGGGTAGACCATAGCAGCAGTAAATCTACCCATCTTAGCAGATATGCTCTTGAGTCTCCACACACATTCAACTACAATCACATTTCTACACATGTGCAAATACAACACAGCTATCTACAACCCATTGCACTTACATATGTTAAGAAAAAACTGAGCACTCATATAGACACTAATGTATCCCTCCTAGAGGCCCAAGCATAGAGTAATGTTTCCTCTAACACCTCTGCAAGTTCCTGAATTGGGGTTTAACCCTGATGGGAAGTTAAACCCTACACACTTGCTCCCATTTACTCCCCCACCCCTCTGGTGAGATGGGGGAGAGAATCTGAAGAGTAAAAACAAGAAAACTTGTGGGTTGAGATAAAGACAGTTTAATCAGCAAAACAAAAACTGCACTCAAGATTAATTACGGAATTAATTCCCTAATTCCAACCCACAGGCTAGTGTTGAGCCATCTCCAGGGAAACAGGGCTCCGTCATGCAAAATGTTTACTTGGGAAGACAAACACCATCCACAATCACTCTGAACATCTTCCCTTTCCTCCTTCTTCCCCCCAGCTTTTACTGCTGACCATAACGTTACATGAAATAAGATATCCCTTGGGTCAGTTGGGGCCAGCTGTCCCAGGTGTCCTCTCCTAGCTTCTAGTGCAAACCTAGCCCACTCAATATGAGAAAGTAAGGGAAATGGAAAAGGCTTTAATGCCTATGTAAGCACTGCTCAGCAATAGCTAAAGAATCCCTATGTTATCAACATTGTTTTGATCACAAGTCCAAAACATAACACCATACAAGCTATAGTGAAGAAAACTGACTCTTTCCCAGCCAAAACCAGTACACTGAATAACTCTATTTTCGAAATGAAGTAAATTGCTAGGAAGAAAAAGTTAAAATCTCTTTGCAGTTTATACTGATGAAAATGGCTGAACACACCACCCTGGTGACAGCTTCTCACCACCCACCAAGCAAACTTAGGGCAGGCTGTGAATTCCGCAATTTCACTCCATGTGCCACTGCAGTTCGTGCAGGTTTTGGCGTACCCTCCTCCCAAAGCAATGAGTAATTCAGTCTCTTAGCCTCGTGTCTGAGCATGTCAATAGAGATTACTATCAGTTGCAAGGTCAGGTCTCAAGATGTGGCTATTAAAAATGGGGGTCATATCGCAAGCATCACCCAAGAGCCATCAGAAGGTAAAGACTGTGTACAGTCTCTCTTGAGTTATTCTCAACCCAAGCCAGGTTCAATACTAGTCACCTACAGCTGAAAGGTGCCACCGTTCATTAAAAATCTTGAGAGCCAATCCGTCTATCAAGCAAGGAAAATATTGAACACGAGAGAAGGAGAAAGATTAACTCTCCTTCAGAGTCTGTACCTGAGAAGAAGAGCGTCAACAGATCTCCCAGGCAGCAAAACAACTAAATGGAACAATTCTCTGTGCCAAAGGAGAAACTGAGCTTTGCAACTGACACAGGATTCAGTTGCTTCAAATATTAAAAGTACTACAGTGCTTGCATTAAAGTGAATAACAATATAGATTTTCTTTTACAGAAGAGAATATATTTTCTTAGGTTTCTAAAAGGGAGCAATGGCAGAAATGCAAATAAGAGTCCAGAAGGAAATCAGAAGATATCAACTTTTTTGAGAAGGTTTTTGAGGGTTAGGGAGGGGAGGAAGGCTGATAGGTGAAAAACATTTAAGACCATTCCTCTCAAAACTAAAACCATGTTTATGGTTTTTAAAAATGTTAATGTCCATCTACTGCTTAAATTTTATATTTCCACTCTTAAACAAGCAGAAGCAAGTTATCACATCTTTCCTCTCTCTGCTGCTGAGGTTAGCTTTATATACTTGTGCAGACTTGTGCTGTGTGTATGGGTTTGCCTGTCTTCCTAGCAGCATTTTGATATGGCAGCATTTTGATATGGCAACATGTTGATATGGCAGTCTTTCTCATCCCAACTAGGAAATCCGGGGAAATCAGCAAGATATTCCACCCTTACCAGCAGCACTGGCAGACCTGAGAAGTGGTTTAATGCCTCCTTCAGGGAAAAGTGTGTCCCTTCCAAAGGCATAAGAGAACCCACCTGAGCGGCTGAAATCCACAAGGACAGGGTCCCACAGCTCACAGAAACCCATTTCACACCCAACTGCCATCCTTCTCCCAACGAGATCAGCAAGGATTTAATTTGTGTCTTTCTACACCAATTGTACTGAGCCCTTGGGACAGAAGAGAGCAAACACCGACACCACCAGCCTCATTTGAGAAACACAAGGGATCCACCGGTTGCACGTGTCTGACTCTAGAGAGTTACGCTCACTTGGTGCCAGGCCAATTATTTTTGTTACAGGCTGTAATTCCACTTGATTATAAAAAGCTAGACCCCAGCTTCTTTCCAATCAACTGAAAACAAATTGATGATTTTTGATTGTGCCAAGAACATGACATATTTTGTGCAGAAATCTTGGGTTGGAAATCAGGAATAAATCTAACTTTTTGCAATATAAATAGCACACTAATAAAAAAATCATATTTATTCCAATGGTAGAAGATTTTTGTACCAAGCCTGTGCTGCTGAGTATACACTTGCTTTGATCTTTTTCTTTTATGACACAAACATTAACAATATTGTAAGAAAAGTAGATTAATAATTTATTGGAGATGAGCTGAATATTTTTTTCCTCCTTTGTGTATAAGCAGCTTGGCAACAAAGCTGTCTAACTTCAGGATCAATCTTACCCTTATTTTCTATTATATACTTCCTGTTGTTCCCAAACAAGATTAATTTTGTTTTGTGCAAGTCACTGAGCAATCTCTACTAAAATATGATTGATTTTGAATTTATTTTCTCTCTCTCCTTCTCTCCCTCACTTTATTTTATTTTATCGGTGTTAATAAAACCACAGTGACTTGTAAAATTCAATTTAAAATTATTTTCCACCTAGAGAGGTTTAGACACTTTCTCCTCCTCTTTTCACAATGGAGTTATTTCTCACAATGATTAGAAAGCAGATCTTTTATGCAACACGTTTGTAAAACAAATATTCTGGAAGGACCTAAAGAAGGAAAGCATCATACTTCCAACATAAATCATCACAACAAAATAAACAGTAATGAGTATTCTTGAGTGAATCCTTCTTTTTCATTAATACATTTAATTCAAAATAAACAAGACATCATTAGTAATTTTTATACTGTTTGCAGAATTTGGGGGGGGTGTTGGAGAGTGTTGAAGATTTTTCTCATTTAACATTATTAAGTGGTTCTTGTCAAGGTGGTAAAAAAAGTTGTTGATGTAGAGAATGAGAATTTCCTTTATGTGGAATATCACCTGACATGAAACTGAGCAGAGGGAGAAGGTTGAAGGTTTGTTTGGCTTGGGTTTTTTTAAAATCTAATTAATTGCCCATCTATAACATTCACATTTTCTCACTTTGCACATTTGACTACAAACCTAGGATGACATCTTTTGTTTATTTTTCCTAAACTTAGAGTAACATGGACTTTCATAGTTTTCAATTTCAGTTTCTCTTTGTATTATTTTGTTTTACAGGTTTTAGTCCCTGAGATTAATGTTGCTCCACTGAACACAGAACTGACTGAAGCATGTTTATAAGAAAGAAAACTACTGTTCATTTAAATAGCCATCATTTGAATCATGCGTCCAAGCTATAGTAGTCTAAGGGAACCTCCTAAACATTTACAGTAAGAAGACAGAACTGGTTTGAACTGTTCTGGAAAAAATACAGATATTAATGTACTTATCTGAAGAATATTACTATTATCTCTCTGGTACATAACTGAACAACATATGTTATAATCAGGTGCAGAAAATATTAGAGGAAAGGAATATGTATGCTATGAATAAGACGTTGTAAAGGTAGCTTTGATTTGGTGAGAGTGCCTTAGAAGCACAGACACTGATTGAAAGGTCACTGGTTTTCCAGCAAGACTACTCCTAGTCCAAAATTTCAGAAGAACTGAAGTATTGACCAAATCATTTTCATTCTTCAACTGTTATTTATTCCTATACCCCTAAAGCTGCAAGTCAGGAGTTACAATGCATCCAAAGGTATTTTTAAGCATCAAGAGGAAGTGGTCACTTGACCTGGAGAGGGTATAGTCATTTTGTAAACAATCAAGAACAAGAACTTGAAGTTAGCCCTGAACAAAACTATCCTTACAGATGAGTTTCCCCAGACAAAATGCCTGTTCAGCATGAAGGCCTGTCAGGAGCATATTCCCTTTGTTGAAACTTTCAGTGAAACATTATTGAAATATTTCATTCTGAGGCAGTCCAAATATTTGCATATAGAATGGTTTAGGTTGGAAAGAACATTAAAAAACATCCAGTTCCAACCTCCCTGCTGCAGGCAGGGACAACTTCTACTAGATCAGGTTCCTCAAAGCCCCATCCAACCCGGCCTTGAACGTTTCCAGGGATGGGGCAGTCACATCTCCTCTGGGCACCCTGTGCCAGCGCCTCACCACCCTCACAGTAAAGGATTTCTTCAAAAAGGATTTTGCTTCAATAAGACAAATTGATTCTTTTCAAATACAATATAATGAAGGCAAATAACATTTCCCATCAGATAAGAAAAAAAAGAAGACAATATTTGAAAGAACGCTTCCATTACACAAAAAAATGAAATGTTTCTGCTTTCCCCAGTGCAGAAAGAAACCAAATCTTTTACTCTCAGGATGCTCTACTAGATGAATTATCCTGATTTCCTTGGATGAAATCTAATAGCCATCAATCTGGAAAATCAAGATGGCCAAGGTTCTGGTCATCTGGAAAAATGAAGAGGTTCAGGCTTTACTGTAAGAACTGCAGATAGTTCCTGATTCCACTCAGTTCAGAAATACTGGCAGAAGGCTTTCTCATTGTTTTATTTCCTCTTTAGTCTCTAGGATAGCAGGGCAAGAAAGACAACAAGGGACAGAACAGAATTACTGCTGTTCTGAACAGGCATGCACAGCTCACATATATAGGCAGTAGACAGACAGAGGGGAAATAAGCCTCTCCATAAATGTATATTCAGCTTGCACTATCTGTATAAGGGCTTTGATTCATACCCAGATATCAGGATTTTCTCTTCTGTTTGCTGAAAGGACAGGACAGACACTGCAGTCAGCTCAATTATAAGGAAGCATCACTCCCAGGAAGTTCAGTTTAAGAGGTTTTACTGCTAATACATTGAAACACACTAGAAAAATTACACATGTTTAAATTATTCCACTGTCAACTTCATCAGAATTCAATGCAAAGCCATCTTAACCATGTCTAGAGTAGAAATGCATGCTGAGTGTAGATCAGATATTGGTTTCTGTTTATTTTAACTTTAGAGACAAAATATTCTCTTTGTTAACGGGGAAACTAACCTATTTTTCACTTCAGTCAAGGAAATTGCTTTTTATTTCCAAAAAGGAAGAAGATCTAGAAAGAGAATCAAATAATCAGGTAGGGCTGCCAGCAGCATATGGCTTTGAGCAGGCAAAGGGAGGCTATTTCTGAACCTGTGCAGCTGGGAGAAGGTCTTTTATCAAGATGAAATACAAAACTTGTTTTGAAAACTTTACAATATTTCATCTGGGTTCAAACAAATGCTGCTGACAATAAGACACAAAGAATTTACATCTTCAGAGCTAGGTGTGGGAACTGCACAGAGAGATACAGAGCTGTTGACTCTGGGTTATTCAATATAACCCATTCATTTCCAAAGACTTACACAAGTGTCCTTCCCATTTGGAGCATGCTTCAGAAAAGAGCCTTCCTTTCTCTACATATTTCTCATTGCTTTTCAAACACTGCTCATTTACAGCTCTTCTTACAGAAGCTGGTCCTGTCTTTCTAATATCCAATGATTGGTCTGATGTTTCCAGAAGGGATTTAAGGACCTTAATCCAGTTGAGAGATGAGCCTTAAAAATTCAGATGGTTCAGAAAAGTGTTCAAAATCCTGTTTACCTATCATAGATTCATAGAATGGTTTGAGTTGGAAGGGATCTTAAAGCTCATCCAGTTCCAACCCCCCGCCACAATCAGGGACACCTTCCACTGGACCAGGTTGCTCCAAGCCCCATTCAACCTGGCCTTGAACACTGCCAAGGAAGGGGCAGCCACAGCTTCTCTGTGTAACCTGTGCCAGTGCGTCACCACTCTCACAGTAAACATTTCTTCTTCATGTTGAATCTAAATCTACTCTCTTTCAGTTTAAAGCCCTTCCACCTTGCCCTGTCACTGCCTGCCCTTATAAAAAGTCTGTCCCCAGCTTTCTTGTCTGCTCCTTTGGAAGTACTGAAAGGCTGCTGCAAGGTCTCCCTGGAGCTTTCTCTTCTCCAGGCTGAACAAGCCCAACTCTCTCAGCTTGTCTTAATAGTAGAGGTGCTCCAGACCTTTGAGCATCTTCGTGGCTTCCTCTGGACTTACTCCAACAGGTCCACTTCCCTCTTGTGTTGGCATAGAGGGGGAGAATCACCTGCTCTTGCCTTCTGTGACTTGGGTGGTGGGGCTGGAGCACTTGTCAGTGAAGACTGAGGCAAGAAGAGTCATTGAGTACCTCAGCTTCCCCTTTATCCCAGGTAACCAGGTCTCCCATCTCCTTCCAGAAAGGACCCACATTTTCCGTAGTCTTCCTTTTATCACTTACATATCTATAGACGCTTTTCTTGTTGCTTTTGATATCTCTGGCCAGATATAATGCTATCAGAGCTTCAGCTTTCCTAACCTGATCCCTTGCTGCTTGGACAATTTCTCTGATTTCTCTGCATTGCTTCCATGCTACCAGTTCTTACTTCCATGCCCTGTAGAATTCCTTTTTGTGTTTGAGTTTGTCCAGGTGCTCTTTGTTCACCCATGAAGGCCTCCTGACATTTTTCCCAATTTAATATTTTTTGAAATGTATGCTGCTTGGAGGAGCTGATCCTTGAACACTAAACACCTATCTTCATGCTAGGGCTTTATCCTATATTACTATACCAAGCAGATGCCTAGATAGGGCAAAGTCTGTTCCTCTGAAGTCAAGGGCAGCAAGTTTGTCTTACGTATCTTGAGCACCACTTCATGGTCACTGCAGCCAAGGCTGCCCTTGAGCTTCACATTCTCCACCAGCCCCTCACTGCTGGCACAAATAAGGTCCGGCATAGCACCTATCCAAATTAATCCCATATTCCAAATCCTCAGTTCATATTCAGAGAAAATATTACCGGACCCAAGAATATCTAGCTTAAGAAAAATGTCTAGCATATTCTTTTAATGAACTCCTTCAATGTTTTACACCAGGAATAGAAAACAAAATGCAGTCACCTGAGGCAGGTCCACTGGTGTGAATTGGGTATCTAAATAACACAGCAAAGAAGTAGACTGAATAGAAAATGTTTTGAATATTTTAGAAACACTTGTAAAGCTGTTCAGGAGGTGAAGATTTATAAGCACACAGACTGCAAGTGAACTTTTCGGCAGATAAATGATGAGCTCACCTGTTCCACAGGCTTTCCACATTTGCATTAGGATACAGAAGCAGACAATTAAATTTGCAGCTGTGACCACTCCTAGCAATGATCTTATGATAAAACTCAGAGAACCAATAGAAATGCTTCATTAAGTTATAGTCAAAAATAAAGTGCATTTGGGGGCAATTTAGTGGTTAAAAACCCAAGTAAAAACAGTCTTCACCTGTATTCCTCAGTCTCCCAACATCATACTTTTCCAAGGACACTCGTTATGCTCCATTAGATTTTGAGGATGGGACCAAACAGAACGCACCATTTTCCCCTCAAGCACAAACACATATGACCAATATTTTTGTTATTTTATATTCTTCTCCAATGTATGAGCCTGGCTTTTTTGCTACCCATAGTAGTCTGATGCACAACTCAGTTGCCTATTTACCCATGCTTACAGCTTGTGCATCACAGAGAACACACAGGTTATTAGAACAGGCTGCAAAATCCAGCACAGTGAGCACTGTGATCCTCCTTTACACTATAAAAGGTCATTCCTGTGATAAAACATCCTAGATATGGACTCAGGGGGCAAAAAGCTAAGATCTCCTCCTACTCTGTAGACCCCAAATGAAATAACATGTACCATGGCATTAGTTTAATGGGGGAGAAGTCCACATCCTCCTTCTGTTTGGCTACATTTGGTGAAAGTGCTTCATTGGGCACAAGTTTAAACATTGAGCACATCTCCAGGTTGTTATGCATCTGTAGGAACCACTTTATTCCGTTCTCTCCATTTCTCTTGCTCTCTCATTCTGGTGATACAGAGGGTGGTGTTGGCTGTCACCAAGCAACTTCACCAGACATTTACATGTGGATTGCAGCCTGCCATTGCAGTGCCTGATGTTTCAAGTTGAAACACTTTATTTATTCTTTTTCTAAGAGCATTATAACTAAATTAGGGGTCAAAGTTAGGGCCTTGTAATCAGGTTTTGAGATTTTCATGGCTTGCATTTTTAATGAAAACAGACATTTCCATTGTAGTCGTTTTACTCTGGGCAGTGCTTAGAAATCAAATCTCCTAAGCCTTTCCCTCCAGCTCAGGGAAGCTCAGAACTCACACATTTCTCCCTAATTTTACCAGTGTGACATTTGCACTCTCGTTTATAAAAATACAACTCCTGCATTTCATTTGTAAGTTACCTGAGGGTTTTTGCCTGTGTTTATTATTATCATTATTTATGTTCCTGGAGGGGGAAGGAGGCAACAAAAAGTAACAGAGGAAAATGAAATAAGCCAGATCTTTCCCCCTTCACTATGCTCCTGCATTTAGCAACAATTATCATCAAGCAACAAAGAAAAACAAACATTTCCTTTAAAGAGTTGCCACTAACCAGGAGAAATCTTTCAATAAAGGATACTTATTCCAAACCAACCCAGAAGATATGGCAGAACATTTTGGATTTTTCTTCCCTTTGCCTTTATTTCAGTTATCATTAACATAAAAACAAGGTCTCTGTTTCTTAGAGAGCTACTAATGCTTTGTGGAAACTCCTGCAAAACATACCATTTAAAGGTAATTTTCTTGATATGGCATATAGATATTTTCCCCTTTTCCCCTTTTCCTTCTAAATGTTTTATAAACGGAGAGATTTTATCGAAAGAGGAGCTCTGTTCTCCAGGAGCTCTTTGAATCCTGTTGCTTATGTTTAACCTGGAGTCATGATAATCCCTTTCATTTTCCTTTAATTTGTCATTTCAGCTTTTTATATTAATAAAATCAGAGTAACGCACAGCATGCTCCACAGTAGCATTGGAGTTAATACAATAAACAATTATAAAGTCTATAGCAGCTTGAAGCTCAACTTTTACATATTCAGCTAGCAGAAACCCCAGCTTGGCATGCAATATTTTGAGCTCAGGCTGAGAAAGCAGTTGGCACTCACACACAACAAAATGCTCTTTCCAATCATGTGCCCTGCTGCTACTAGCATACGAAAGGTGGTTGCTGGGGCAAAGCATCACAGGATAAAATCAGATCAGTGAGAGCAACGGGCTTCCAAGGTACCTAATAATTCTCCCTAACAGCAGGATGAAGGCTGCTTTGCCTATGAGGGAGTGTTATCAGAAGATTAAGTCCACTTTAAGTCCATATTCCTGCTACCATACTCACAAACGAATGAAGTTGCTAAGCCACTGGCCATCATATTTGAAAAATCATGGCAGTCAGGTGAAGTTCCCGATGACTGGAAAAAGGGAAATATAACCCCCATTTTCAAGAAAGGGAAAATGGATGACCCAGGGAATTACAGACCAGTCAGTCTCACCTCTGTGCCTGGCAAACTCTAGGAGCAGATTCTCCTGGAAGGCATGCTAAGGCACATGAAAAACAAGGACGTGGTTGGTGACAGCCAGCATGGCTTCACTAAAGGGAAATCCTGCCTGACCAGTTTGGTGGCCTTCTATGATGGGGCTATGGAACTGATGGACAGGGGCAGAGCAGTTGACGTCATCTACCTGGACTTGTGCAAAGCATTCGACACTGTCCCACAGGACATCCTTGTCTCTAAACTGGAGAGCCATCAATTTGATGGGTGGACCACTCGGTGGATAAAGAACTGGCTGGATGGCTGCACGCAAAGAGTTGTGGTCAATGGCTCGATGTCCGGCTGGAGACCGGTAACGAGTGGTGTCCCTCAGGGATCGGTGTTGGAACCGGTCTTGTTCAACATCTTTGTCGGTGACATGAACAGTGGGATTGAGGGCACCCTCAGCAAGTCTGCCGATGGCACCAAGCTGTGTGGTTCGGTTGATACGCTGGAGGGAAGGGATGCCATCCAGAGGGACCTCGACACGCTTGTGAGGTGGGCTGATGCCAGCCTTATGAAGCTTAACCATGACAAGTGCAAGGTCCTACACCTGGGTTGGAGCAATCCCAGGCACAGCTACAGGTTGGGCAGAGAAGAGATTCAGAGCAGCCCTGCAGAGAAGGACTTGGGGGTGTTGGTTGATGAGAAAATGAACATGAGCCGGCTGCAGTGTGCGCTCGCAGCCCAGAAAGCCAACCATATCCTGGGCTGCATCAAGAGGAGCGTGACCAGCAGGTTGAAGGAGGTGATCCTGCCCCTCTACTCGGCTCTCGTGAGACCTCACTTGGAGTATTGTGTGCAGTTCTGGTGTCCTCAACATAAAAAGGACATGGAGCTGTTGGAACAAGTCCAGAGGAGGGCCACGAGGATGATCAGGGGACTGGAGCACCTCCCGTATGAAGACAGGCTGAGAAAGTTGGGGCTGTTCAGCCTGGAGAAGAGAAGGCTGCGTGGAGACCTCATAGCAGCCTTCCAGTATCTGAAGGGGGCCTACAAGGATGCTGGGGAGGGACTCTTCATCAAGGACTGTAGTGACAGGACAAGGGGTAACGGGTTCAAACTTAAACAGGGGAAGTTTAGATTGGATATAAGGAAGAAATTCTTTACTGAGAGGGTGGTGAGGCACTGGAATGGGTTGCCCAGGGAAGCTGTGAATGCTCCATCCTTGGCGGTGTTCAAGGCCAGGTTGGATGAGGCCTTGGGTGGCATGGTTTAGTGTGGGGTGTCCCTGCTCATGGCAGGGGGGTTGGAACTAGATGATCTTGAGGTCCTTTCCAACCCTAACTATTCTATGATTCTATGAAACGAGGTGCTTTTAGATCCTATTCTCTCCAACCGGAGCTCAAGTATAACCACAACCCAGAAGTCCCCTTCCAATAGTCCACATGTCCTCATACCGCAGCAGCATCACTTAGTCCCAGTTCTGCAATGAACTCCTTGTGCAGAAACATCTGCTAAGGAGCTCTTTTACCAACAAGCATGAACTTTCAGTGCCAAAAGCTGGAC
Organism: Psittacula echo; assembly: GCF_963264785.1. NCBI lineage: Eukaryota > Metazoa > Chordata > Aves > Psittaciformes > Psittacidae > Psittacula > Psittacula echo. The sequence continues at coordinate 12,086,710 of NC_137743.1, read as the reverse complement.
AATAATGACATAAACACAAAACCCTAACCCAAATCATACATACCATTTCTGGTATAATTTGCATGCAGTAATAGTCATCAGGCTCATGAAACCAAGCACTTATTCATTTTAATGCAGAACAAAGCCAGGGACAAGCTGAAGGGAGTTAATATAGCCAAAAAGCCTACAGATAAGAGACAAATGAAATCAGCTTGCTTTCTAGGGTAGGTTTAACTGAGGATGAAGGTGCATTTCAGAGCACTCAGGAAGGCTGGCTGGGAAGGTTGGGGGATTTGTATTTGGGGCTGTGTCTAGACTGTGATTTCACAATTAAAATTTTACTTGCAGAAACCCCAATTGTTGCTTTATTTGTGTGAGCTGCAAATTTAGATGTCTTTTTCTCTCTTTAGTGCTTGGTTTCTGTCTACAAAATGTAGGTTAAGATTAGGTTCTCAAATGCTCTGAGCACAAGTTATCCAGACAATACTTTAGTTCTGGGTCATTGGCAGTCTTTGAAGGGAGACTTATGCCTGTCAGAGCTTGGATTTTGGTTCAGTTGTTGGGTCTTTTTAATCACTGCAGTTTCTATGCTGTCCAACAGGCACTCTTCCAGTCTAGATGAAAATGCAAATAATACAAAGCAGCTTCTTACTACAAGCTTTAAAGCACAAGAGAAGAAAACATCTTTCAAAAAATTCACTGGAATCTCAGTAGCTTGCAGTATGTAAGTATTAAATTGGGCCAAATGTCTGAAGTTAATCATAATGCTTGCGGTAATGCTATGTAGTTATCCCCTGATGTCCTCATGACCATTGCACTGCAGCTCTCATTTTAATTACATTTTTGACAATGAGAGCTCTGCAATTCTGATCTTAAAGTGCTGAGTTGTGATGTTAGTGTATCGGGGAACGAAACCCCTTTCTGCTTACACACAGAAAATGGATTTCTACAAGCAGAAAACTATTTAGCAGTAGAATATGTACAACAAAAAACAAACCCACAAAAACATAAACACCACCCACCCTATCCCCCACAATGCTTTTTCCTGCAGACAATAAAAAATTGCAAGTTTTGTGTTTTCCATAGGGTGGGGGGAATAAACATGCTATTTTCAGTGTGAAAGACTGCATACTGGCACAAAACACTGACATTTCACCCCACATTAATGAATAGAAATACAACTGTAACATAAAACATCTATAACAATGAACCAAAAGATATTTCTGTTTAGTGTTACTTATATCAAAATACCAAAAGCAACCTAAAGCAATAGAGTTTATTTAGAGCAGAAAGAGGTGAGAAATTGCAAGCAGATATAGGACCTGTGGTTTGCTATGGTGGCAAAGCTCAGACAAACCCCCTCTCCATCATGGCTCAGGTTTCTGTGCCCATAGTCATGCTTCCCAGAGCCTTGGGTCACCAGTTCCTATTGACATATTGTGTAATCATTTTCTTTATGCTGTCTCTGTGTGAAATCAGTTTGCCAGTTCTCATCCACATCATTTCAGCTGGTACTTGGGCACCTTGACACAATTCGAAGTGTCTGAATAGAGAATATCTGATTCTTTCCAAAGACCTAGAGCTTGCTGCCCCATGTTATGAGGAAAAATGTCTTCTCCTGCATATTGTCTCCCTCTGCTGATGTTCTTAAACAAAAGACTTCCTCTCAGAGGTGTAGAAACTGTGATCCAGTAGAAACAAACATATCTCAAATACACCAAAATGACAGCAAGTTCTGGGTATCATTTAACCAGAAAGAGAACATTCTGGTTAGAAAAATAATGTATATGATTAAATTACTTGCAAATAGTCTGTGAAGCATGGAAAATACATGTGATTGTATTGGAAATCCATTTACAAACTTTGCCTAAGGTCAGGGTCTGGTGAGTGCTGACAAAGAAAATAGCTGCTGCCTCAATAGGTCTGAAGGTCAGAAAAGAATGAGATGAAAGAATGCAGATGGATCTCTGAAATAAATTAGGAGAAAGGGAAACAAGGCATTATATGAGCTCTTGCTCATGTGACTTATTTCATAAATCAAACATGCAATGGATGTTTTACGTGTGAAGAGTAACAATGTTGAAAATGCTTTTTTGGAAATCCACTGTCTGCTTTGGGCAACCTCATGTCTAGGAAGAAATAAAATTGAAAGCTCCAAAGTGAGGGCAACCAGACTGATTTCAGTTCAAAGGAACACTCCCATTTACTTGGTTTCCAAAGCATACAAAAAGTCAGGAGGAGAAAGGGACACTCACTCAAATAACAGAGATGAGGTTTTCTTCCTCCTCCCCTCCCCCCCTCAGCTTCTCAGCTCTAAATTTCCTTCTCATCTGAGCTGCTTCTCTCTTGCTCGCTTGCTCTTTCCCAGAGCTGTCAAGATCTAAGCATCTCCTCTCCATCGTCTTTTCCTGGCTTCCCTCCGTGTCTCAGTGCACAGGGAACACAGTAAACTGAAAGGAAGCCAGACTCAAAATTCCTGAAGGGAAGCACTACTTCCTTCGCTTAAAGCTCAAATAACTTGTACAAGATACCCCTGAGGCCAGAGATCACAACAGGATGAGACATACACATAGTAGATAGCAAAAACAAGGGAAGATTTGAATGTTCAGGGCTTCCAGGTGCAGGGCAACATTTGCTCATAAATTCACTGGTAAAAGTTCTTGGATGGTTTTTATGATTTTTCTGTTGTCTCTTGGTGGGGTTTTTAAATCTCTTTTGGAAATGGGTAGAACCTCATCCCAGGCAGGGGCTAAGAAATCTCTCCAGCAAGTCCTGTCTTCCCCTCCTAAATTATAGTGTCTTTTAGGGGACCTCACTTCCCTTCTTGAATGTAAACTCAAGAGGATAAAGATTAGCATAGCGTTCACCATGGGTTTGAAGCAAATTCGGAATGCATGAACTATAAGGAAAAAAAAAAAGTAATGCTAAGGCAGATAACACTGACAAGATGGGAGCTAATTCCTCTGCAAAGTTTCAGTCCAGGACAATAACTTGGGCAGTGAGTGTCTGTGAGCCACCAACATCACTTGAAATTATACAGGCTGAGATAAAATAATTCCTTTGTGATGCAAATTCATCTTGAACAGAGATAGTGCAGCTGGTGTATTAATACCAGTAGAGGAAATTAATCAGATGAGTTCATTGAAACAAGAGAGTTGCATCCTGTGTTTCTATCTTGACTGATCAGCGTGGTGCAGCATAAGCCTGTGAATAACATCACGCACTGTCTCTTAAGGTAAGCTTCTTAAATGTACAGTTCCCCACAACAAAAATGTCAAAATACACTGGAAGATCCCTTTTTTCTCTTACATATCAATAAAAAAGAAAAAAAAAATCGTTGGATTAATTCTATGATCTGTATTGCTGCTGAGGCACATGAAAGCCTCATCAAACCTATAGCTGTTGAGTATCAGCATTAGACTTCAAATAATGGAAAACAGCAATATAGACTTTCTTTTCTTAACAGCTTTCTGACCTTCTGACTGCAATTCCCACTGTGAGTAACCGCAGCTCAGGCAAATCGTGAGCTCTGAAGAGCCTGGTGGCAGCAGAGAATCTCATCAATTTTAATCTCTGAAAGGTTCACGGGGTTTGAGCCTGACAACAAAACATTGCACAACATGGCTGAGCAGAGCAGATCTGGTCCCTCCTTACATTAGTAATGGAGCTCAGCACCTCTCTGCCCCACATGGCCTTTGCCTCTGGATTCCGAGAGAGGAGCAAGAGAACAATTTGGCTGAATGCAGAGATGCCCTGTGTAAAGGTAGGTATCAGATATGAAATATCAAGTGGCATCTCCCAGGATGGAAGGGACACAGCTCTGCTCTCTTTAAATGAAGGTGTAGCATTAAAAAGACTGGACTTCTGAGTCTAATCCATCTCAGGGGAGAGAAGAGTAAGGCAGGGACTGACATGTTATTTTTTTCCTTTATATTCATGTATTTTTGTGGCAGTTGCCCTGATGGAATGGAAACCCAGTTCTTAGGCAGCTCCCCAGCATTTTGAGACAAAACAAAGTCCAGCCACCTGCTATTCCCTGAATGAAATGGAGTGTGGGAATGAAGTGCCATTGGTAATAAACCAAAGTTACCTGCTTGCAAACAAGCTCAGCTTCCTCATCTCTCTCCTTGTAGACATGCATGCAAAATCTTAGCAAAACCTGCAAGCCTTGGTAGGCTATGCATGTACCCAGGAAACTTCCTCTGCCTTGTCAACCAGCAGATCCAAGAAATACTGGGCTCAATTAGCGTCCACCATTCATGGCTTGTTAGCAGAGTTTGGTTTTCAACTGCGAGAACTCAAATCCTTCTTGCTTGCAAGCTTTTTTCTTGGGCCCGAGCAGACCCAGTGAGGACCAGAACCAAATTTAAAAGAGACTCTTTTGAGCAGCCTCTTGAATCCTTGCTGATAGTACAATAACATTTCACTTTCTCATGCTCCATAAGCTTATTTTTCAAGCCCAAAAAATGTGAGTTAATTATATTTAAGTAGAGAGAACATGATGTCACAAGGAAGACAGAATAATGCACAGTACACAAATGCACAGTACAATTCTACATCTCTATAAGATAATTCCATTCATACTCCAAAACTTGCTGAAAGCATTTGACTGCACAGGGAAGACAGATTTTCTTCTGCTGCTCTGACCCACAGGATTTAACACCATTTAAACCAAAACCAAGTGTTTTCTGTCCTCTCTCAATAGGGATCTTGCATGTTTGTCCATGCATCCCAGTGTCCAGTACAGAATGGACAACAGTAAGGTGACTGGTTGCACACTCCTGCTGCCTCAAAAATCCCAGCACACACTAAAGAGGTGCTTCATTGTGCTAGCCTCTGCTCAAAGCCAGGCTGCTTACTCCATGTTCTTGCTTCGTAGCAGAGAAGCACCTGCACAGCTGCAACAGCTCTCTATTTACGCCTCCACCTGTTTGCACATCACTGGAGACATCAGCATTGTCCTAAGCCAACAGTCCTTTAAAAGCTTGTGGAAGCAGCCAGATCTGTCAATTAAGAGAATCACCAAGTCCTCATCCACATCCTACAAGTAAATAAGCAAAAGTACTTTGCTAAATCTTTGCTTTTATTATAGCTAGAAACAACTAAGGGAAAACAGCTGTGTGGAGAAATATTAAGCTGTGAGTAGCAACACAAGTGAGCAGGAGGAAGCCATAGATAACAGAACGGGTAATAGCCCTCCAGCAGGCTGTAGGGTAACATAGTTAAGTTGAGATATTTGCTCATATAGTAGCAGAAATTCAGATTTTATTTACTTCATGAGCCACAGGTCTCTCTTCTTTACCCAGATCACACTAGGTGGGTATAATTTAGTATACCTGCATCCTCCATTTGAATTGGCACAGTGTGGATATAACTAGCAGAACATATTTTTTGGTGGAGAAGCATTCTTCTTATCCTTCTTTAGGTAAGGTTTTCACCTTGAGTGATAAAGTTTTATACACATCACAAACATGTTGATGTCAAAGATCAGTGGCTGAAAATTTGTCCTGTGTTCTCTCCCACAATATTTTTCTGACTGAACTCTCAGAAAGTATGTTTTAAATTATAACATAGCTCCTTTATATCTCCTAAAGATGTAGTCCTTCTTCCCCAAGAAATCCCCTTTGGACAGGAGTTCAGTGGTAGACATAATACATCACGTGGAAAGCCTGATGTATATCAGCAGCAGACCTAAGTGGCTGCGACCATGGATCCATCAGTAAGGAACATAACGTGAAATTGCTTGTACATGCTGTTCCTCTACTTGCTGGAAAAGCTCTGTTCTTGTGACATTTCAGGGGATTAAGCTGATGAGTGTGCTATGCAACCAGGAACTAATACTGCTTAAAACAGCCTTTCTTCAACTTTTAGTTTTTAATTCTTTTTCCCCCAGGCTGGTTACCTCCCAGGCAAAGTTCAAGCTTTTGCTGCCTCTTTACATGTAATGTGAATACACAAATAACACATGTATCAGCCTGCTTCATCACGAAGAGTCATGTCTTATGGAATAGGAGAAGTAATGAGGGTGCTGATTGTTTCCAGGATGATGCACAACAGTTGTCAAACCTCTTCTCTTACTTCTCGCTTTTCATTGTTCATGAAGACTGGCATCTTGTCTGAGCAAAGCAGGAGCAAAAATCTGGGTTTCAAACTCAAGGTTCTTCTTTGGTGTCCTTGGTCATTTCTATGATTCCATGATTTCCCCTGTGGTTCCTGTTGGGACTGCTCAGAGCCATCTTTCCCCAGTCCCCAGTCAAGCAAACCAAGGAAGAACAAGGCCTCTTGGGGAAAAATGTTGTCATTGGTTTTTTTTGGATGACTAAGCTCTCCTCAGATGAACATTCCCAGCACAACAGCTGATAATACAGCTTTGGATTGGGTCACCTACATAAAATTGTCGAAGTGAAGACTGGATTTTTACCATAGTCACAAAAGATAAAAGCTTAACCTTAGATGTTCTGGTGTAGGCAGTGAGCACAGCTGCTTTTGAAACTTCTCATAATGAACTTTTATGAGCTTCTAAAATAAAAATTCCTGGTTCTAGAACAACTGCTTCTGAGAAAAAAAAACATCCTCACTCTTGTGAATGCCCTGTATACGGCATTCGGCATACTTATAGTTCTACAATGGGAGAGTTGAATTACTTCAGAAAGAGCATTTCTGTTGCATTGGATCAGGGACAACTGGCAGCTTCCTGAGAACTATTGATTCTGGGTTCTAGGCAGCAGCTGGCAGGTTCCCCGTGCCACCTTCCTGGCTAAACATTGAAGACCTCATCTGTAGAAGATGCCAGCCTGCATGATTGCAACTTGTCCAGGGACTTTAAAAGTGGCAGAGGATAGGCACCCTGCAACAGAAGTAGCTTGCTTGAGCTCTGTCAGCTGGACTGGTGACCTTCTAACTTGGAGGCTGTGATTTCTGCCACACACAGAAGGTACATGTGAGCCCCAGACCACTCCGAACACTGATCTGCACAGTTCTTCTCAGTAGGATGCACAAAACTGAATTCTGGCCCCTAGAAAAAGAAATGCCTAACAGCCAGCCATTTCTTCTGCCACAATTTAGGATAGGTGTGAGCTGAGCTGGGTACCCATCACTTGCCATGGAGATGCTTGGAGAGTCAGATTGCTGTTTTATAGGTAGGTGGGAGCATAGTGACTGCAACCATCGTGCTTTCTCTGCCCTCATTTCCCCAAAACAATCACAATTTTCTTAGTTTCTTAGAGCAAGAAGCAGGTCCCTGCTGTAGTGCCCCCCCAAAGCCAGCTGCCTCACCCCCCAGCTGATGACTGCATGGGACATGTCCTTCCTTTTGCTAGTCTCAGAAAGGAAGATTCTGAACTTTAAATACTGTGAGAGTCAGTTGGTTTTCCCCATCAAATTGCCATTTTATGCAGAGTCTGAAACTTCAATACAATGAACTTTATTGCCAATCTGACATTTATTTGCAATGTGTATTTACTGCCTGTAAAACGAGGGTGAGCAGTATGTTTTCTCCTCTGTCAAACAAGGGGAAGAATACAGCAGGATTCTCCCCATTACCTCCACTAAAAATAATCAGATTTATTTACCTTGACTTGAGAGAGTCACTCTCACTGGATATCTCTGTACTTTTACAAGCTAAGTGAGATCTACCTTGTTCTTAATAAGGTATAAATACATCTTGTCTCTTTGACTGTAATACCCTGATATGGGGAGGAAGTGCTGAAAGAAGAGGATGTTTGTTATTTTACAAGGTTTTTACAATACCAGCCTAATGAGATAATGTATTTATTTATTATAACAATAAACACAGCTGTAAAATGGACCATAAAAAAAAATAGATGACTCACAGATTTCTATACCCAACATGTCAGCTGTAATTGGGGAATAAATTAAATGATCCATCTGCTTGCCATCTACACTATTTTTCCTAGTATCCTCAATATTTAAATACAGTCAGCATTATTTATATTAATTACTCACTAACAACAGCAACAACAAAAACTCTGCAAGGAAATTGATTGGCCTTGTAATATAATTCCCCAGCCACATCACACACACACTATATTCTTTCCCTTACACTTAAATCTAATGAGTATGATGGACTTGCTTTTCTTTATTAATAGTTTTCACTTTATCACGCCAATACTATTGAGCTTTCTCTTTATTACTGTTTTGGAGACAGTGCTAGCAAAGATATATCATATAAAAGCTTGAGAGACAGTTCAATCCATTAAGCTGGGAAAGAAAGCTTCATCTCCTTTCCAAGAGAAGCAGCAGCAGCTTCTGTAATACAGAACTCTGACACAGTCCTAAAACTGGAATAATATCATCTCAAGACCCCAGCAAAGGTGAAGTTTTTTGGGTAATAGACGTTATACAAGCAGATCTGAAGGAATATCCCATTTCTCAAGTGTGTGTAAGTTATATAAATACTGGCATTTATATAAACAAGACAGGAGAGAGAAATTGGCACACAGCAGGATACTGACTTGGACACAAAGAACCTGAATTTCCACCATGTCCTTGTCCAATGTCATATCTGGTACAGAAGTTCCTACTTTCATAATCTAATCTGCATGTAAAAATTAGTTTATTTTTTTAAGTAGGAAAATTTCAGTATATTGAGAAATATTGAAATTGTGGGATTCTTTGTTCTAGGAACCGTAAAAGTTTCTTAATGATCTATAGAACCTATGGATTAGAAAATATTAAATAGCAAAGAACATTTAACAGGATGCTGGGTTTTTCCACTAGTCTAGCCATTAACTAGAGAATCCTAGCCAGTCTGGTCTCTGAATTGTTTTTTACTGTGAGTGTAATAATAATACAATATAACAATAGAGAAATCATTCAAAATCATACAATTAATCAAATGAATACATGAATATGTTTACAACTAAAACTTACGTCAGTAATTTTTGTATATAAAATCAAATTCCTGCAATTTATTTCACATTTTGTCATTTCTACCTCTCTCAAGGTAGACTACAGAATACCTGTAAGATTAAGATTTTAAAACACCCAATAGTCAGTAAGGACATCCAGTTAGAATTGCACAGTTGTCCACTAACATAAATTCAGCTTCTTTTGAACCATTCACATTTTTCTCCTCCAACTCCCAAATACTTCCAGTTCACACCTTCTGTAGGTACAAAACGAATATTGCCTGCCAGGTGTAATGGACCCTTTTGAAATGCATTCCTCATCGTTGCTCGTCATCAGACATTTGTGTCTTCTGACAAGCTGTATTCTTCTATACAGCTGGAAGTTAAATAGTGGAATGCATGGGGTATTTTGAGGATAGGGATTTTTTCCTTGGTGGGTAATTTAGATGCTTTGGCAGAAAATCTCTCAGACAAATAAGAAAGCAAAAGGCTTCAGCTTTCACTGAAAGGGTTTGAAATGCAACACACAGAAGGTGCATCTGCAGTGAGCAGTTCTTTAACCGGCAAAAACAAAGTCTGTGATGGGAATTCTGCTTACAAGCTGTTTTGTCTAAATAAAAGAAGATAGTCAGACATATATATTTTAAAAATAGTCAACAGATTTTCCATCTACTTTCAATTTACATTCTTCTCTAATGCTTCTCTTCCAGAGTACATGAAGTAAACTACTGTAGACACCCTGCATGAGTATCTCATTGATTTGCAAGGACAAAGCTATTTCTTCTTGTTAGCAATTAAAAAGTTTTGAGCGCCTGTGGTGGCTGGTTATAGAGGTTATTGCTAGTTAGTGCTATTATGGGATTCCACTTTCTCTATTTTCTATTTTAGTCCATTTTCTATTATTATTCCAAAGGGTTCAGTAACAAAGCACCACTCAGGATGAGACACGAAATCTGAATAACACACATTATCCTATTTTCTAAAAAAGAAAAAGCAATATGGGTTATAGAAGGAGCTTAGCATACCATTTTTATAAAAAGTAATGGAAAGAATGTCTCAGTTTCTGTTCTGTGTCCATCATTTCACCAGTTATAGTAATAACCTGTACTTGGAGTGTTTTACTTTGGGATTAGCAAGTTGCTAAACTCCCTTTCCTTTTCTCTTCTCTCCTTTCCTTTCCTCTCCTTTCCTCTCCCCTCCTCTCCTCTCCTCTCCTCTCCTCTCCTCTCCTCTTCTCTCCCCTCCTCTCCTCTCCTCTCCTCTCCTCTCCTCTCCTCTCCTCTCCTCTCCTCTCCTCTCCTCTCCTCTCCTCTCCTCTCCTCTCCTCTTCTCTCCCCTCCTCTCCTCTCCCCTCCTCTCCTCTCCTCTCCTCTCCTCTCCTCTCCTCTCCTCTCCTCTCCTCTCCTCTCCTCTCCTCTCCTCTCGTCTCTTCTCACTCCTCTCCTCCCCTCCCTCTTCCTCTCACCCTCCTCAAGTATAACAGTTCTCCGGAGCAATCTGACTCTACCTAACTGCAATTAGCTAATTCCTGAGGAAATCAGGGGAGATTTCCTCTAATACCTGGTTTTGGCTGTAGATACATCTGGGTTCTCATGGTTTCCAAGGGAATCAGCCAGTTTTACTCCTCACTGATAATTTTCCATGGCCTCAATAAAGATTAAGATTCTAATTTCTTGGGTTTTTGTCCTTATCACATAGGTTAGGAATGAATGCTACATGTTGACAGTTTTGCTTTTGACATTTTGGGAATATTGCTCCAATAATGGTGATATTGAAGCATCCATTGCTTCCCTGAATCCCCAGCTAGAGGAACAATGGACTTGGGGTTTCCCCCCAACATTCTTGCAGCATAATAAACCTTCATCTTACTACCCTTATAATCAATACTGAGCAATCTGGTTATCAAAAACCCTACAAAACAACGACCATATGCAGCATTATCTTTCCACTAACGAAATGCATCTATATCTATGGGTAGGGACATAATGGCTGTTTTAATTGTTCAGAGCAGACGCAGTAATATTTTAGGACAAGAAGAACAATGTTGTTGTATAGAATTGGCCCTGGATGAAGAATCTAAGAAAACAGCATATCATATTATGAATCTTGCTCATAGTCAGAGCAAGAATTAATCTACAGCACTAACCTCTGTATGTAGGTATTTTGTCTGCAGGAATTCAGGACAACATTTTATGCATCTTCTGAATGATGGATTCTCTCACTCTAAGACATCGACTGAGACATGAAGAGTTTCACTAGCTGTATAACTTACCTCATCTTGGATATCATCTGAGTGCCACTGGGAAAAGTTCTACTCTGCAAGGAGCTAAGCCCAACCACACAAGATGTGGTAAAAAGGGCTAAATTTTCTTTCTGTCATCAGCCCCGTCTGTGACTGCTCTTACACAGTTTTGCAGCAGAAGACGGTCTGGAGAAAAGTGTGGAGATCATTAGGAGGGCATCTCTGTGAAAAGTGAAACAACTTTTTCTTCGTAATTAAAGTGCTGTCAACAACAAAGACAAAAAGGAGAAGGAAAAGTCAGAGACTATAAGGAGTGAGGACATTTCTTCAACAGTGAAAATGAGCAGGTTTGGGGGTTTTTAATTCCAAATATGGAACTAAAAAAACCCCCTAAAACTAAAAAAAACCAAGAAACATCACTGTTGATTTCCAACAGTTTTGTTTCTGTATAGAATTCAATCTTTGTATTTTACTGGATTCATTAACAACATTATTAGTTGTTCTGTTTTGTGGGCACAATTCAGATTCTCTCAACACTGCCTCGCTGACTGTTACATAAGTCATGACAGCCCAGATATCTTTTCACTGATTTCTCTCTGGTTTTAATATTAGCAAATCTAGATATTATATTATTTATTGGGTGTGATAGGAAGGATTTTCTGAATATATCAGTGTTATCAGTGAAGGAAAACATCAGCAACTGGGTAAATGTTTAACCACTAACTAACTTGAAAGGCAACCATGTTAAGTCAAAATTCCCAGAACTTTCGGAAAACTTTACTCAAGAAGCAAATTATACAACCATTTCAAAGAAGTTCAGCATCCAAGATTCAGCAGGCAAATAAACTGGCTTATGAAAATTAAGTGAAATGAAGAACAAAAGCAACATCTAAAAGCAAGCATCATTGGTAGGGATTTACAGAAACTGTGGTTGTATCTAAGTCCACATTTATTAAAGAGAGCTGTTGGTAGTCATTATAATATCCCATGTGTAAACAATCTATTTATTGTGTATCTTTTTCACCATAAATGGAACATATTTGAGCAACAGGATGGGGGACTGACTTTGGCCAATGAATGTCTACAACTTCCCCTAGCAAATATTCATCATGCAGAATTTTTGTAGCCATTTTTCTGTCACATAAAAATAATAACTGAGGACATATCCTTTTAGTTAAATTGGGGTTAACCAAGCCGCACCCTGAAAATGTTATGCCTGCTCTTGCTTTTTGTTGTTGTTAATTTCTTATACATGACTTTTTAATTTTTATTGTTAGGTTCCTTAGACCTCTGAATTCAAAACTAGAACACCTGCTGTGTTACCATGCCAATCTGACTTTCAGAGAGGGCTGAATGTCAACATATGATGAGCTTTAGTTTATAGCCTGATGGCACTCTAGTTCCAGAGACAATATCAGTTGAATCTTACATTCAGACCCAAACCCCCATACTGTGCTAATAAATGAAGCAATCACAATGGCTAAAAGTAGTGGGAAGAAGCATCTGAATATTGGTTTATCAGGGCTGAGTGTAGTAAAGGCAAAGAAAGCACATGGAAAGTCAGCTTCAAAACCAGTAAAATCAGTTCATCAATGGCCTAATATCATGTGTTTTGGCCATTTTGACAAACCATAGTTTTAGGGCAAATGTTGAAGTCCACAAAACTACTTTGCCACCAGCTCCTCAGTAATCCCAATGGCTGACAGTAATGATCCTCCAAAATGGGAAAAGAAACCCAGGAAAACTTAGGAGAAAGTGAGAACTTGAGAGACAGTGAGAAGATATGTTCTTGAAAATGTAAAAATAAGTCAGAATGGAGGCAGTATGAGGCAGAAAAATGTCAGATGCTACGCCATGAAAGTGACTCATGTCTATTGAGTAAAGGGGAAAAAGTCAGTGATGCCTGGGAATGATGGTACAGTTACAATACATGAATTAGTCATTCTAAAACAAATGTGTTGAACAAAACTACATCTTTTGAAGGACTTATTAAAAAAAGACCTCAAAAACTGAGGTGCAATATCAGAACAGTTTTAGCCAGTAAAACGGTATTGTTAGACACTTCAAAGTATTTCACTCTGACAAATGCTAGGCAATACTATTAACTTGCATTTCAGACTTAGAAATAGGATTAGAAATTAATTTCAGCCTGCTAACTGGAATGAAGTCTATCTATTAAATAATCAGTTGAATGATTTGACCCATATAATCACTTAGAAATTCTGTAGTGATGGATCAAAACCCCAGAGTAATATTTCCAAGGGCCCCAGGACTGTTCTGTACATGGCTTTCATTACTTTTACTGAGGATCCTCACCCTCCTCACCCCCCAAATATTCTCCAGTGTCAGAAAGAATAGCATGACTAAGGCTTAGGAAACTCTCTAGGTTCATCTGTGTGTTTATTCACACTAGAAAAGTATCACAATACATTTTCTGAATCATAATTGTCACTGTTCCTGTACCAGCATCTCCACAAGCACAAACCATAAGGCTTGTTTCTCCTCAGAGAAGATTGTTTTGTCAGCACATCTTGACTAGAGTTCACTGGAGTCAGCATAGCTGAAAATCCAAGGGAGGTACCAGCTTCTATCTCAGCATGAGCCACACATCCTAATCCACCACAAGAGCAGAAAAGAAGGCCTAGATTACTACTGATTTGTTTGTGTGGTTATCATTTATCAAGGCCCTACTCAGATGATGACTTAACCTCCATTGCAATTAAGTTAAGAGCACGGCTCCAAAATTATCATGCTGATTTTTCTTTGACAAAGTGTTCACTCAGTGATTCAAACTGTCTCTGCTCACATAAGGACACTCTACCTTGCATGACATTAATAAATCTTTCATCAGTACATTTCAGATTCATTGCAGTTACAAGCAAAGTTGTTTGAACTCATGTTGTGCTATTTGATGTATCTTTTAAGGATGCTCACAGCAGAGAAAGGCCAGAACTGGGACAGCCTCCTAAAAGATGCAGATACAAATCCTAGTTTTGTTCTATCTGCTGAATCTTTGAGGATGTTGATTAGGCTGGAAGCAGAATATCAGTTCTAACATTTCTCCACAGAATTCAGATCCAATCTCCAACTTTCCAGCATGGCTTGTTTGATTATCTGGGGTTAGGAAAAAACCCAGAGATATAAGATATTAACATGCTCAGAATTTGATGTCAGCTATATATTGAAGAAAAAGTATCTAGAAGTGACAGTTGTCTAGCATTTAATTTGATAGATATCTTCTCATGATACTGAAAAATGTCTTTTATTAGGTGATAGCTATTTTAAATTTTATCTTTAAATGTGAATGTAAAGTGATTTAAAATGAATGACAGATTAGGTCTTCAACAATTGACAGGATACTGACCACTCTTGAGAATCAAATTTGCTAAGCGTGATTAGGCACAAACTTCATGTCCCTGAGAAAAGCAAAGCAATCTTCCCCTGTTCAGGACTCCTTACTGAAAAAAAATATATAAAGAAACTGCCCTCCTCTGACCCATGCTGAGAAAAAAAATGCTGTGCTGCAAATAATTCTGCTGTCATCATAGGCATGGGGACAAGTCCACAGCTTGAGACAGCTAGAAGTGTTTGTTTTCCTGTATTTAATTAAAATAAACTGAGGAGACCATCATAAAGAGAACACATATAATGTCATTTTGATCTGGATGAAGGCTTTCTGCAGCACCAGTCTCATCACAAACACCAATGATCCACTCCTTTGTCCATTTGATTCATATTCAAGGTAATTTTAGCATTAACCAAAACTGAAGTCTGAAGTTCTGATTAGATGTGCCCTTTATGGTACACTTACATCCCTCTGCTTCGGGATGGGTGTATGACATATTTATCTTGGATAATTGCCCTGCTTTTCTTCTTTTTATGAAGTCTTTTTTCAGTTATCAATCTCTGATTTCTTTTCTATGCTGTACACCTCATGCTATCAAGATAAAACCAAAATCCTCTTTTACCTGTCAGCAAGGACCCATTGTTGAGAGATGAAGAGCTAGCTCTATATTCTGGGAGCAGAATGCATCTCAGTGGTGACTAGAGTGTCTGAGGGGAGAACAGAGAATGTTGCCATTATTTATTATTGTTATTTCTTATTTTATCTATATTTTAAATATATTACACATATAATTATGTATTTATTATTATCTTTATGTAACAAATATATTTATTATCATTACTTTAAAAATGTGTTAAGCTCGACTGCAGACGCAGACAGAAACTCCCTGGCAAAAGGACTGAAATACTTTTGTTTAAATAAAAAAATATCTGACTCTTTCTGACTATCTGGGTTAAGGCTATCACATAAAATTAGTCTTAGGAGAGTGACCTGGGAGAACAGAGAGCAAACCGCTTTGACCTAGAGGCACTGTCCACTATGGCTAGGGGAGCCCTGAAGAAGTCACATGGCTTCCCTCCTCCTCCATTTCTCAATAGCACAAAATCACTGAAGGAGTGATATTAGGTAAAAGCAAGAGTATTTTTGACCTTAAACCTAGGATTTTAAGAGTATTTCCCATTTTGAGCATACATTGTGCCTGAGGCTTAAAGTATGGATTGTACTTGACAGAATTCAAGCTTAACTAACAGCATGCACATACCCCTAGTCACTGCTGCATGTAACTTCCTGAAAAACTCTGAGCTCTTGGGAAAGCTAATAGAAATGACAGCATAGAAATACAGTCAGATCTGTTCAGCAAAAATCATTTATAATTTTATGGGGTTTGCGTTTTTGTGCAAGTGACAGAGACTGATGAAGCAGAGGGAAAGCTGACTGTTGAAATCTTGCTTTTCCAACTGATGATCAGATATATTTGAGCAGCCAATAAGGTCCACATATGATCACAACTAACATAGTGGTCTTCCACTGTTTATTAAAATCCATGCTGAAGTGGCAGCATTTTGCCTCCTATCTTCAGAAAGCTGCTGGCCTTCTTGGGAAGCATTTCACCGTCCTTCAGGCTCACTCAGGCTGCGGAAGCAAAATGGAACAGTGCTGTAACACTCTCTTAGTGGAAAGAGTAACTCTCCATGGACTATTAAAAAGCAGGGGCAACCCTGGCACCATTACAAGTGTGCACAGGCATCATTTTGTGAGGACTGGGAGTGACAGTGATTGCTGTCAACAGTGTTTTTTTTCTGGTATTTGGATCACTTTCACTTGTTTCTAAGGCATTTGTTCTACTTTCATTCACAGCCTTTGATGGAATGAAAGGCTGTACAGACACCCTGTTAAGGATTAGTAAAGATCTGTGCCTGAGGTCAGCTACTGGTCCTGTCCCTAAACCAAAAGCATGTCTTCCACAGCAGATGTGCCTCTGTCCTGGAGTCATTGGCATTTGTCCCCAACAAAGGCTCTCATCCCTCACCCACCACCAGCAGCTTGCTGACCACCTGGAAAGAGGCTATGAAAAAACAACTGCAGTCAGCAGCCTGCAGCAGGAGTGAAAAGAGAAGTGGGTTTGGCTGTGGTAACTAAGGTGAAGACACCAATTCATGCACCAGCAGCTGTATTGGAGCTGCATGCAACAGTTCACAGGCCACAACAGGGAGCAGGACAGTGCAAATCTGCTTTTCACCCTACACTGGGAACACTTTTCCTGGAAAGAGCTGGGTATTTTGCTGGATAACTATTTGTAAAGCCAAGCACATACAAGATATTTTCCCAGACCCTCTTGGGTTTTTTCACTCCAAGGAACGTGGCATGTCTCTTGGAAGCAATACTCTCTCATGCTGGTTAATCTTGTTCAATAGCTTGTTTATGCCTTCACCATATGCTCAACCTCTGCTTGCAGAAGCTCTCTGGCTCTTTGCAATCTCCAGCACCCTTTCTTTTTCCCAAAAGCTGTTTATTGCCTTTTAAATATTGAAGTTTACTCTCCCTTGCACCTGGGACACTGCTCCCCTCAGCTTCCCCAGGACTGCTCAGGCTCCACAGGTTTTCTGTCACCAAACCTGTGCATTGATTACTGAGTCTCAGCTGCTTGCCTACACCTTTTCACCAAATATCTTAAATTTGACCACCCCCACCAGCTGTCTTGCAGACTAAAATGATACCTGCATTGCATTTGCTTTTATGTTGTTCTACTTCCTTATATTTTATACACTTACTCAATTCTCTCCTTCCCCTTTACTTTGTTTGATTGTCTATGATTAACTTACCTAGTTTCTCTTTTCCTTATCCAACAGTTTCCTTTCTTCTCATTCACCAGAAGTTAGTCTGTTCTGTTTCACCTTGGCTTTCTCATTTTGGTCGGTGGCTAGCACCATATGGCACAAATTGTGTGCCATAATTTCTCTTTTACTTTTGCTCCAGATCTCTTGAATATTCACTCATCTTTTAGCAGTGACATAAGGGTTTGTCTCCTTAGTGTCTATACATCTGTGGTAGGATTCACTTTTGTTTTCCCATTTACTTCACATTAGCCAAAACCACTTCTGGGTTTAATGATTCTATTTTACATGTTTCCTAAAAATCATTTGTCCTCAAAATTTTCAATATGATTACAAGCCTAACTGCTTGTAGTAATTATAGCTGAGACAAATGTATGCTTTATATTCCTTCCTGATAAAAAAATGACCACAGCTGCTTCATTTTTCTACCAACCACCACAAACCTCGCTTTACCAAGATTAGGTTGCAACTTTGCTCTAAGCTATTCACCTGCCTTCTGCAAAATTATTGCTTCAAATGCTGTACATTGATTCCCTCAGCAAGAGTCCCCAGTAAATGCTATGAAATGCTGTCTTTCTACATGTACAGCCCTGTGCTGGGAAAGAGGTGAGATATCTTCAACATAAGAAGGACATGGAGCTGTTGGAACAAGTCCAGAGGAGGGCCATGAGGATGATCAGGGGACTGGAGCACCTCCCGTATGAAGACAGGCTGAGAAAGTTGGGGCTGTTCAGCCTGGAGAAGAGAAGGCTGCGGGGAGACCTCCTAGCAGCCTTCCAGTATCTGAAGGGGGCCTTCAAGGACACTGGAGTGGGACTCTTCATCAGGGACTGTAGTGATAGGACAACGGGAAATGGGTTTAAACTTAAACAGGGGAAGTTCAGGTTAGATATAAGAAAAATGTTCTTTACAGCGAGGGTGGTGAGGCACTGGAATGGGTTGCTCAAAGTAGTGGTAAATGCTCCATCCCTGGCAGTGTTCAAGGCCAGGTTGGACAGAGCCTTGCGTGACATGGTCTAGTGGCAGGTGTCCCTACCCATGGCAGGGGGTTGAAACTAGATGATCTTAAGGTCCTTTCAAGCCCAAACCATTTTGTGATTTGATGTTTCAGCTTTCAGCAGGAAAGCTGCAGAGGGGCAGCAGGACCCCGGAGAGCAGCTGGGGGACATACCGCTAAGGCAACGAGTGAGTCTTTTAATGAGATTAGCACACAGAGGGGAAAAGAGGCAAGCAAGGGCTAGAATTACAGACAAATCCCTGCACTAAGAAAAACATTCACCAGGATGTTGCTGAGGACAACAAAAAAGTACAAGAGAGCAGTGTTTTGCAGGTGAACAGGCTAGTTTAGACCAGCACAAAGCATAATCAATCAATTTTTGTGCTAGCAGCAGTGCTGGAAAAGTGCAGAGCGTAACTGAATTTAGTTTACTTGTTTTATAGACTTTTAACAGGCTTTTCAGAGCATCTGGCAGAAAGGAATATAGCAAATTTTAACTCTATTTATCATTCTTAAGGAACTGATCAAGCTTATAGCAAGCTGATGTGTGGGCAATGAGAGTGAGGGAGTTACTTCGTGATAACACATTGCACACAACCATTTTACCTCATTATCTTTTAAATATATACTAAATATCTGAAATGTAAATACTGTAAATATCCGAGGACACAAGGAACCTAGTTCTAGGAACATGACTGGGTCATGATTCTCCTGGATCCACTAAAGGCAGTAGAGGTGATGTGATGCTATGAGAGATGAAGATGAGCTCTGACTATTAGCAGTACTGACTGTGGGATGCATAGTCATAGAATCATAGAATGGCTAGGGTTGGAAGGGACCTTAAAGATCATCTAGCCAATCTCTTTGTTTTACACCAACGGAGAACAGAAACCATTACATTATATAGTTTCTATAGCAAAGCATAAGTAGGGGAAAATTCAGCATACCTGGATGGTATTAAGAAGAAAGCTAAGACTTTTCTGAAGAGGAAATAAGAAGCATAACGGGAGCACCACTGCAGTTTCTAGTGCATAAACACACTCATTTATGTTATGTAAAGCTAATATAAATAGGCTGCCAGATGCTATAGATAATATAAATGAGTAGAAATATCTGACCTAATGTTTTTTTATACCTACACTGCACTTTGTGTTGCTGTAAATGACAACACAAGACACCAAGCAAGTGAAAACTGAGAACAATATTTTAGATTGGAGTATAAAGCTGTGATGTGTGCTGCCCCAGCACTGCTCCTTTCAATTACATGGAAGTTTTGCTGCTTACATTGATGGGGATGGGATTAGCCCATCTCAAAATCCTGCCCTTGCTTTTTGCTAACAATAGGAAAATTTCCCACAATGCAAAGTCTTCAATACAGGAATAATTGTGCATTCTTCGCCTTGTCTTCAGTCCTAGTATGCATCCACTGAAATTATTTTTATTACTTAGATTCAAACAAAATAACTGCTCCTTTGCAAAGTCCCATTTTGTGACTTAAATGTCCATTAATATGCACCTAATTTTTGAAAAAGGGAAGTTTAAAATCTGACAAATTAGTTTCAAAGAAACACGAGGAGTATTTCCGGATAATAAAGAATTGTTTTTTGCCAGCCAGAGGACAGCATAACAAGGGGCAATAGCAAGAAGTTTAAAATCAGATAAGTTGAAGCTAGGAGTTAGACATTAAATGGAGATCTGCTAGCTTCTAGGAAAAGCAACTACTTCCTAGCTAGTTTATATCTGATGAAGTTTTTCAAAACAAAACCAGCCCTTTACTGGAAAAGAATTGGAATGAAATGCATGTTACTCGTTTTAGTATAACAGTAAATGGGTGAAACTCTGTAAGAGGAGTCATGCAGAATCCAACCCACAGATTCACAAGAGTAAAGTCAAAAGAGATCTCTGTTTTCTTAATGAAATATCTCAGGCCACCCAACTATCCAGCCCTGAGTCCAATAACTTGCATTTGACTAAAGCATTCTTTGTCTTAGATTAAAGCTTGTCTCCGAAAAAAAGCTTTCAGACTTTGCTGTAAAGTCTGAAGAGACTTTGTCTCTATCCCTTTCCTTGTACTTTGTTCTGGTGGTTAATCATCATTACTATGTATTCTGAAAAGCTTCTTTTGAGTCTTAATTCAGCTTCAGCCTTTGCTTCTTGTGGTGCATCTCTCCTCCAGGCAAAGAGGTTCTTAATACTTCCCATTTTTTCCTCCTTATGATGTAGTTTATAAAAAGCACAGCCAAATTTCCAACCCCCTTTCCCCTCCACACGCACACACAAATGAGCAGAAATAGCTTTTAGTCAGCTGCAGCTTGTATCCATCGTGCCTGAGTTCTTGCAGCACCTAAACCTGGAGCTTTTCAGATCTTTTTTAGAAAACAAGTCACTGCATGTTTACAGATGAAGCTGCTTGGTGCACTTATCACAGCCTTCAGTATTTGTAATCATTAAAATCCTTGACTAAATTAAATATGCTTTGCCTTCTTCTCTAATTATTTTTTCAAACTTCTCAACTTCAGTTGTTGCTTAACCCTTGTTTATGATGATGAAGGGGCTTCTCTGTTACCAGACTTCCCTTCCTCTTGCAAATACCTCTGGTTTTCCCACTTGCAAATGAGAATGTTAGATTTTATCCCATGATTCTTTCACTAGATAGTGATTTCCATACAGTCATTAACTCCCTAAAATTTAGCAAATAACTTCTTTAATTGTGGGCAATTATATTCCTGTCTTTTTAGTGTTTATTGCCTGAAAATCTAGTATATCTCTTCCACCGGTGTACCTGGAAGCAATATGAGGTTAACTAAGCAGACTAGTAACTGTAGCTGCTACTTCATGTACCGGTTCATCGTATTTGTCTTTTTTTTGTTAGTGTCAGTCCAACATTAGCACTGCCTTTTGCCCTCTGCAGTTTCCCTAGCCAGTTACAGTTAATTACACACTAAGATCAGGTGGACAGATGCTCCTCTGTTATCTTTTCTTCTAAAAGAAATTGCCTAACTTCCTAATTTTCTTCATGGATTGGAAAGTTCTTCATCTTTGTGTGATAAGTCCAATGCCTGCATCTTTCCAACTACAGGACAAAAGTAGTCTTTGAAAAAATTCTGCTTTCTCTGCACCAAAAAGAGTTTCATTATCTTTCTCTACCAATGAAAGGAATATCTTTTATAGGGATTTTTGGTTCCTAATATAACTGACAGGGAAGAAGTCTGTATGACTTACAAGCATGGTTTTTTATCTAATATGTGTTGCCTCCTGTTATTTTTGTCTGCACATCACAGTTTCCCAGGGTTATTGATTGCCATCTGTTTCTCTTTTCAATGTTACCTATAAATTGCTTTGAAAAAAATTAACTGCTTCCCTTGCACATTAAACTAGAACGAGGTTTTAGCCAAAGTCATTGTTTTTCCTGATTTGTCAATTCCTAAAATTAAAAAAAGCTTTCAATTTTCTTTCTCATTCTTCTTCCTATTCCTTCTCTTTCAAGCGGTTCAGCTAATGATTTTCCTTTTGCTGAGCGAAGTTCTGCTTTCTTTTGCAGCACTGTGTGTCTGTGTGCCTTTTGCAAGAGTAATCATTGCTTCTACCTTCTGTTTGCTCATGTGGGTGTAAAGGGGTCAAGAGAACTGGTCTGTAGCCAACCAGCAGCTTCCAGTCCAATGAATAACTCACCTTCATCCATCACACTGAAGCCTAGAATAAAATAAATTTGTTCCTTGCAATGGTTCTGATACTAGAAAAAGGTTCTGACTTTTTTGTCAAATGATGCCATGGCAGGAGGATGTGAGGTTCTTGTGTACAAATCCAAGGTGAAGATATGACGTTTCTTTCCACCCAAGCACAGATTTTTGTCCATTTACTGAGTGGCTCCTCCAGGCTTGACTTATGCTGGGGCAAACCTATGATCTCCTAGTACTGGATTTTGGATATGTGGATAGAAAGCAACTGGGAAGCATTTATTTGTGCCTTCAGGCTGTAGAAAGAGATGATTGCCAAAGACTCAGTAAAAAAAAAAAAAAAGTGTTAAAAAAATAATATGGAAACTTCAAAAGATACATGCTGGCTATGCTCTGCTTAATGACACACGGAGCTGTTTCGTATTAATCTTTCACTGTCATTTGCAATTGACAACCTAAAACCAAGCTGTACCTTGTTATCTGCTCAGTTTTCTGTATTTAAATTGATTTTCTTTTACCACTTTAATTATGATTCACTTTGATCAAATCCCAATAAAATCAAACTCATGAAGTGAGAATTACACAGGTTTTTGGGCTTGTTTTTTCTTCTTTACTAAAATCTTTAATTATTGTTTTTTAACATCTTTCGTAAAAGAAAAGATGCCAAGAACACAATGTATAATAAATTCAGAATAACATACATTGATATCCACATATCGATGTCACCAATTTGCCCATGAAGGCCATGGATGAAATCTTAGTTGCATTAAGGATCATTAGTTTCTTGAATGCATTCATTATTCAAAACCACTTGCTAGTTATTTTCTGCAAATAATTCCACCTCTGGAGCCGGGGGGGGGGGAGGGGGGGAGCGGGGTTGTCTTCTTTACTCACTTAACATTAAAATGTCCTTCCTGCCTTTAATGAGTCAAAGCTTCCATTGATTTGAGCAGAGATTAATTTTCTCTTCTGAATACCTACTCTCAGACTAGCATCTCTGCAGCTTTTCAACGCTTAAAATGAGTTGTGAGTTAATCTGCACTATCCCATTTTAGGACTTACACTGATTAACAAGAGATTAGTTTTGTTTCATTAATCAATCAGTTCTTTGATAAAGCCAGAAAATCTCTACCACCATCACTCACACATTAAGTGTGAGATATTCTTTCAAAATACTTTCTTTTTAATCAATCACAAGTATATCCTCAAACAGGAAATATTATAGTTGTATTATTTCAGAAGCTTCTGTAGCTGAGAATTCCAGTAGCTGCATTTCTGACCTTTATATAAAAATTATCTCTGTCATGTAGCTATATTTTTTCAAATTAATTCCCTTTAATCATAAAGGAAATGTCAATATTTTTCCATTTAGCTAGTGGAACATATTGTGTTCTGATTTATAAAAGTATCAATGAAGTAACTTTGTCAATCTGTAGTTACAATCAATCAACATTGAAGCCAGCGTAAAAGAGAGCAGAATTGAGATAGGTGAATTTCTTTGGAAAAATATTTATAGCACTTTGCGGTTTGTTGGTGTTCAACACTTATTGTTTTCTTGAAATTGGTTGTTTCTATTTGAAAAAATCCACCACAAAACAGTGAGACTTTATATTAAAAATAAGAAAAAAAATGCCATAGCATGTGTCGTGTCATGTGAATGTAATTTAAATGAACAGACAGATGCTTACAAAACATCAAACATTTTCTTCCTAGATTAGACATACAAAAAGAGTCAGAAGATGGATTTGTTCCTTGATTAATGCTGTGGGAGATAAACCAGTGTAAATTTTGCACTTCTATCTTATCTGAAAATAAAAACTTCATAAATTTCTGCTGAATGCACACTGACAAAGCATGACTTCTAAAAGGTAAAATAGTCTAAACTTGTCATTTGAATTTCTTCTGTCTACGAGGATGCTGTACAGGGCCAGCAGCATAAATCTGGAGCTGAGAAAGCTCTCACTTCTACAAGCTGTGATTAACCATTAGTTTTCCAAGGAGCCATGGGCCACAGATAAAGAGGAGCCTCTACATGTTATCGCATGGTTAACCTTCAAGCTGCACTAACCTGCCTTACCCAAACGGGACTGTATTTAATGGCAGGTAGTCCTATAAACTTAATGAGAAGAGAAACATACATTTCAACACAACTTGAGCTCAAATGTAATCTCTTTTGTTTAACAAGGCACTACATGTTATCAAGGCTGGATCTGGATGACTAATGCCTTTTCAGATCACTAGTGAAAATAAAACAGGCAAAAAATGTTTCCTCACACCCAAACTATTTGGGTTTTGGTGCTTGCTTATTTGTACCTTGGGGCAGGCAAGAGGTTGATTGCTTTGTTTCATTTTAATTCTCCAAAATGTTAAAAAATGGGCATAGAGGAGAAGTGGGTCTTACAAACCATTTAGTTTGAAAGCTCCCACTATGAAGCATTCTCTTTTACTTCGAAGAATTGAAATGATTTGTTTCTGGTTTTTTTTCCAAATAAAAGCTATGGCACTTCTATTTCGCTGATCCTGAAAGTTTGAAGTTAAAAAAAAAAAATCAAACAAACAACACCCTTTTGTTCATTTTCCTTTAAAAACATACAAATTAATAATTCTGGAAGGTGGGGAGATGTTTTAAACCAAGCCACTCATGAACACTGGTGTGGAATTGCACACGAAAAAAGGAGCAGTGTTCCTGAGCTGATATTTTCCTCCAAAAATGAGGGGAAAGTGTTCCTTTGCAAGATTGGCTCAGTTGTAGTTAGAGGCTCTTGAGAGGACACACAGGACTCTAGTGGATTGTCGTGGTTTAAGCCCAGGCCGTAAATCAGAACCATGCAGTCCACTTCTCCCCCCCCCCCACCTTTCTTCCCTCTGCTTCTGGAGGGATGGGGAGGAGAATCAAAAGAATGCAGCTCCCACGGGTTGAGATAAGAACAGTTTAATAACTAAGGTATAACACAAATCACTACTGCTACCACTAATAGTAATAATGATAAAGGAAATAACAAGGAAGAGAATACAACCGCTCACCAACCGGTACCTCGCCCCCACCCTGCAGTGATCCAGCCCTTCCGGGCACTCTCAATTCTACCTCCTGGGCATGACGTGCTGTGGTATGGAATACCTCTTTGGCTAGTTTGGGTCAGGTGTCCTGTCCCTGCTTCCTCCCAGCTTCCCCTCCTCCCTGGCAGAGCATGAGACTCACAAAGTCCTTGGTCAGTCTAAACATCAGTGTTATCAGCTCTGTTCCCAGGCCGAGAGTCAAAAACACAGTGCTGCACCAGCTACTAAGAAGGAGAAAAAATGACTGCTGCTGCTGAACCCAGGACATGGATAAATACTGCAGAGCCAAGAGGTTTGGAGGACCAAAACTGAGACACCTCGAGCACCTTGAACCCATGGCATGGCCCGAGGTGGTTCCCCACAAGCCCCCCTACACCCTTGATGCCACCAAGCTGAAAGCCAGCCCAAGCCACATCAATAGGTCTGTCCACACAAGGACAGCATGCACCATGCCTGGAGATTGCCCTGTCTCCCCTTCCCCAGGGCTTGCTTATTGTCATCCTTCCAATCCATGGACACGTAGTGAGAACCCATGTGAAATCTCTTGATAAACTTCTTTTAATTCAGAGGCTTATTGTGGCCTTTCAGAACATTTTGAAGTTCCCCTGTTACTGATTTACATATCAAGACCCCAAATGAAGCTCCCTTTTTTTGCCCAAAATCAGGTTGTTTAAAGGAAAGAGATGTTTATATGGAAATAATAGCAAGAAACACAGTAAAATTCAGCTCAAGACTGCAGACATTTAACAAGTCCTGCCATAACATTTAGGAACCGTCTAGACAAATTCAACAAATATGGAATAAATGCCAGCTAGGACTCTCTAAAAAGAAAATGCTGGAGTGTAGTTTCTTGCTACTCGTGTGGTGAGGGATGGAAGCACTAGTTCCCTCCAAACTAGGGTCAAGACATAGAGCATTCATGGAATGCAGGTCAACAACCATTTATTGCGGTTACAATTCCTTATATCCTGCTGCCTAAGAGCCTCCCTAGAGTCAGCTGGTTCCTGTCCCTCCTGGCAACTTCCCGTCCGTGCACCAATCCCTACACTGGAGCAATGTTGTTTTTCACACTGCCCCTTCTTAGCTTCTGAAATATGAATTTAAAGTGAAATTGGGAGGGAAGAGGAGAATTTTTCATAAAAGGCTTCATCAGTCAAAACTGAGTTGGAAGACCTTCCTCTGCTTTGTTCTCTTTCATCTCTAAGCTTTAGGAACATTTAGACCTAGCAAAACTTTTCATAACCTTGAACTTACACTGCAAGAAATAAAACCCTAGTAAAATATCCCAAACAAATTAAACACAACCAATTCTTTGACATGCAAAATGGATTTCAGTTTTGCCCTACTGTGTTCTTATGTTCCATTATTATTAAAAATGTCAGCGGTATTTTGCCTGCTGGGAACATATTTTTTCTCTTTTTCAATCTTACTCAAAGTCTATTACAGTATATTTTACTGTTCAAATCAGCAAAGGCTGGCAAGGAGATGGGGGATGTGTTTTTGACAAACTGATGCATTCTGCTGGATGTTTCTATATGGGTAGGAGTCCCAGGGGGGCTTGCAGTGAGATGGGCACCTGCTACTTCTAAGTGGTTGCTTCAAATGAGATCTTCCAGTATAATAAATAGACACAAATACAAGTAAGTCTAAAAATTTAGAATGCAGCATGGTTCCTCCTAAATTTATATCCTTAGCATTTTCAAATGCCCAAATCCTAATTCCTTTGAAGTCCATGAGAGTTCCTCCATTGACATTAGCAATAGACAAATGAAGGACAACTTTCTTCTGATGCTGGGGATCCAGACAGAGGTGATCATGATACAGAAATGGTGGGTGACTTTTGCTTCTGGAAAGAAAAAGACAATTCATTTGATATTTATCTAGAAGTCACAGACATTTCTTGGCTCTCAAAGAGGCCTGTCTTTGCTTACTTTGTTTTTCCTAAATTAAAGACTTGAGAGGAATGTATTACCTTAAAAGAGGGAGGTTGTCTTTACGGAACCTATGACTGAAGAGGAAGAAATACTTTGTTTTCTTATTGTTAGCAAACTGCATCATTTGACACACATGCTTTGTGACAAATTGCATAGAATTGTCACCCTTGCCTGTGACTACAAGTAAAGTCCTTCTTATGTTTCAATTTCGTGTATTCCAAAAGTAAGACATTAAGGGACATATATTAATTGATCTTCATTTAAAATTCATTGATTTAATACATGTTCTGACCTCAGAGTCATTTATTAGAAAACAAACACAAAAAAGCATGAGCAAAACAAAACACAGAGTTTCATATTCTAGAAAATATTTACTAGGAAAACAGTTGAACTGTTTACACTGCTTTAGAGTCAAACACCACCAGCTTGGCTCTGTTATTCCACAGTCCAAGCAATATCTATTCTAAGCAAAAATGACCTTCAGTGGAGTCACATAACTAAGCCTCCTGATTAAGCCACCTGCTATATCAGTTACAGTCCTAAGCTATGAAATGCAAATTCGTGTACCAGTAGCATGTTTCCTCTTATCTCTGTGAGTTATTGTACTGTAGGCAATGTTCGTTCTAACATAATAAATCCCCACTGAGTTGGAATTTAATGCAGTCCACTGCCTCGACATACTGTAGGTATAAATATCCTGGAGTCTTAGCGGTATAACCTGCAGAAAGCACAGTGTAGGTGTTACGCAGCTATGATACTAAACAAGGTTTTAATACAGAAATAATATCTCAAATTAACTGTGGTGTGAACATTATGAAACGTGAAGAACTGAATTAACCAGCAACACCTCTTCATTGGCTAAATATATTTAACTTGTTGTTTTCTGTACACAGGGCCTCATTCTGCAGCTGTCATGATTTTTGTGAGCATTACAATTGGTGGAGGAAAGGAGTGCATTTTGGGCTTTGACTGGGAAGAGCTTGGATCTGTTCCCAGTCACTCCAGTATCCTGGCAGTCCTATCAGGTCAGTAAGAGCTGTCTCCTTGACAGCCTCAAAGCATATGACCTAAGTTTTACATGACTTTTGTTCTTCCACGGTGATGAAGAAACAGCCTCTCCATACTCAGCAACAGAAGCATCCCAGCTGGCCACCTTTAGTCTCTCCAGCCCAAAAGATCAGATCTCTTCTTAGAACTTGATGAATGGATTGGCATTTGGTCCAAGTCTAGGTTAAGGCATGAACTCCACTTTGGATCCAGAGGCGGATTCTACTTTAGCCCTTCTGCCACGATTCACCTATGAATGTTACACTGGTAGGATTAATGGAGGTAGACTGAAATCAGGTGGAATTTGTTTGAATTTCTGTATCACTGGAAACGTTCTGAGACCAGAATTCTTGGAATCTTCTATGATTCTATGAAAATGGAATCAATTGTGTCAATGGAGATAGTGAACCATATCAGTGAGATGCACCCAACAGTATGATTCCATAATTCTCTCTAACTTAGGAGCAGAACTCCCTTTTTACAGTCATGTGGAAACTTGCACAGGCAATGTAGATGAGACCAAAGCAATCAATCAGTGATGTTGGCCTTGGGCCAAAGGACACTGCCACCACTGTAAGATCTACTGGTTTAAAGAAAAAGAATAAAGATACTGAGATAAAGAGACTTATTTCACACTGGTCACTAAACATACCTTGAAGGGATGGGAAAATCATTTTTCTGGAGCTGAAAGTGGGAGTTGTTACATTTCCTCTCAAATAAAGAACATTTCTAAAATTACACTTTAACTTCATGGTTGAATTTTCCTGCATAACTAGTACCACTGGGATTCCCCTGCACTGACATTGAAAGATGCTCCATTCATTCAAAATCTAAATAGAATGATTCAACTTCTTATAGTTCGAATGTCAGAACTCCTTGTGCAAATGCAATTCATTTTAGCAAAATAACCCTTTTTTCAGTAGAGTTTATGTCACTTTGGGAAGCATTTTTACTACCAGGAAAAGAATCATTTTGGCTACACAAGTTGTATCTCCACTACCAGAACTTTGCAACTATAAATGTACTCACAAAACTTTTGTAGTGAAGAGTGGTCCTCAGTGAGAGACTCATTCATTGAGACAGAGAGACTTTAGAGACAAATAAGCTTACAAAACTGATTAGTGACCACCAACAGAATGAGCGCATAGATCTGCCTGTTTTCCATATCCATCCATTAGCTACGTTAATTATATTATCCTTGATCTTGCAACTGAATATGAGAGGCAGAAAACACTCTAGAACAATTAAGTTTAATTTTTCCCTTTATTTGTCTGCCTATAAAGAAGATAAATTCTTTTGTGTCATGAGGAAATAGAAGCTGCACTTAGAATTGGATGTGAGTTTATGTAGTCTTAGATTGAATGAGGCATGGTTTGTGGAAAAATCTGTCTTTTGAAGGGCTGTTGTGAATCAGTCTCCGGAATTTCCCGCATCTAAGAAATGCCTTTGGATGAGATACAGTTTGGTCACACATGGGTGGCATAATAAAGTGGGTTGTTCTGCCTCGGACAGACTTGTGTATAAACCCACTCTTACACATTTTCCACCTCTCAGTTTACCCCATTTACATGTGAGACACAACATTATCTATTTAAAAACTGAGAAACCAGGGGGATAAAAACTCCATTCAGGACATGAACTTAAATTGCCACTTTCTGCTAAGGAAAGCAGCTATTCTGGTAAACTGGAGCTGATGATTCAGCAATTGCTGGGGAAATGGCCTTTCTGCAGTGAAATCTGTGTGATGCAAAGTTCATTTTGAGCAGGGCTGCCTGTGGGTAGCACTGACTGGTAATGGTTCTATTTTCTGTGGGTCTGTGGAACAGCCCAACAAGCACATTCAGCCTTCCTTAACCCAGGAGATGGCTTTTGGTCTACAAGATATCCCCAAGCCCTGGGACTGAGTGAGAAACTGTTTTTTTCTCCATCTTTGGGCCCAAAGTCTCTTTTCGGCAAGCTGCATCTTCAGAATAATCCACAGTTCCCT
The DNA here is from genome assembly GCF_963264785.1 of Psittacula echo. Classification (NCBI taxonomy): domain Eukaryota; kingdom Metazoa; phylum Chordata; class Aves; order Psittaciformes; family Psittacidae; genus Psittacula; species Psittacula echo. Next base: position 12,056,740 of record NC_137743.1, on the reverse strand, counting down.
GCAGCTCATGTTCCTTCCAGTCATGCCCTGATTTGTCTGCAAACCAGACAAATTGGAGTTGTATAAACCCCATCACATATCTGTTTTCAATGAAATTAGTAGTAGGCAGCCTTTTGCAAATTAAAGGAAACCTCAGACTCCTTCCTTTTGAACTCCAGAAATTTGTCACTGTGCCTCACACCTTAAAATGACATGAGTAAGATGCATTACAAAGTAGAAACACGGGAAGAAGAAATAAACTCCCTCCACCCTGCTATTAATCAAGAACAGGCAATATTTCCAGGTCTGACAGTGGCAGGTCTTGGATATCTCCATGACAGAGGCCGTTTCAGTTCTTCGGTTCTCATGAAAATTCCTAAACCTATTCAGTTCAAGACAACAAAGTCGTTATAATCCATGCTTTAAAGCTGTGCATGTCTTGTCTTTTATAGAAAGGTATGCGGATGTGTCTTGGAAAGGAAATGCAGGAATCTGTGGAAGATCAGTCTGCATACTAAAGAGAAACATTATCCCTGGCAAGAAAAGTGAGGGATACCTCCTGAACTGGTTCATCAAGTGCAGGAACTTCTTCTTCCCAGTCAGACTTTCAGCCAAGCTGCTCATGTTGCTATTCAGATGCTTTACATCCAATGAAATAAAAAGCTGAGAGACCTTGTCTATCGAGATTATAACATTGCTTGCTAACATGATGTCTGGATACTCTTGAGGTCTGTGTCATTGCAACCATGAGTTGAAAACAAATCCAGAAACCTCCCCCACACATCTGTAGATAGTGTCTGGTTGTCTACCTGAATTCCAAGTAGTTGTACTGTCTGTTTATATTCCCTATTCATTTAGCAGGAAGCATTTCGGCTCAGTTGCTTAATATGTTACAGACTGCTGCTATGGGCTACTGACCACTGACTGCTTTCCATTCCAGCAGTCAGTTAAGAGAGAGACTAATTTTTCTATGAGCCTGCTTTGAAAGACATTGACTTTCCTCTTCTCTTGACAGTCCTTCGGAAAGAGGTGACAGTGACCGATCCTTTAAACTATGGGTTCGTTATTCTTGCCACTTTTTACCTTGAAAATACTTCCTCTGTTTTTATCCCATGCAATAATTTTCACATTCTTAAGCTGCTCATAATCCATCTATATGTTTGCAAGCCCTCAGGAAGCTGGATCAGTTGTGCATCTCTCACTGATGGCCTTATCTACCCTGCAGATCCTGTCATGGACAGAGTACCATTGGGTAACAAGAGACTATGTGGCCCTGAATCCAGGCTCACCTGTCAATATGTCAATTCTTTCCATGTTTTGGAGTCAGAAGGACACATCTTTTGTCAAATGGCATCAACTGTCATAGCAATTCACTGACAGACTGTAAAAGTGAAGTCCTCGATGTGACCTTACTTTGGCATAGACACTGAAAGCATCTGTTTTCTTAAGTCCTTTGTATTCTTCCACTCACGAACAAAAACCCCAAAAGCATCCCTGAGTCATAACACTTGTAGAGGAAAGGCAAACAGAGAAAAACCACAAGTTTAAGCCTTACTTGATGCATGCAGTTCAGATTTCAGATATGATTGACATTCCTCAGCTTCAGCTGCTGCAAATAAGTAACTTGCAGAGAGACCAGGGAAATCAGAAATACCTCAGGTCACTCAACTAAACTGAACAGCCCTTTCTGGAATGGAATAGCTGATTAAAATGGCCACCAGCAGAATCATAGAATCAATTAGGTTGGAAGAGACCATTAAGATCAAGTCCAACATTTACGCCATGACTGCCAATTCCACCACTAAAGCAGGTCATTAAGGTCCTTGTCTACAGTTTCTGAACACTATCAGGGATGGTGATTCTACCACATTCCTGGGCAGGCTGCTCCAATGCCTGATCACCCTTTCAGTGGAGAAATTGTTTCTAATATCCAATCTAAACCTCCCCTGGCACAGCTTGAGGCTGTTTCGTCTTGTCCTGTCATTTGTTACTTGGGAGAAGAGACTGACCCACACCTTACTACAACTTCCTTTCAGGTAGTTGTAGAGAACAATAAGGTCCTCCCTAAGCCTTCTTTTCTCCAGACTAAACAATTCCAGTTCCCTCAGCCGTTCCTCATCACACTTGTGCTCCAGGCCCTTCACCAGCTTCTTTGTCCTTCTCTGGAACCACTCCAGCAACTCAATATCTCTCTCGCAGTGAAGGGCCCAGAACTGAACGCAGGATTTGAGGTGCAGCCTTACCAGCGCCAAGTACAGGGGGATGATCACTTCCCTGGCCCTGTTGGCTACACTATTGCTGATACAGGCCAGGATGCTGTTGGCAATTCTTGGCCAGTGTCAGGACTTTGATGTGTTAAACCAGGAATTCAGTCCACAACAGGATAATCAACTGATGGCCACAAACCAAAACTAGCTTTATATGTAAGAAAACCTAAAAAGCATGTATGTAGCAAAAGCAATTTAAAGAAACTCAGACAAGTAATAGGCTAAGATACTCTTTCACTGCTTGTTTAAATATTGCAGGTACTTAATGCACAGAACTGCCCTAGGTCATGTTTAGTAATAGAAGGTAGACTGGCTCATACTGAAAATGCAGTATTTAGATAACAAATTCAGTCCCTATGACTTTCAGTTGTTTGCACCCAGGAGAAGAGACCTGAGGAAACCCATATCTGTAGCAGCTTCTGAGGACATGAAGAAATGCACATCTTTTCCCAAAGGATTCAGTGAAGGCTATACAGCTGCTTTGCAGCTTGGCAGGCTGAAGTATTGCATTACACAGTGCGCTGTGCACAGTTCTTTGGGCCTTTCACAGGCAGCCTGTGTCTCTGATGACTGTGAAGACAAGTTAAGTGAAAGCCTGACTCTACTTTCTCATGGCTGAACTCACCAAGCGCAAATGCACAGAACCTCAGCAGTTTACTAGTTGCTGCCTCACTGCATACAGATTGCAATCTCCACAAGATGTTCATTATATTGCCTTGATAAATACAATATCAGGTAAGGTTCATTTATGACAGGTTTACTGTGAACTTCATCAGCCCCAAATGCTACAGCTCTAACAAGAGAAATTAAGGTCCTGCTGCAATCTCTTTCCCCCAGATCATTGTTAAAATGAAAGGGTGGACTGCTGCAGTTCAATAGTGATTTCTGCCTGAATTTAAATGTTGGTACTTGTCAAAATGGTAATGTTGGCATAAAAAAGAATGGGCATCGTTGTAAGAAAAATATGGATGGAAAAAAAGAAAAATAGCAGATATACAGGAGTAATTTGTCAGATGCGAAAATCAAAATGACTTTTTGAGGAATTTACGCCTGCTTAAACAAGAAGCTAGTAACAGACTGCAATGTATCCAAGTATATAAATTCAATAATCAAATCAGTCTCCTTAGGGACCTCACAGACTGCATGTTAACCTCTGCTGCATCAGACTTTGTACCATTTTCATTCTACATGCAAGAATTGCAACTTGCTTGTTCTCTCCCACAGAGCTGAGGCTCAGTGCATTAAAACCCGTAAAACTTTAGGTGCAGTCCTGTGGCAGGTAAAATGTCTCCCGAAAAGTACTGGATGCCTCTGAACTCTTCTTAAAATGTCAGCACTTTGGAACAAAGTCCTAGCTGGAGTGAAAAGTATCAATTCTTTCATACACATCTGTCAGATCCAGTGAGAAGAATATAATCACCCAAACTGAAAGGGACCTAGGGCACAGAGGTGTCTCTTCAATATCTGAGCGGGTGACTTTATCATTTTCAGACACCACAGTAGACCTTATCCCCTCGGAATGGTGAAACTACAAGGGTGGAAATCACATTCCCCAATATCTCACATCTTTCTTTAACTGCAAATCAGCTTTGGGTCAACCTCTCAACATCTACAGGATTGGCATGGTGGAGGTTAACAGTCAGACTGACTTCAGATAAACTTATTATCCACATAAATGGCCAATCTCTTTTCTGAATCTTACTAACCTCTTGGTCTTAACAGCTTCCTGTGTGATTTGGGTTGATTCTGTTATTATCAGAATCAATTTGCTCATTACCAAAAGATCATCTTATTGAACTAAGTACATTAAGGGCCAGATTCTTAGCTGGTATGAATTAATCTTCCTTCAAGCAAACAGGACTGCAATTTTACATCCCTACTAAGTGAATGTAAACTGCTACTAAACCGGAATGTTTGTAATTTGCAGAGTAATAGAAAATCAGGCCCAGTAGCTATGTAATTTCTTTCACATTATCTCTCCGTAATTGGTGATCTAGCCTGAGTAACACCAGAACTGATACAAAGATTAGGAGTTTGGCAGGACTAAAGGATTTGCTTTGGTACTGATCACATTGGTTTCCAAGCTTTTTTTTTTTTTTGTTCCTCAAAAATTTTACCAAATATCACTCATCTTTTGCAGATATTTTGTGGCAGAAAGAAAAGTTCAGAATTGTAAAAACATTTAATAACCCAAAAGGCGGCAAATAAGAAATTTTTTGTTGCTCAAGATTGTATAGAAATAAGCAGGAATGAGAAAATTGTGCAGTCTGTTTTGCTGGTGGTGACTGCAATTTAAGTGGAAAATAACTGCGAGGGCAATGACTCTTGCCATGTCACTTGCGACAAATATCAATTGCCCTGCATATTACTCTGCATACTGTAAAACTGAGCCTGAAGACAGAGTGTGGTAGTATTTGCAGAGCATACATCTTCTCAAGGATTTTGGAACTGTAGAGAAATTTCTTAGGGAAAGGTCAGTTAAAAAATTATTCATGCAAGCAAAAATGAAAGAATTCCAGAGAACTATCAAATCAAAAAGCCTGAAGATGACCAAAATGATGAGTTCTCCCATTTCTAAATCTCAGTTTGAAGGCAATATAAGATTTTTTAATGTCTCTCATAAAAAGCATAGTTCACTGGAATATATTATTGCTCCTTGAAGCACTTCAGGGAGGCGTCTCCTCTCCCCATAGCTGGATGGGGCTTGGATCAGAGAATCCTTGATTCACTCATCTTTGCAGCCTGAGAGATGGCTCAGCCCAGCCGAGCGTATTTCTACTGCATATCATGAATATCAAGGAGTCTGAAACTTTCCCTTTGATTTATTTGTTCTGATTCCTAAAAAACACTAAGCAAATGTGTGTATCTTGGAGTGCCCGTGTGTATGCAGGACTAGGTCAGTGTGTAAAAATCTGGACAGAAGACTGTACAGCAATTATTCAGCATTAAACAGCACATCTTTCTCACCATGGCGTTTTCTTGACAATAAGTTATTTTTAAAGAGTGTGGGTAAAAATGAAAGCTCGCATGGTGAAGCTAGCAAAATACCTTGCTCTGAAGTCTGTGACTGTCCCATTGAACAACCCAAACAATTGACATGAGGTGTAAAATTCTAGATAAAGGACAGAAAAAAGGCTGCGATGCTCCTGCCTACAATTCTGCTGGAAGTTGCGTATATGCCATGTAGTCAATATAATAACTAAAAATAATCAGCAGAGAAGGTCATACTACTTGAAAGAAGTTCAAAAGAGATTAAATTAAGTTTTTAACCCTTTAAAATTGCTTTATGCCTCAGCCAAATGAAAGCTGAGAAAGGTCCAGAAATGTCAACTGTATTAAGGAGACAATTATTTCAGACTTGCAGCATTGAAATCAGTGCATTTCTTGTTAAGTTGTAAGTACAGATGTCATAACATGTAAATAGATTTTTATGTCTTACCTGGAAAATATGCAGTGTATTTTCAGAGCTGGTATAGATCTCTAAGATGAGTTCCATGTATAGTGGAAGTCCTTATGTTTTTAAAATGGTAGCAGATCTTCAAACCCAGCAATTAAAAACCACTTTACAAATCCCATGCCAGTTAATGGGAAGTGACAGTACAACACCTACACCATTAAATATTTTATATATAGACTCCAAACTCTTGCACTACAGCTTTATTGGAAAGTAAAGTAAAATTTATTCTTTACCTCCAGGCAAAAAAAGTCCTGTTGTGTTTCCCTGCATGCAGGACTATCTTCTTTGCCTCATGTTCTAGTCCTGCTGTTAAGGGTGAAGACAGGCATTTTGATTTGAGTGTAGAAAGCCCTCTTCAGCCAGCAGAGATGCGGAGGACAATGCCTTGTGGGGGATAAAGGAAGCAAACATCTTAGTGCTTGCTTCAGGAGGAAAACGGTTCCCAGTATTATGCATTTATGGAGATTCTGGAGGATGAGGGTGGAATGGCTCAGCAGAATCCTGAGGACTATACTTCCCCAACTCTCTTCATTCTAACATTTAGGAACCTAAACAAAGCCCTGGCAGGAGGACACCCCTCTGCCCATATTCATACAGCCTAGGTTAAGCCCTGAACAATGGGGCATAAAGATAGGCAAGGGGAAACCCTTTAGAGGTTTCCTTCTCTCCATCTAAGCAAAGAAGACGGATTGCTGTGCCATATCCATCTGGGTCTCAGGGGCAATAGCAAAGTAAACCCAAATTAGAGGAAGGAAAATGAGGCACAAGAAAAGAAAACATCTGGTTCTTTGAAGGAAGACACACACACTCCTATCCAAACCAAGGAAATTTCCCTGAATATACACAAGTAGTTATTCCTTTTACCTCCTATGCATCTTCATAATTAAAACATCTGTCTCTTCTTTGGCACAAATAACTTCCAATATAACTTGCATTTGTCCTCTTTTCACATACAATATCTAACTGGCTTTTTTGCTGGGGTTTCCATAAATTTTCGTCAGTGAGTTGTCTTTTTCCACACTTAACTTCTTTTGTTGGTTCTCTCTTTTTACGTGCCCCCCATTCTTTTTGTATGCAGAGGCTTTCTTTGAAGTCTTAGTATTAAAAAGCCCTATGCTTTCTTTGTACTTATGGACTCAAAGCTCAGATCCCTCTCCTTTTTATTGGCATTGTCTGCACATCCTCAGAGAGTGGGATGTTTTTATCTGCCTTTGCTATTGAATCTCAGTAGCAAACGCACAGAGTGAAAGTGAAGAGGAATTGAATCTTATTGCTCATGCATGTGCCCACACACACATGCACATCTAGACAGTGTAATCCTAGCCCTCATATTGTAATATCTCTATGAAAATTATTACGTGTAGATAGAATACATGAACTAATGGTTTCATTCCCAAAACTTTCCCAGCCAAATGTGAATGTCTGACTCCCTTTTCTAATGTCCAAAATCTTTCCTCACACTCTTAGTTTTTAGTAAGTCTAGTCCTCATCCAATAATAGCCAGGGCTATACTTTTGAATAGGAAATGCTTTCTAGGATGAAGAGGAGAGAGAAAGGAACATCCAGGGATGAATCACTGAGATGTGCTCTATGCAACACATACAGATCCACTTTCCAGCATCTAAACTTCATGAATGCAAATCATCTTTAAAAAATCTGTGAAGGAAAGAGCATGTAAAACTGCCCTTGTTCTCCCTCCTTCTTTCCTTTCACTTTATCCTGTCAGCACTGCATATATCAAACTGGAGCTCTGGGTTTTAACTAGGCTTTACTGTTTCATTCTGCTTCATGAATTTTTCAGTGTTTACACTTATGCTTAATATAATAAGATTGATAATGCAACTGCCTTATAGATTCTCATCCAGGCTTCTCAGCTACAGAAATGTTTATTCTTTGTTCCTAATTCCTGTAATATCCAAAAGTTCATTTTCCCCTTTTGCATCTTGATGCTGTTTTTCATCTTTTAGATTTTCATCTCCCGAAATAATGTGTTCAAGGTAACAACATTTACCCACTGGATTTATATGATGGGGATTCAGCATGCTGCCTACACTGCTGCAGCTGGGTAGCTTCTTCCCACCCATAGGTAGGTTGGTGGAGTAGGCGCAGAACCTCGCTATCAAGAGTTCTGTGAGCCGCAGTGCCGCTGCAGTGTGCCAGCTGTGCTGTTCCAACAGAGGGGGATGGCGTCATCCACATACTCAAAGTCCCACTAACTTTCACTAGTGAGAAAAAAAAAATCAACCTAACAAACAGAAAAAAAGTTAAGAAGAGGCAGAAAAGAGGGGGATAAGTAAATAAATAAGTGATTTACAACTGAGAGATTGCACGCTTTGCCTCTTTCAGCCTTGCAATCCAAAAGCAACGGTCAATGAAAATGACTGGCAGCAAAATTAAAACAATATATAAAAGCGAATAAGTCTTTTATGCTGCATGTGTTGACTTTGGTGCCATGGGAAATCAATGAGACACACAGTTTAGTGGCATTAGACAGAGGAACAGGATGTTTCCATAATCAAAGTGTAGAATAAGCAGCAGGAAGATGTTAGATGCAGTATTTTAGGGCTCAGCATCCTTTCAGATGCGCCACCATCATCATAACACCCCCCCCCCCTTCCCTTCTTCCTTTTTCTTATCCCTCCCTCTTTTCCTCTCTCTCTCTCTCCTTTCTTTTTTCTTTCTTTCTTTGTCTCTTTCTTTCTTTACTTCTATTCCTTTCTTCCTTTCTTCTTTTCTTCCTTTCTTCCTTTCTTCCTTTCTTTCCCCTCCAGATGGACTGAAGCAAGCAAGACATTGTTTAGACTACAATTAAAAACTTTGTGTAATGAGACAGTACAAAGAGAAATTCTGTCTCAACAGGAAATTTTCCCCAGATATATTTGTTGAAATATGCAATTTTTTTTCGGGAAGAATTAGAGGTTTTGCATCTTGGACTCATACAATCAGTGGAGAGAAAGCAAACCCAACCAAACATTTAAAATTTTGTATTATGGTCAAACACAATATTCCAAATGCTATATTTAGATCTCATTTTTTGTCATTTCTTACTGGTTTGTGATTAGAGAAGCCCTACCTGGTTCTTGCAAAAAAAAACCAACCCAAAAAATCAATAAAATCTATTCAAATCATAGGTCATTGCTGTGATATTCTTAAAGACCCAGCTCTGGAACTGGCAAAGTACTTGCACACTTGTTCAGATTTGAGTATCTCTGGAATCTCCTCAATGTCAGCATGACCAGTCATTCACTGAATGTTAAATACGTGCTTAAGTGAAACACTGCCCAAAAGCTCTTCAAGTAAGGAGACTGCAGCAGTCTTTTTTCAAGAAAGGTCATGACTTTTGCATGGTCACTATTCCTGTAAGCCATCCTAATTAAAAATAAGACAGATGGAGCACTTGCATCTGGGATCCTTTCAATCATTTATGGATCAAACACAGCGCTTCTTCTTCTTGCCAGCACCACACCTGCACCACACCAGCAATACTCTTGGTGTCTAAGAACCAATTGTTTTAACTTTAACTGGGCCAAAAAAATGTGTTGTTTTCTTTTTAACCTGACTTAGTCATTATCACTTCAAGAAGTACATTGTTCGTTGATTTAAATGATCTGATGGAGGCCAAGGTTATAAAAAAAGTTAAATAACACTAAGCTTACTTTAATAATGTCATTAAAGTCTTCAAAACTTTTCAGGGAAAGACAGAGATGTGGATTCATTAACTGTAAAGAACCAGTAAGAAAAATCCTTGAAGAATTACTAGTTTCAAGAGCTGATATGACAGTGGATGCACTTTTCTCTTGGCTTGTTATCTTGATCATGGGGCTTCTGGCCCCATGGTGTACAGCTGAGGGCACTGAAAAGCATATGTTGCAGCCCTTGGTACCTGCACTACACGTCATGTGTCGCATGGCGCTACAAGGTTGGTCAACGTCAAGGAGACAAAATATCTCCTGAATCCTTTTTTAAGCCAAACCCACAGCCACTAAACTCACATGTCTGTTCCTGGGGTATGAACAACTGTTCTTCCTTTGGAGAAAAGTAGTCCACAAACTGTTTGCAAACAACAAACGGAAAAAAGACAAATGCACTATACAACCAAAAGATGGAAAGAGATTAAACACATGGAGACACAAAGCTTGGTTTTCATTTGGTTACAAAGGAAAGCCTGTGGCTCAGATGTATGAGATACCTTATGTTTTTACTGAATCTTACTTAGAGATTGGGAGGTTTTATTTTTATTCTTCAAAAAGCCTGATGGGCTGTATATCATTAACACAGTGTCAGATGACTTTGCTTCTCAATGTCATGCCTGTGTCTGAGACTGAATTAAAGAACTCAGGAAAAAACTGCAGACACAATGTTCGGTGATCCTCAGATAAGTATTGATGTTACATAAACATTTGTCTCTGTGCTGCTTAAAAAACAAAAACAAAAAAAACCCAACCCTGATTAAAATAAGTAAATGGTTTAATTCCAAATTTTATCTCTGTATTTATTCTTGTCACAGAGAGCTTGTAAAAGCAGCTGAAGATGTGCTTTTAAAGATTGTATCTGTGGGCTGATATTTTCTAATATGTTTGAAGATAATTGAAGCTGTCACCTATTATTACTAATCATACCCTTGGGTAAATATTTGGACAACACAATCGCAGGGCAAATTAAAAACCATAGAAAGTTGTAACTCTGACACTATCCTGTCACTGTTGTGAATGACAGCATCACCGCTAATCTAGTCATTTGGGTCTCCAAACATTTTAGTGTTTGCTTAAGACCCTGCGACAAGAGAGCTTACTGTCTTACTGAGGTGAAAAATGTTGAAAGAAAGAACATTTTAAAGCTGTCTTGATGTATAAAAGTTTGTTACTGGGAAGTTTTTTTAATGCTTCCCATCTTAAATTCCCATTTTTTCAGTTTTTCCCTGGTAAGTTATTAGATAAGTATCGGGTTCCTATGGGAGAAGAGTAAACTTTTTCTTAATATTCAGAATTTTTCTTAGCTCCTAACTTTATATCTTCTTTATTTTCATAATTTAGCCCTTTTTTTAAAGAAGTGCCAGTTGCATGAGTCAGTTGACACCCTCTGGCAGACTGCTTAGATTAAAACTACTTCAGGCAGGAGCAGAGGTTACCTGTACTCTGAGTACAGTAATAAGAAATAAGCCATTTTGTCATAAAGAATTAAAGGCTGTAAATATAAGTCCTATACCAGATCAAGATAAAAAAGCAAAATCTTGGGAGTCTGGTTTTATTGGTGGGTTTTGTTCGGTTCTTTTGGGGTTTTTTTCAGTCTAACAGACATTCAGAGGAAAGAATTAATTCTGAGAATTTTGTAGTACCTGCAATATATTTCATAGTATTTTTACTTACAAAAACATTAGAGTTTGCAATAACTGAGCTAGAACATCAAACAGAAGTTCACCCTGACATAACAATGTTGTTTGTGATATTGGAAAAGGACATGTTGGCAAATAAAAATATATATGGTCCAAAAATTCCTCTGGGAGGAATTCACCTGAACTGCTGCTGTTAACACAACCTTTCATCTAAGCAGCTTCAAGTTTGAGTGTGTGTTTCCTAGCAAAAAGCGAATGCTCCAAACCCTTCTCATCATCCCTGTCTGCACATTTATACCTCATTTAATTCATGGGACTCCTGCCTGGGGGCTCCCACCAGCAGCACCCTGTCTGACACTGTGACACAGCCTGGACTGATAGGAAAGAACAAGCTCAACTTTCAGATCCATAGCCGAGTTGGACATCAGACTTTGTCCATCCACCTTCTAAAGGAAGCGGTGGCCATGCCATGCTCTGCCCACCCCTAGCTGGGACACACTGGGGAGCCCTGCATGCACCAAGTCAGAGCTGAGTGAACAGTGATGCAACTCTGCTGCTCTTCTGCCTAGCCCTCGCAGCTCCAGTTACACATTGTTCCATCTCACCTTGGCCCCAGAGACTGAGGCCAGCCATGGAAATGCAGAGCTAGGTGGAGAGAATGGGATGCATCCAGTGCATTGCTGGTGGGCATTCTCTTTCCACTGGTCTGGGCAGACAAAGACGTCCAAGCTCCTTTCCCTACTCTGCTGCCGCTTCTTTCCTTTTCTTTTCTTTCTTCTTTGCTTCCTTTCTTGTTTTCTTTCCTCTTCCTTTGCTCTGATTTATTTCCTTGTTTCCTTTTTTGTTCTTTTTTCTCTAATTCTGTATCTCTTGTTTCTGGTTTCCACACAGACCCCAGTGGCACCCCTAGGAGTGCCTGAGGATGCATCAGCAGAGCTTGGCTGTGAACTCTTCAGTAGGACAAGCAGCTCTGCATGGTCAAAAAAGCACTCTGGCAGCCACTGAGGCTAGAAGGGCAAGTGACTGCTCTTTCTCCTAAACTCTCCTGCTGCCCTCCACAGAGCAGTGGGAGTATGCTACTTTCAGGACAAGGCAGAGGTGAGCTGCATATGGAGCAATCCTCACTCTCTTCTGCCTCAGAGCTTCACCACCATTGGAGAAGTTCAAATCACATTGAGTCAATTTTACAAGGAGCATTTGCAGCCAATCAGAAGGGCTGTTATTCTCACCTCGCAGGTGGAACTGACTTCTGTTTCGAGGATGAAGGTTGGGGATGACCCAGTGAAGATCAGGTGTAGGAGACTGCTCCCTGTGAGTCATGTCTTAACCTCACAGTTCTCAGGACAAAGCCATCCCTAGCCTTGTTTTGTACTGCGCAGGAGCACTGTTGGCTTCTCCAGTGCAAGACCTGGCCCAGCCCATGGTGGACCATGCTAGTCCAGAAACACTTTCCTTCAGTTAGTGGCTGTTGGGTGTCAGCTTTTCAGCTCTCAGAGGCAGAGGTGATGCCATAACCTCCTCAGCCACGGCTTTCCCCACCCAGCACCCTCTTGAACACTCTGCAGTAATTTCCCCATTGTCAACACCCAGGTACAAATGTGCAAAATTCAGTCCAGGCAGATCTAGTGTTTTCATTGGAAATGTTTTCTTACTCCTGTTCCTCTGTTCACTAAAAGCAGGCAGGCTTCCAACCTGCCCTGTACCTGATTTCTGTACCACTTCACCCTCCCTCATCTCTTCCCCTTTCCAATATTAAAGAAGACCACAGCATTTTCTTTTGTAGGAAGCTGTAGTTAAAAGTTACAGTTGCCTTCTCAGCGTGTGTTTCTGCTAGAAAGACCTAACTGCTCTCTGGGGCCAGTTTTTTGCACTGGTGCATATGTATTACTTGTAGCACAAAGCAGACCTGGCCAAGCATAGTCCTCCCTGCTGTTAGCTTTCTGTTTGCATTATGACTTCATTTACTGCTGAAATTAAACCTGTGTTTGCATGTATGTGCATGAGTTTTGATGTCCCTGGGAATATTAACAGGGGCTGAAATTCAAGTGTAACTGTGGAAAGCATTAATGATTCAGTCCTGTCTCATAACTCCTTTTTCCTTTTCCTTCCTACCCCCTTATTGAGTTCAAATAGTAATCACAGGCAGCATCTTTTCCTTCCCCCACACTGTGCTAGTCCCTATTCACTTCAGACCTCCTCCAAAGTCAGTTGAAAGACACCCAAGGACATGCACATCCTCTCATTTGGGACTGCCTATGAAAGATGGAAACTGAAATTAATGCATGCTGCTGCTGCTATTACACTTAAAGGAGAGATGGTTGCAGCCAGCTTTGAGGGTGGGAGGAAGGCACGATGCACGAGCAAGCTCAGAGAGCATCAGAGAGGGTACACACCCTGCAAGTTTACAGTCTGCAAGAGACAAAGCTTAATGAGTGGGTATAACAGGGATGGTACATGGAGCTGGTGTGATGTAAAGAAGCAGTTGTGATTCCTACTGCTTAAAAGCATCAGAAAGAAAATACAAAGGAAAAGATTAATAATAATAGGAAATCCTGAGGATTAATCCAAAATTTTTAGTCGAAACTGAGCTATGTAGAAGTTGTTCCTCACCTCCACAATGTTAGCTTTGCACACTTTCCTCTGGACCTACTGAGCCTTGCTGCCATCACATCCTCACTTGCTGGAGCAGCGGGGCTTCAGATCAGGTCTTCACTTCCTAAGACTGTCCCCTCTTGCGATGGCAAAAAAGCAATTATAGAATCATAAAATGGTTTGGGTTGGAAGGGACTTTTAAAGGTCATCTTTAACCCAGCACCTCTGCAATGATCAGGGACATCTTCAACTGGATCAGGTTGCTCATTACTCTAGATATGGATGGTTGGATACATGGTCTGATTGTCAGTCCTCCACGTCAGACTCCAGGAAACCTGCTCTTGGAATGTTTTTAAGTTAACAGCGGAAATGGATTTGGCTGATACACAGCATGGTACAAATTAAAAATCCTCTATTGCAAAAGACCCTGCAGAATTCAATGTTAGAGTGAAGATCAGCTTACGCTTCTCCCTCCTGGTGATGCAAGTCCTTGCAACACCCAGGAACTCATTTTGTTGCAGGTTCCCTCACTGCATATATTGAGAAGAAAACGGGACTGTCTGACCCAGGGATTGTGAAGCCCAATCTGGATTTGAAACACCTAAGAACTAAAGGCTCAGAAGCTTTTGCTCTGCAGTCTCTTCAAGCAGGAATGAAATTACTTCCCTCCCTCTCTCTATTGAAAGGAACTAATGATATTTTCTATCCTGCCTATCTAGAAAGAGCAAATAATTGGAAGAGAATTGATCTTTTGAAGTAACAACGTCAGCACAGTCTTCTTTTTCTCCCACCCCTTCTGCCCAATTCCAACTTCGGCAGAAGGAAGGTTTATGAAGGAAATTAGTTTCACCATTTGCATACACCAATATATTTAGCTGGTGGCTGTGCAGGTCCAATTAACTCAACTAACAATATGGGTGAAATGAGGTTATTGGATTATGCTTGTAGCCAATTAGAGTTGCCACGGTTGAATTACTCCTTCTCTTAACCTTATTTAAAGTTAAGAAAACACGTTGATGGTGAGACTAGATGGTCTTGCTCCCTCTGGCTCCAAGAATAAAATATTCCTGTTTCCCCCAAAGGTGCTTTAGAATCAAAGATTGTCTGCATATATGGACAAGTAAGTTTTATGGTCAGGCACAGCTAAATTTATGGATTTGGTCAAATCAGGACTGATGTTGAAAGGCAAACTGACCCCTTTGTGTTGTGTTTCTCTGCACTTCTTCCAGGGAAAACAAACCTGGAGGGTGCACCTACTGCACCCCAGTCCCAAATGGGCTCTTCCTGTGAGAGATCTGTAGCTGAATTTCAGCTCCTAGCATCAAAGGGTCAGTGGATCCCCTCCCAGTGCAATGTAAACATGGCTTAATGTTTTCTTAACAAAGTACTTTTTTACTTTTTTTTTCATTCCTGTAAATGGTGAAGGCCATCTGGGTTCACAAACCCATTTCTCTCTTGCAAGGAGATTTTCCTGATAAAATTGAAGTCCATCTTATTTTCAAGTGCTAACAAACAAGAAGTAAAGACAAACTCTGTACGAAGTCCTGGGTATATTTGTCCCGTCTGTCTGACAAGGACTCCCTATTACTTCATGAAATCTCCCCAACATCAAGCAGTATTTCATGGGTTCTGCTTAGAAAAAGCCACATTACATGACAGCCACAAAAGAAAGATCTTTCCTGAGAGAAGCAGAAAATATCCTGGCTGCCTCACTCCCAGTGTTGTGCCCATCCTGACCAGCCAAAACCTGAAGACAGGAGCAGATGGCATTGAGCCTGCAGAGGGAATTTGTGCCATTTACCACTGGGTTTCCCTTAGACAAGCCTTCCCTCATTTGCCCACCAGTGAAAAGGACAGACTTTGGGCTGGGCTGCTGCACAGCCAGAGGTCAGAAAGGTACTCAACATCCTAGATCAGCCCTGCGGTGAAAACCCTTCCATGGTCTCCCTTTGTCAGCAGGGCAGTAGGTCAGCTTGCCCATAAATCAGCCCATTCAGGCTCCATCTTGCAGTAGCAGTGCCGTCAGTGATGGACAGGGGCCACCAGCAAGGCCACGTTTTCCTTATCTCCACCACACACAGCCATTGTCCTCCACAGATGCTAATGGACTTGGAAGCTTCCTGAGCTACAAGCCTTCTCATTGTCCCTGGGAAGTGCTTTTGCTTCTCTTTCTCTTTCAGCTGGAGCCGGCTACAAACTTCTCAGATATAAAGCTGCCCTTTGTGACCATCTCCAGCACTGTTCAGGGAATGCTGTAATGAGGACAAGCCCAGAGCATGAAAGGAAGGGATTGTGTTAGCCAAAGTGCCTGGCTTTCTGGAGAAAGCCAGGGGGCCAAGAGACGCCAGTCCTTAATGAGCTTCACTGGTTGTCTCCTGTCACCTCCCTCCCCCTTGGAAGCCTTATACTCTTCTTACAGCCCCCAGTTTAAATACAAGTGGGATTTTAATCCTGTACCTAATATATCTCCTGCATGCTTCTGAGCTTCAGAGTAAGTGAATCTTGTATATCCAAACTATGGACACACTGTGAACTCTATTGTAAACTGAGTGGCCTGTTAAACCACCAATGCTCTGAGCAAAAAACATGGCTTACAGTAGAGAGCTTCTGCATTGATGAGGGGACCAAAAGATCTCTCTTCCTAGTGTCTGAAGTTCTCATTGCTCCTGGGGATGCCTGAACCACTCCTATGAGAGGACTGATTTGTCTGTCAAGCTGATGGAGTCCTTGTTCTGCCCTCCAAGCAAGGAGATGGTACCACAATGCATGCTGACCTCCCAGTGGATCCAAACAGACCCTGCTGTGAAAACAGGCCTCTGTACACAAATAATGAATGAGGATGTTGTTTTCAGGGAGCAATTCTGCTCCCTTGATAAGCAAAATATCTCCAATGTGATTCAGAGCAGGGAAGAGCACAATCAACCATCCATCTGCAGTACTGACATGCAGCACATTAACTGGCTAATTCCTCACTGCATTTTCCTAGGTGTTATCTAAAGAGAACAGCAATGTCACCAGAGAACCCCTTTATAAACTGTTATTTATAAACAACAGTTTATGAATCACTACAGTAATGGTTTCTGCAGGAGAAACCTAACTTGATTCAACACAGCTTCATGGGCACATGATATGGTAGAGTGTCCAAATTCAAGTATATTTCACAAAGGTGTCCCTTTTTTGCAAAATCCAGCAATAACAAACCTTGTGATTTGCATGTTAAACTGATCATTATCTAAGGAGGGAAAGAGGATGTCATCCTGCAGTGCAGCAGTACTAGTGTCTTTCTCTGCACTGCATTGGCAACCAGCATGAAGAGGGCACTGCACTCACCCCTGGATTGCACAGTTTCCACAACAAAAACAGGAGGCTTTAGCAGGGCTGGAAGTTAATACCTGGACTCTTGGTCTAGAATCATATTCTCCCTGGCCTAAAGCAGAAATAGATCTTGTCACCTGCACCCAGTTTTCTTTTGTTTTTTTCTTTAACTTTCCAGAGTTAGAAAGTTGACCGCCTCTGATGGGTCCCTCTTTATTGCCCTCTCCCGATATCTTTACACCAAGCCATCCAAACTGCAGTTCTGAATTGCCACCTTCTCCTCAGTTCCACTTGGTGCAAGCTGACATTTGTTTTCTTTGCTATGCCAGTGTATGAGTGAAGTGCCACTCACAGATATCTCTGTGCTGGGGTAAACATCTCAGACCGTGTTCATAACAGCTTAGGACAACCCCAGAGCATCTTAGTAATCTGCTGGCCTATTTGTATTTGTTTGGTTGTCTATTTTTTAAAAGGTTGTTTTTTAAATAGGAATGTTTTCCCTCTTTGCCATGTAAGCAAACAACAATTCATGAATGATTGGACTGGGAGTCCATTCTCAGGCAGGTTTTGCAATGCTGCACCTTAAATAACTTTGCTTATTCTTCCTTCCCGCTATGAGCCATGCTACCAACACCGAAATCTGTCCAGT
The DNA here is from genome assembly GCF_963264785.1 of Psittacula echo. Classification (NCBI taxonomy): domain Eukaryota; kingdom Metazoa; phylum Chordata; class Aves; order Psittaciformes; family Psittacidae; genus Psittacula; species Psittacula echo. The sequence continues at coordinate 12,039,149 of NC_137743.1, read as the reverse complement.
AGGCTTGATCAGCTCCTGTCCTTCAGGAGAAGGCCAAGGAGGCATTCCTCACCCTTTACAGGCTATTTTTGATACTGAAGTGCTTCGTGAATGATTGTTTGGCCCAGTGCTCCTCTGCTTCTTTGCTGCCACCACCTTGGGTTTTGTTTCAAGTAGCTTAGTTTAATGATCCAAGTGACCTAAACCTCTCACTAAAAGAGATTATGATGTCTGGAGACATCAAGATACAAATGCAAGGAAAAAGCAAATTTAGTGATTTGGGAATGCTGTATTTTTCCCTTCACTCATATAGAGAAAGACCATCCCAGGCATCAGAATTCATTGTGCAAGTAATAAATTTGAACCCATCTGAATAATTCTTTCATCTTCAGGAAGGAACACGTACAATGAGACTTAGAGTAGCATGCTACTCCCTAGCTACAGCTTCCCGTCTGCTGCTGTAAAGGCTGTGGCCCTGAAGGTCATTCTTTTAGACATTACAACTAAAGAAAGGAAGGTAAAGGAATTTTGTTCCTCTGTTTTCGTCATGTTCCCAGCCTGATTCCTAACGAAGGCGGTATGCTCTCGCAGCTGTCCTTGGGGAGGAGATTTGCTCAAGAAGCCTGGGGTGGTACCTCCTGCCTTTACACTGTCCCAAAGCAATTCTTGCTTTGAGCTTCTTGAAAGCATGGAGACTGACTCAGTTTTTAATCTCTGCCCAGAGGGAAATGCAGCATGAAAGCAGTAGAGTTGGAAGCGTCTGTGAGAGAGTACAGGGTGTCAGGTCTCCTGTGACTCTCTTGCTTCAGCACATGGTACAGGCTACTGTGTGCTGTCTCTAAACTCACCTGATGGCCATGAAGGTCCTTTTAATTACAATGGCACATATGTTTGTTCTTTTATTAGATAATTCAAAAGCGCAACACATCACACTTGAACTACCACCTGGTTTTTGAGTAACATCAGAAAGATCTGGCAAAAATCAGACACAAGAGTGACTGGAAGTGGGCACGTACATACAAAATAAGCATCTAGGCCTGATTTTCTAAGCAAGTCTGCTGTGATTTGGGTCCCATTTTAGTCCTGCACAGCATCAAACTACTGAAATATTCAATAGGTTGATGATGGGATAATCGGAAGTTAGAGGTGGTGAAAATTTAATATCCCTCTGCAAGATTAAATGGGAGCATTTATTTCTCACTGTGATTTATAATGTTCCCTTATGTTGGCACTTGCACATCATAGACAAAAAAAAAAAAAAAAAATAATAAAAGAGATTAATATCAAGAGAAGATTAAGAAATAACACATTTGAGTGGACTTTCAAATGCACCCTTTATATTAAGTTGTGCTATCCAAGGAGTGACTTGCTGAACAGAAATTTATTAGCTTTACATACCCCTTGTTTTGGATGTGTGATGCTGTACTCTTCAAGAGTGTTATCCAAACTGATTTTTATACAACAATAACAAGTGTGATGAAGAGCAGGAATCTGATATCTCTTGCTCCTTGGACCCTGCGTGACGATAACATTTATTAGTTTTTTGCTGGTCTTCCCAGAATCTGAACTGATTTTGCGTATGAGAAATAGTCTGCACCAAGATGCAGGCCAGGACCTTCCTTAACCACCACATCCCAATGAGCTGCTACGAGTAAACGTTTGTATACTAAGATGAGTCTGGTCTCAAGAGATGCAACTCCACTTACATCTGTGAAGCTGTTACATTTTTGTCCTCGGGACATCGAGATGGCATTCACAGCCAAAATACATGGCTCTTAATCTTTGTGAGGGAAAATGACATATGGACAAATGTATTCAAAAGCATAACCAACTTCTATGTAAATTGAAGGAAAATTGAAGCTGTGATGTCAGGTCTGCTAAAGGAGATCAGACTTGAGCTTGTTTTTCCTTCAATATGTACAGAGTACATGTCCCTCCTTAGGTTTTGAAATGTTTTAAGGTGAAATTAAAATCATTATCCTCAGGAGTTAAGTACTGTAAAATTGTAATCCTTTCCATTGAAATCTCAGGCTCTGAAAGGCAAAATGACCTGCCTGAGGTTACTTGTGAGCCAATTGCATCAAGAGAAATGATTGTCTGCAGTCCCAAACCACCTTCTTTGTCAAAATGCACATGGACTAATTTATGTGTTTTTTGAAACATTCAGCCCACTTCAGCTTCAGGTCTTTTTTTCTGTCGGATTGTTCAAAATGATGGGAATTTGCAAACCATAATGTAGTAATAATAGAAAATAGAGGGGAAGGAAATAACTTTTTATGCCAACTATCAGTTCAGTAGGATTTTCACTTTATCCAGTACCAGGTGGTTTTTATTTAGACAGTGTAGTATGTGGCTGCTTGGTGGGCAGATGGGCAATCCATGTGTTTGAATCTGAGGGTCGGCAGCATATGTCTGTCTGCTCTTTGAACATTTCCTTCTTTGGAAAAGAGGGTGACAATTTAAAGGAAATCATGACTTTCTGAAAAGAGCCACAGGGCAGATTTAACTCCCACAGGACTCAAAGAGATCAGAGGAACTGGAGGAGGGAAATGGCGTTTCTGGCACTTCCCACAGCAGATCTCTGGTTTGAGACTTCTTATTCCCACACAGGTGCTCAAGAGCCAGGTTGCTATTTGCACAACACTGCCATTGACATAACGAATTCTGCCAGACCCAGTCACACAAGAACATAACGTGCAATTTGTCAGCTTCTTAGCAGCCAGCGTTCTCAGTGGTCAGATAACGCTGCTGCATTGCACGCACCCAGCCCCTCATCCCCCTGCTGTAAAGAAAGGAGTGGAAATGTTTAAAGTATTTCAAGTGGGAATAAGTAAGGAGAAAAGTGGACAAAATTCAGGTCATGATTAGGTTGCAGCCACGTTAAGAAACATTGTAATATGGACATACCTGAGGCAGCTTTAAGTTGCTAGGCATCTGTAACTGACAGTCCAGAGCTCAACAAGGACTGTGAAGCCTTTCATAAAAACAGAGTAGTATCTATGTGTTATAGCTTAAAAAGTAATGCTGGTATGACTAGAGTAAGCACAGAAAAAGATCAAATCTGAAAGAGGAAAATGTCTGTGTCTGAAAGAGAAAGATGCAATATGCTGAAGTGCACACAGTGAATGTCAGGGAGGCTGTGATGTATTCCAGGTGATACGCATTCCAGAAAGTTATTTGGGAACTGGTTAGAGCTAAGGTGTAGAGAACAGACCATGGAAAGAAGTCTTGTAATGCGTGAGGGGTATATGATGTGACTCAGGACAGCCTCCACATTGAGCTGAAGATCATCTCTAACCGATTTCTACTGATCCATCCTCTGTGTTGCTTACCTCCTCCATGATGATCCACAATTACTTAAAGGGGATCATTTACAGCATCAGAAGCTGAGTAATAAAAGGGCATCAGAATCTGACTCTGATATTCACATCATAATTAGTAAAATATTGTCCAACCCTGAGAGGAATAAAACCATCAAAATTTCTTTGGGAAAGGGAGAATGCACTCATGTGCAGCTCATCAGCAAGCTCATGTACTTCGCAGTTCACAATGCCAGGGCATGGAAAGTAAATGCCCTGAAGTTTGCTGCTGATAGATTATTGTGCTTCTGAAATGGTAATACAAATGCACTGAATCGTGAAATGCAGCTAATATAATTAATCTTGCAATATTGTAAATTTTTTGGAGACAGATAACATGAGAATTTTGTTCTACTGTTTCACACTGCAGCAAAACCAATAAAGTGGTGTTTAGAAGGAAGCCTGGAGCTTAAATATTTCCAGGTGAATTTGGTGATTTAAGAAAAAATTCTGTTTACATAAGCTTCCATAAAACCATACATTATGCATAACACCAGCTTGTTTCACCCTAGAACTGCTGCAAGAACTGCCTGAAGAATAAAGATATACTCTATATTATGCTCATTTTTAAAGGAAAAGTTAAGCAATTGTGTGAACATCTGAGGACTTGGAATTTTGCGGGTTTGGGAGCTAGATTGTTTCGGTTCCAAACCACTGCAGTTAGAACATTCGTAACAGTAAGAATTCTCCAGTTATGAATCTCAAAACCAATGTCAGCTCTTTACAGAAACTGGATTTAGGAATATCTCAATCTATTTCACAGTCGGTAAGTTCCTTTATTTATTGTATTGCAAATTACCTTTCTGCAATCTTGCTGATACCCATGAGGAACATCCAGCTACCAACACAAACACTGGCCAACTTTCACCTTCCCAGCCTTTGATAAAACCTGCTCAGATCAGAGACAAACCAGTATGAAGGAAAATTAATACTGACATCACAAAGGAAGCGAGCTTGAGAAGCCTGTTGCAAAGTGATCTTTAAGCTTAAATCAGCCACAATATGGAAAAAAAAGAACTATGAAAAATGAGCGCAAGTGCTTAATTTTGAAAGACACATGTACCCTGGTTATGAGGAGACTAGGCAGGTCCATGCCAGGTACGTACAGTTCTGAGTAGCATAGAAGACAACCAACCTCTTGCACTGGCTTGGGGGTGCCCTGCCAGGACTGATCTGGGGCTCTGAGCATAAGGATCTTCTCTGAACCAAGGTCTTGCCCCACTTGGGAAAATTCTCAACCCCTATGTGCCATTCCTGATTCCCAGTACCTTCTTCTTTGCATTACAGAGCAGGTGAAGGCTCACTGTTTGGCATATCTGTATTTCAGCATCTAAAATACATTTGGTGTCAGTGGGAAAGATGACAAAATGGTAACTGTGCAAGCTGTATGAGGCTGGACATGATAGACTAATTAGCAGCTTTGAAATGTCTAACAGCAGGTTGACCACACTAATGTCATATAAAAATGTTGGCTGAAGCACAGAACTATTTACAAATATTTTTGCTTGAAAAGCTTAGAGTTAATTGGAGCCAGTCAATTCTTCTGACTGAGAACCATTCAAACAGCATGGTGCCAAGTAAGGCATTGTCACTAATTGGACTGCACGAACCAACTGGTGTTACTGATGAGCTACTGCACCTTATCAGCCCCAGACGCAAAGAAAATAAGAATCTCTCCCATAAAGCATCACTTTGCTGGACTCCGCAAAATGAGAGGATAGCCTTTATTATGGTCCATACCCACTCACAGTTTAGACTTGCAAACACATTTTTGTAAGCAGCAAAACACACTGTGTGAAATGAGAACACCGTGGCTGTTGGCATAACTTTCACATGACCATCACAGCACATTCAAGGCCTTGATCCAGACTATTTCTCGCTCTTACTTGAAAACTCAGGACTGATTGTCTGCACAAGTTGGTTATTTCTGAAGTATCATGAAACTGGATGGGCACTGCTATCCCTTACACTGACTATCCCTTACACTGACTATATGCATTAGAAACAGAATTGCAAGGAGAAACAAGAAAAAGGGAATGGGACTTCAGGTTGGATCCATGCAACTTCAGGTTTTGGCTCTTTTTCTCAGTCTTTCTGAGGCTGGTAAAAGCTGAGCAGACTTGTTTGCGGATAGACCACAGAATTCAGAGCCAAAATGAGCTGCATTACCAATCCCAACTTATGTTATCTTCATGCCTGCTGGAACAAATACAGCCTTTTCTTAGCACCGTGGTTGGTACTCAGCAGCAGAGTGAAGGGGAGGTAACTCATCTGGAAAATTCACCATGGAATCATTCTGCCAGAGAAGCAGTGTGGAATTTACCCATTCTTTTTCTTTTTCTTTTTTTGATTTAATTGGATACACTCCTGAGTACTGTTTGGAAACTATGAACGGATGCCAGGATGGACATGTCCAGATCTATGGATGTAAAAGTGGTGTCAGTGAACCACTTGTAAGCCGTGTCTCCTGTGCACTTAAATACTTATAAATTTCATGAAGAAAAAAATCTACTACTTTAAGGGGTAAAAAGTACTGATTTAACATTTAATTAAATGTATGACTCTAAGCATTCAATGAGAAATACAGAGCTAATAATAACTATAATTAACATCTCTCAACATCGACTGACATCTTCACTCCTCCCAGAACTGAACTCCAAGGGCTCCCAGGGAAAGGCAGTAGTGCCAGTCTCACACTGCAAACCTGCCTTGGTTCCCTCCACTTACGCTCTCTCCTGCTGTCTCCTCTATGGTAGCCTGATGGTCAAGTCTAGCTCTTCAACTGGCTTCTCCTGTATTTTTCTCCATTTCCAATTATATCTCTGCCTGGGAGTAAAGCATGGAAATTAAGAAACTCGGATCTGTGGAAGCATTCAGACCTAACTTTGCTCCATCTCCTGTCTTCTGACAATGTTACCTTTTCAATGACCTGGAACACAGTTTCCAGACCCCTTTTCTCTGTAACTGGACTCTAGCAGCCACTCTGTCTTCTATCACTTCACCTTGCTCTGTGACATACAGAACTACTCACCAATGCAGTTTTCCCCATAAGAGTCTCTTACAGGTGGTCGTCCAGAGGTAGCTCTTGCTTGCAATGTTTCTGGATCCCCAAAGAAAGGATCTCCATGACCTTTCTAGCTACTGCCGTACCGCCAAGCTGTCTTCCTCTCAGGTACTGAGCTCCCCTTGTAAACTCCCACAGCAGTACTAGCAGAGCATTTGATCTCCATTGCCCTTGAAGGAGCAGACCACACTTGAAAGAAGCCTTTGTAGCTAAACCAGATTAGAGTTCATATAGGGAAAAAAGTGACAAGTATCTTTCTCCTGTGATCACTGATGTCATCTTTTATTCTGGCCCCATCCTGAGGTTTTGGAGCATGAACAGCCACCAGCAGATATGCTATCAGTGTCATTAGGCCTAGCAAAAACAAAAGTATCACAGCATGTTTTTTGTTCATCTTGCTTGTATCACATGCAAAGCACACTTCCTGTTGTCATTTTTCTTCCCTGGCAATGCGATATCTTTAAGGAAGAAAATCAAGTCTGAACAGTGAAAATTCCAGGACAAGCATTTTGTTGAGCAGTTGCATTTGATCTGAGATGCTGATACTTACATAAACAGCATTAATCAGAATTGTTTAGGGAAATAAAACCTGAACTCCTCTTTCAATCCCCAGTTCTGCTTGTCTTTATTCATTCAGAGCTGCACTGTGCTCTGTAATCAGTCCCACAACACCGCATTATGATCCTCTATTTCCTGCGGTGCTCATAACATGGTAGTATCACAGGACATGGTTGCAAGTCAGAGCAATCAGGGGGATATAATTCACCATCCAGCTTCTTATGTGGCCCTGTGCCAGCCAAACTTGAGAAAGGCTAGTGTACAGTGAGTCTGGTTTGGGTCAATCTCCCCCTCAACACCTCTGCATCCTCAGGGGTCAATTGTGACCATTTTGCCTGTGCTGCCCTCTGAATGCTATGTCCTAATTAACTTCAGCAAGAGGATCCAATGCATAAGAAGCTTTTACTAACAGCTGCCAAAAAGTGTATGAGAAGCTCTCCATTTTCATCTTGCCTGCATTGCTGTAAAATTATGACAAACCTTCCTAGCTGATGCTAAAGCATTTTGAGCCTTTCTCGAACAGCAGCTGAGATGCAGTTCACCACAGAAAGAGCTGAATCATAGAATCATAGAATAGTTAGGGTTGGAAAGGACCCTAAGATCAAATACTCAGCAGCTCACCTTTGCTCTTCATCTGAACAGTCTCCAAAGAAGTTACTGCAGTGTCAGTGCTTTCTGTGGTGCACAGGTCTTGGAGGGTGGCTATTGCAAGCAACAAACATTTGCTATTTAACTTCTTTTCTCTAATTCCAACTAATCCATGATACAGAAGTGCTTCCTCAGATACAGAAACTGAGGAAGTAGGATCCCTGAGGGAGAGATTCCAGCTGCCTGTTTTTTGTATTTACCTTGCATTTAGGACTTCAAAGTTTGTGCAGCTAAAACAAGGGAAGCTACCAAAATACCACGACTCCAGGTCACTCCCTTTCTTTTGTGACGAGAAACCAACCTGAAGGGCCTCAGTGTGAGCTGCAATTCAGCAGCAGGGCTGCAAAATAGTTTTGCAGAAAAAGTGCCTGCTCATTTTGCTAAGAATTGTTGGAACAATTTCTTCTTCTGTTATGAAAGCTGACAGGGATCTTCTTTTAAGCTGTCACTCAAAAACTGTAGCTGCAAGATGTGGTTATTTATCTTCATTGGAAAGTTGAGAATTCTGGGGGAAAAAGTTCCCCAAAAGCATCCCCAGCAGCAGAGTCTGTAGATGAATTTTCAGTTCATGACAGCAGGAATTGCTTCACCAGGAGCTTATTGAGAGGAGAGGGGGAAAAAAAAGGGGGGGGAAACAAAAACTAAAAAGCAAGCCTTATTATGAATCTGGTCCAGAGAGGGAGCAATCATGCTGAAAGCAGAAGCTGCAATTTAATATATGCAGAAGATGGGACTTTATTCCACACTCAGAAAAGAGAATGTTCTGCTAATGAAAGTATATTAAAAAAAGAGCTAAAAAGGGTACTACAAAGGGACCCTTTTTACATATGTGTAGAATGTGCCTTATATCTATTGAAACCCCCTGTTCAGAGAAGCAGCAGTCCTCTCCTTCATTTTCTGCTCTGACTTGCCAGTGCTTCAGAATGGTCCATTTTTTTGGCACTCTAACGACAGAGAAAAAGTTAGCAGTGAAGAGCCAGCCTGGTTAACGAAGGCAGTGATTTTCTATTTTCAGAACAGCTGTTTGTTTGGTGACACCCAGGAAGCTAAGCATGCAGCATACTTCACAACTATTTCAATCCAACCCCAATCTTGTATTTAGATCTGGAACTTCTGAGGAAAACTGATGGATTAACAATAGGATCGTTTGCACTATGGGGTACCATGCCTGCCTTTGCCCTGTGGGGATCTGAAGCACTTCAACACATCCTCAGAGCCAGCAACCGCAGCCATGGCACAGAGGCCATCAGTCCTGGAGCTTCAGCACTGAGAAAGAAAGCAAGGTGCAATAATGGCTGCTTGGTTAAAAATCTGCAAACATGCCCTGACACTGCAGGACAACCCTCCCAAGTACACTGATACTCCTTCCCCAGGATATGCTGGATGTGTGGAAAAGCCAGGAAGTTATGTATGCCTGGAGGATACCCAGAACCTTTAGGGGCTTAGCAACATACCCGAGGGCAGCTCAAATGGCACCAGCCGCTTGAAATATACCTTTCTGATGGGAACTGGTACAGATTAAATAGTAACAGTCAACACTTTCAATTTCAATGATCAATACACTCATGCAATGTGTCATGTTCAGATGGTACAGTAAGAGATTCACACATTTCCGAAATAATTGCTATGTTTATTACTTATTAGCTAAAAAGTAAGTAAGAGCTGAGGAGCTGCTAAGATTTCAAAGTCTGGATTCAGAAAGATACGTTCAGGCCCTGATTTGCACCCATGGCAATGGCTGCCTTGATCATCACGACACTAAATGTGACCCTGGTGACTCAAGGTGCAGAAGAAAGTGTATCCTGGTCACATCACTTCAGCTATACCATAGCGTATCATATATATACCATAGGCAATTGGTGTTACCATGCCACACTTGCAGACCATCTGGGCTGGATAACATGACTCTAAAAAGCTATGTTATCCATGCTCATAACAAAATTCAGCACCAGCTTTCAAAATGTTATGATCTAGACTGAACATACCAATGGTTTGGAGAGAGAAGCAGCTAACATCTCTTAGGAGAACGATGAACAAAAAGTAGGTAAAAAGCACAGAAACTAGGATCACAGGGTTACAGAAAAAACATTACTAGGGTGGGAACTGGACTTTGATGTTCTGTTTAGAAATGGACCAAGAATGAATTTGTAATTTTTGATAGCTGTAGAATAATTTCACTTGAGGATTAATCCAACCATTCGTCCTGAGCCAATAAATATTTCATTTTATTATTGATAATTTAAAAGAAAATATGAAAATTAACAAGCTTTGTACCGAAATTTCTGAATATTTCATGTAAAAATGTTGGTGAAAAGCTACTAATTTAAATGGATTTCAGGATTCTTGCGCTTTCCTCCAATCATAAACAGCTGTTGGAAAGCAACATAAGTATGTTCATTGCTCTTATGCCATAAAATGTGCATTCTCTGCTTTGTTCCTAAATTCTAAGCATGAAAAATAAGTTTTATTTTATAGATCCACCTTAGAAAAGAAAGACTGCTGCCTTGTGAAGGCCAGAATTACATTTTAAGGTATATACACAAACAGCTTCAGCTGCTTGTTTTGCTTTGTGTTTGCTGGCAATGCTTTTGTTGCTATAGATTATTTGAAAAAAGATATATAAAAATCTTCCAATTGAAGATTAGTTAGATTCAAATTGTGCCAGAAGACGAGGAATTTCAGCTGGGAGAGAACACAAGGCAGAAAATTATTATAATTTGAAACAGAAGAAAGAATGGAACAGCAAGGCTTTCAACTTAAGAGAAAAGTCTGCCTACTGCAAGCAAATCTTTTTAGAAATAATTGCCTATGATTAGTGTTTTAAAATCTGCAAAATCGCTCTCTTGCTATTGAGCAGAGACAATGCTGAGTTGAAACAGCAATGGAAGAAAAGGAAAGAAAAGCATTTACATTATTTCTATACTTACACCTGGACATATTGAAGCTGTGCTTGTCCCCTGGACAGTGCTGCCATCTGAAGGGCTTTGCCCACTGCAAAGGTGTCTATTGGTCCAGCAGAACACTGAAGAGAGCTTGGAGCTGCTGGACAGCTTTTCTGGAATGGAATCTGTTGGTGATTGTGTGAGTCTCCTCCTCACCTTCCTCAGTGAGCCACAGGTGTTAATCACAGTAGCAGCATTCAGAGATCCCAACCACACTTTCATCACTGACTTGCTTGCAGAGCAAGTGCACACGGGGAACAGAAAACAGGGTTGTACCAGGGGTACAGTAACCTGCCTTTGACATTGGCAGGTGGCAGATATTCAGGCAACTGCTCTGTCAAACAAGTTAGAAGGTGTCATTTCCTGAGAACCTCTTTCAGCTTCAGGAAATCCACAATTTTTGAGATTTTCTGAGCAGGAATTTGCCTCAAAACTCTGATGAATTAATGATGAGCTGATCTCCAGGAGCATTTATCATACTCTAGAAATAATCCTTCTGTGGATCTTCCCACTGCTAAAACAAACCCTACACTTTGACTCTGTCACATTTTCCACCACCATTTCACCACTGCCTTCACCCGTCATCCACCACAGACCAACATCACAGCCTTCTCCAGAAGAGCTTTCAGATGTATCGCCATGGCTTAAACTGATGGGCTAAAGCTGTTCCACTCTTTTCCATTCAGTGATATCCATTCACTATCAAATTAATATGTCTGAAAAAAAATGTCAGACTACTGGAATCCTGCAGACTTTTTTAGTGGCATTTGAATGCCATGAATTTCGATAGCACAGTCTGAAGCTGGACCTAGCCAGGCTACCTCACAAAGAAAAAGCAGCCCGATTCCATATGTCTGAATGCATATACCACGGAGGGCAGTGTCCCTTCAACCCAACTGATGCAAGAATTACTTTGCAAAAGCCCTGAGCAGCTCTTCATTATTATTCTGACACAGAAGAAGCTGTGTATAATATGATAAGGGATCAAGAGAGAAAATAAGCCAAAGCCAGCCTGTTGATTTCATAAATTCATCTGAACGTCAAGGCAGTGAAAGAGAGAAAGTGACAGCTATAACAGCTACAGTATAGCTGTGCCTGCGTAATCCACTTCCATCAAACTAGTTATTGAACAAACACATGGCCAGAAACATGTAACAAGATTTTGACAAGTTAGCAAGTACTTCTACTTTTGGCAGTTAATAAATAGTTGATGCTGTCCCAAACACATACAAAAACTGTAGTTAGCAGCGGAAATTGTATGATTTCCTGTATCTCTAACAAACATGAATGCAAGAGTGCAAAATTGCATGTTTTATTTATGCTTCTATTACATAACTATAGGATTGTTTAGTAATCCCCTCTTTTCCTGCTATCTATGGAGTGCTGTCCAGTTGATTAGCTGAGATTTATTCACCTCATTCATGTGCTTTATTGTTATTTTTAGTTCAGGATAAAAGCTGGAATAGTTAATTCCACCAAAGGAGTGCCAGAATTTATCTTACCATGACAACACTTGCTTTTATCCAAACAGCTCCTGAAGGGAAAACTATTTTGTTTACAAAGGCAAACCTTGCACAGTACATGTTTATTCAGGAGTCATGCAGTGAGTAATGGAGCCCTATTTCTACAGTTTTCACAACTAATGAGGAAAACAGACAGCAATGGGCTTATGTGGAAGGTTTTGGTAGTAGAGCAGGGCTACAGGAGTGACTTCTGTGGGAAGCTGCTAGAAGCTCCCCTGTGTCCAACAAAGCCAATGCCAGCTCCAAGATGAACCTGCCACTGGCCAAGACTGAGCCATCAGCGACAGTGGCAGCACCTCTGGAATAATATATTTTAAAAGTAGCTTAAGTTACTGCACAGGAGCAATTGCAGAGAGAGAGAGGAGTGAGAATATGTGAGATAAAGAGCTCTACAGACACCAAAGTCAGTGCACAGCAAGGGGGAAGATGCTCCAGGCACCAGAGCAGAGGTCCCCCTGCAGCCATGGTGAGGCAGGCTGTGCCGCTGCAGCCCATGGAGGTCCACAGTGAAGCAGATATCCACGTGCAGCGCAGGGAGAACCCCATGCTGGAGCAGGAGGATGCCTAAGGGAGGCTGTGAACCTGTTGGAAGCTCATGCTGGAACAGGTTTGTTGACTGTACTTGTGACCCCACAGGGACCCATGCAGAGTCAACGTGTAATGAACTGTCTGTATGTCCCATTCTGTGTCTCCTTGCTGCTGGAGGGGAAGAGGTAGAGAATTTGGGAGTGAAATTAAGCCTGAGAAAAAAGGAGGGATGGGGATAAGGTGTTCTTCAGATTTGGTTTCATTTCTCATTACCCTGATCTTATTTGACTGGTAATAAATTGAACTAATTTCCTCAGGTTGAGTCTATTTTGCCTGTGATGGTACTTCCTGAGTGATCTCTTCCTATCCTTATCTCAACCCAGGAGTCTGCCATTATATTTTCTCTTTCATGTCCAGATGAGGAGGAGAGAGATAAGCCAGCTTTGGTGGTCACCCGACATGCATCCAGGTTCAACCCACCACAGTAGGCCTGCTTAGAAGCAGATCTGCTCAGCAAAGCAGCTGAGAAGTTGCATCTCCAAGTCCTGAAGTGCTGAGTTGCCCTCCCAGTTCAAGTACACAGACAGATGGTCAGACAGATGGTCAAACAGATGTCAGCAGGGCTCAGAGACACTTTTGTGTCCCTCCCAGACTGCAAGTAGGGCCACAGACAGGTAGCAAAAGCATGAAAATTGAGAAACAGGTTCCCAGAATCTTTCACAAAAGCAATTTAAGGGATTGTAAACTTCCTCTCCCAAGATAAACACCGGTTTTCATAGCCTGAACTTCAGATACAAGGCATTTTGAAGTAATCAACAGCAATCGGGCAGGAAAACACTGTATCAGGGAGCTTTAAGTCTAAAAGAAACTACATCCCTCAGCTGAGAACAGTGAGCAAGGGTTCAGCTCATCTAAGCAGGGGATGTGATGGGATGGGGTATACCATACCACCCCATCCCCATGGACACCGATAGTTACACTGCACCTCTCTGAGCCAAAGAAAGGAGCCCTTACACCCCTAAAAAGAAACCCTCAGTTTGGTCCCTACTGTTTTTCAGTGCTTGGGATACTGGAGGGAAACGTGCAACCTGCAATAAAAATAAAACAAGAAGTGGTGTCTTCTTTGCTGTAAGAGGCATGAAGATCATTAAAAGCAGGCGTGGGTGGTGAGACTCTCTTCTTTCCCACAGCCATATCATGATTCTTTTACAGGTAATACTGAAAGCTCTTAAAAAAGCTAGAAAGAAAAAGCCAGCAGAACAAGACAGGAATATCTTCTTTATAATCTTCTCAGAGACAAGGATTCTCTTGCAAACCAGGTGGATTTGGTTCTGCCTTTCAGCTACTTGCAAAACCCATTTTATCATCATTGTATGGTATCTGCACATACAGTGTCAGAGGTTGGGATTTTTAAGGGCGTGCAGAGTCATCTGTTTTCCCGGTACTGCTCTTGTGGCAGAGACAATCTGAGGGGAAGACCATTTATTAAAAAGAAATTGAAATGGCTGACCAAAAGGTTTTCTTGAAAAAGGAAGAGATTTGGAAGCTTAGGAAGGATTTGTAGTTGGAGGGGAAACAAACCTTGCCATGAGCGGAAAGGCCCCTGTGGGTTTCACCAGAGCAAAACAATGGGAAGAAATGAGACTTTGCAAGCTCTCATCAATAGTGTCTTCTTCCTTGTCTGGGTACTTTCCCCGTGTTTTGTTTGGGAATCAAAGAGATGTTTACTCAACAAACCCATATAGGGCACCACATATTTAAAACCTTCCCCCTCATTGTCCCCTTCTTCAGTGTCATTTTAACCAAGATGGACTTGCTGTTTTCACATTGCTTGTCCTTTGAAGCGTGGCCACCAACGGCGTGGGCCCAAGGGACTTGTGAAGACCAGAATGGTGGCGGGTTTGTTGTGGGCCATGAAGGCTGTATTCTACTTTGAGTTCATAATTGAGCAAATCCAACAGCAAGGGGAAGGCAGGACCTGCTGTATTGGACCATCCTTGGTCTGGCAGAGCCTCTTTGCAGTCCTGAGGCTCTTGGGCAGCTCCTGCCCTATGCAAGTTCCCCCAGTTTGCCAGCGTCAAGAAAGGCATGACTTGTTTCGTATACTGTCAGGTGTCACGGGTTGTTGGCCACAGCTACACTAATAAATCTAGAGATTATTCCTTCCTAGGTCTCACTTACGAAAGGTTGTGCTTGGGTGATGCTTCAGTCCTGGGGCCATGGGACAGCACTCTGCATCTGCTTAATCGGAAGGGCAGCGGAAATTGCAGTGGAAAAACAGTTCCCTTGAATGTAATCCTTACATCTCTAAACACAGGAAAGCATCAGAAAAACATCTAGAATTTATTATATTTAAAACTCATGCATTTAAGTTATAGCTGATGATTTTGATGGGACCTGACATTATTTTTTTAATATTTTGCATGAGTGGTGTCATAAATCCGCTTTTATAAAAAGAACTTGAAAAATATCAGAAGCACAAAGACAAGCCACATCTGAAATTGAACCAAGAAATCTGTCTTCATCAGGCTTGCAGTATTTTAGATCCACAACGTCTCTGAATGGCTGAAAAGAACTGAATGGCTGTAGATAAATTACCCTGAAAGCACTCTAAAATGTCAACACCCACCACTGAAGAAACTAAATTCAATCTAATAACATCATCTGAACTAGCAATGCAGGTTAATGACCTACTTCACCGTCTAATGGGGCACACAGCTTACAAGAATAAATGGATTGTAGAACATAACTACATATACTGGAATTTGATAAATAAATTAGTATAACACTAATTTGGACTAAATTACCATGTTTTAAAGTCATCTAGCAATTAAACTTTCTAGTGGCACAGTGCCTAGTTCTTTTATGCTGTGAAAAAATATTTTCTATGATTACAGTACTGATGAGACATTACTGACATAATTTCTGTATAACTGTTTTGATCCCCAAAATAAATTCCCTCCAAATCCATTACCTTACATTGAAAATATCTAGAGGATTAAAGAAGGAGATTGAATGCCACTCTTTAAGTCTCCATAGGAAGAGACGAATTACCTTGTTTTAATACAGCATTAAGATGTTCATTATAACAGCATTCTTTCAAGCACTTACCCTGTTTGGAATTTAAAATATGAAATTTGGTCCTATTTCTCACATAGCCCTATAGCAGAACAGCTGATGGCATGGAAGCATCAGGGGTGGTGTGGGAAGGTGGAGAGTAGGTGTTTGGAATCTTGTGTCCTGCTCTACTCTTCATTCACATTGTTAAGTCCTGGCCAGCTCTGTTTTCTCCCACAATTCAGGAGAGCTCACATCCAGAAACTGCTCTTTGTACAAGACCAGCTGTGAGGCCTAGTGTTAATGTCTGCATATTATAACAGATTTGGTCACCTTGGTTATTTAGGTGAGATCTGCTTGATGTTGTATTCTTTAGAGACCACATGAAAAAGGCCACTATGCAAAGCAAGACATACAGCTCAGCCTGAAACCTGATGCTTTCTACCAATAGAGAGTTTTATCTGTTTAATCAACAGAAAAAGAATTTGGGTTTTATAAAATGAAGCATTAGCAAAACTTAAGCCACAACAAAATATTACTCCCTGTGACACCTGGAACATCCCCAGATATCCTCAGTGGGGAGGCAGAGGAGTGCTGTTCACATCGGGGCACACCTGACACCACTTGCACTCCACCAGTTTTCCAGAGAGCTGTGTTTTCAGTGCCAGAGCCTCTGCTGAAGCTGTGCATGCAGCAATGTGCTCCAGGGACAGTCCCCTCTGCTTCGTAAAGGCAAACATGACAAGCCCAAAGAAAGCACAAGAGTCATTTTTTTGTAAATCTTTTGTTCCTAGTCTTTTGCTCCTAAATACAGCATGAGGAGGTAAAGGAATTACCCAGATTTCAGAGTCAGCCTTCATGTACAAAGGGAAGGAGTCAGGAGGAGAATATCTCACTCCCAAAGGGCCTTGGTGGGATCACAACTTCATTTGGATACAAGCAAAGAGACGAAGCAAAGGCTGTGTGATTACTGACACTTTGCAGAGGCAGATGTAAGCGTGGAGGAATGATTAATCAGTCACACAACAAAGCTGCCATCAGACTATTTGTCTTTCAATTAAACCAGGCTACCTCCAAGTGTAAGCTTCTGTAGTTTTTCTCATAGTCCCTTCTGAATATAGGGCAGTAAATAAATTACTATTTTTTGAAGCCTGAGTTGTTTCCAGGGCTGCCTTTCCCTTAGTGGCAGCCCCCTTGTTTCCTGCAGCAGTGCCATGTGCCAGGGTAGCTCACATCCGGGATCTACTTCCCTTGCACCCAGCCTCAGGAATGACAGCAGGCTGACCAGTAACAGTAACGAGATGTAATCTTTAAAACCCACAATGAGTGTATTACAGCTCTGTGGTTCTGCAGGTCAACTGATGTGTTTATCCCGAATTGCCCACTAAAATGCCTCAAGCAAGATTTTTTCTTTATTTCATTGCCACATTTTCTCTCACCTCAATTCCTGAGTCTTTAGACAAATGGGAATAGATCAGAAAAGCATCAAATACCAGAAAGATTTATTTTATCGGTTTTCTCTTAAGTGTTTAGTACCTCGTGAAGGTACAAGCTCGATAAATGTCAGAGGGCTTATTTGGTAAAAGCATCCAGACGCTTGGAGTCTTATCTGGATTTCTGGAGTATGCAAAATTGGATTGCCAGTCTTAAGAGAGTAATCTCAGATGGGATTTTTTAATCCTTCTGTTGGCAACTCCAGCCTGCAAATGAATAGGAGTGGAAAGCTGTTCACCCAGAGCTATTGAAAACTTGAAAGCTTTAGCCTTTACCAGTGTGGTTATCTCTGAAGACAAACTCCTGCTGGAACCACAAAGCATACACAGCACCTCATGCACGAATACAACTGTTTCAAAACCATGATTGCATCTGGCTGCTTGCCCACCTCCACACGTGTATCTGCTTCTCTAGTGGTGTATAAGGGGTTTCTGGGAACAGGGCACTGGGAAGGATGCTTTGCTTTGCATGGAAAGCTTTTCCAGGAGCAAGATGCTCTGATGATTACTGCCTCACATTTATTCATATCCAATTGTTCTGGAAATGAATCTTTTTCCTTGAGCTCAGATGACACCTTTCCTTTGGCAGTGAATAAGCAGAAGTTTTCCAGAAATCCTTTAAGGCAAAAGGCAGCATTAGGCATCCACTTATCAGTCATTAGTTATTTGGTGCTGAATGGCTGAAAAACTCTTCATCCCTTGCCAGAATAATTCAACTCTTGAAATAATTAGCAAATTGATAACTTCAAAAAGGTGTAATTCTGATTAAGTAAGGCTATTTTTCTCCTACACTGTACTAATCACTGCCTTTCACTCAGAGATACAACCACCTTGGATATCTAAGCCATACTGAAGCATCAGGCCCCAAATAGTGCAAGCAGGAAAAGCATTCATGTGATTATCTTAATTTTTTGTGCATAGCTCCCTACTAAGTAGAAACTGTCAAGCTCTTCCCCTCCTCCTTCCCCCACCCAGGGACAACAGCTTGCAAATCAATAGTCATTCCAGACGTTGTAGTTTTAGTTAACAACCTATTTTATTAAATTCAGGAACCTAGCATTGCAGCTGCTCTTTTTTTAAATATAAATTATGAAAGCATTTTCTTTTTGGCTTAGGTTTTCAAATGAAAATGGAGATGCTTCACATTACAGCTTCTGCTTCTGTCAAGCTGCATGGGTGAGTCAGCAGAGTGGAGGAGAGAGCTTCCCCAAGCATACCAGAGAGAGACTGGAGTCACAGGGGGTAGGGGAAGCTTTCTCTAAAGCCCTAGTTCCAAGTTTGGAATTTGAATCTGAAATCATTCAGGGCTGGATTTCAATAATTTGTAGGAAATTAGTAATTCTAATAGAATAACCCATAGAAATCCAAAGAGCTCAAAGTAAGAGTCTGGGGATATGCAGCACCATGTAATGAATGAGGAGACCTCCACATAATCCTATGTGACAGTGTACTGGGGTTTTACTGTTTGTGTTCACAAGGTCCTCAAGAAGATGAAGCTCTAGTGTCAGATTTGGCATTGCTATAAGCCATAGTTAGGATGATCAAAGGGGAAGAGTTGTTTCAGAGAGATATCTCTCTCAGCCTCTGTTGTTTCTACCTTAAGAAGGCATCAGGTAACTGAGTAATTCAGGTAGCTGGGTAATTTAGCTACCTGAATTTTTCCAAATAAATAGCATTTAAACTTCTGTCAGCACTCACTGAAATGAGCTCCCTCAAGCTCTGTTCACTCATGACTATTTCACAGCATCTTTTGTATAATCATGGTAGTATTTTAATCTGAAGAAAGAAGCAAAATTTTACTCTTCAGTTCCTGGAGATGAAATAAGGCAGCTCTCATACTACTGAATTCATGCTCCATGCCTTTGTTGGTATATTGGAGTAATGGGGCTTCAACAGAATGTCAGTATTTTACTTGACTGGAAGTTCATAACTTTGTACACTGAGTTTCAGGGTCTGTTCTTCAACTCACTCTAATTATAATTGGCAGGGGGAAATGCTTTGCAGATGACCCTCCTCCCCAAGTGACATTCCCATAAATAGACCTGAGCTCTGTGTCGTCTGCAGCACTTAGGCAGAGCTCTGGACTGTATCACAAAGTCTCCTTTAATAGGTTCACCTCAGCAGATGTAAAGTCCTATTGAATCTTAAAGGAAAGATTATTTGAAAGCCTACACACATTTCACTGATTGCTTGTCACTGAAAAGCAGCAAGTAAAAAATCTGAGTAAAATTGTCCCTAGGAGTCTCAAATCTGTAACACTGCCAGGCTGCATAGCCCCTGTATATTTAAAATTAAGGTAGATTAAATAATTCATCTAGTTTAGGAGGACATTGTGCATATTATGTGTTGCATCCTCTGCTATGCTGCTGATACCCTGTACTTTTTTCATGACAGAATCTATTCATTTAATCCGCTCCCTCCTGATTTGGAGCTTGATAACATATGGCAAGTCATCAAACAGAAATTATCTCTAATAGATAACTGCCAATCAATTTCCATTATGTCCAACAAGATATGACTGAGCCTTATTTTTACAAAGCATATTGATTCGCAGAGCTGATTTCCCTGTCATTTCAAACATCTCCATGGGATATGTCAATTGAGCTTGCTGTATGCATTTGCTGCAATGAACCAGATGCTTATTTTCTCTTCTCTCTGGCCTGAAGATTATTCATTTTGGTTTTTTGAGTTTATCTGAAGGCCACATATCAAAAAACCCTGTCTGTTATACAAGAGAAAATCGAAATCCCAAGGGATAAACAGACGCAGTTTTGTACTGAAATGGGTTAAGGTGACAGCGTTTCTTAGCTTCCATCCAAGCTACAAGACATTTCTGTGGGAAATGAAATTATTTACTTGCTGTATTACAGTAAAGAAAAAATGTGTCCACAGCTATTTGGTTTGTGTATGCTTTCCCATCTGGTGCAAGTGTGCTCAGAGAGGTTGGAGAGATGCTGCCTACTACCTGTCCCCTGCTATGGGACTGAGTCAACATGAAATGCCCCTTGGAGCTGGGAGCTGCCATGAAGGTGATATGTGCAAGGCGTCTAAATGGCTCCCTGACTAGGAATGGCTCTTGCCCTGCTTCTTGGATGCACCGCTGGTGCTGAGATAAAGGAGAACAGTCAATGTCCCTAAGTAGTCACAGAAAGGAGAAAATAAAAGCATACCCTGTCCATAGGGTGCATTTGAGACAGAACAATGTGTAGAGCATCCTCCTTCCCTCACAAAGATTCAGACAGCACTTCAGTATCTTGAGGGCAACTTAAGAAACGAGGGAGCAAGACTGCCATTATTGCCTGTGCTACCAGAACACTAGTGTATTTGGCTTTAAGAGTTACCTAGAAAAGTAGCCCAGCCCTTATCAGATGATTAAACAACCCAGAGGAATGCTGCCATGGTAAGAACATCTGTGCTCCACTTGAGGTAGCTGCAGCAGGACATGAGTGAAAGCTGGGTCAGTAAGACCTTGGACAAAGCAAAGTCCAGAAGTGTATGATTTTGCCAAACTAATTCAACATTAAATGACACTGAAGGTGAGGAGGAAGGGAAGAGGGCAAAAAGAACCCTTCTAAGCCCTCAGTAGTATAGAATTTCACCTTTGAAATGCAAAATGGATTTGATCTTCTCCAAGTAAAATTTATGTGTTTATTATCTCTAGCCGTTCTAAAATCTACTAACAACATTTGACTGAGTGACTCTCTTAGGGAAGCGAATTTCACAGCCTGGCTACTTTTTGATTCTTTGAAACCTGCAAGCCATTAATTTAATCAAATGAAACACTGTTCTTCAGTTCTGGGACTTAAAAGAAAGGACTGATCAGGTTTTGATTGTCCATCAATCTTGTAAAGGACATTACTGTAGAATTTCAATTAGAGGCAGCCACACTGCTTGGGACTTTTTAGAGGGACATTAGAGGAAAATCATGACAAATATATAACATAGGAATATACTGGCTGGGTTGGGGATGGATTCTCCGTCACTGAAATTACTGGAAACAAAATGGTACCTGTGGATGGTGCTTCTTCTGTGATTTCTACCATATACTTTATTTCTGCCTGTCCAAGATTCTTCAGGGAAATCTCCCAAACCAATAAAATTACTGCCAAAATGCAGGCACCAATCCGAAGACTGGAAATGCCTGACAAACCAGACCCAAGAATCCAGTGAGACTATGTAAGAAGCCAATAAGAACGGGAACTGAAGCAGTGGGTGTTAGATGGAACTATTGGATAAGCACGATGCAATCTGACACTGCAGAACTCTGCTCTCCAGGGCATATGCCAGGACCTCTTATTCTGTGGCTCTTTACCTAAACATCCAGATTATATGTCCAACAGGTAATTATCATGCAGTTTACTTCTTAAGGTAATTTGGAAAACACCTTTGCTCTGCAACAGGTAAATCTTAAAATGTGTGTGCCCACAAAACCTGTAACACCTTTCAGGATAACAGTCCTGAAATCCATACACAGCTATTTTCTTCTGTTGCATTTCACAGAAAACCAGATACAAAAGGCACCTTTGACAGAAGTTCAAGACCTAGAAATGTCAAGAATATACCTTCAGTGTTAGTTCTCAGGGAGGTGGAAAAGAAGATGTGAAATTATTTGAAGAAAAAATTTAATGCTCTGTCCAACTTCTGTATCTGGGCTGGGTTTATATACGTATATATGTATGTATATATGTGTACATATATTTAAGCATTGAAAAACCTAAAGATGTTACAGGAAGAAAGATTGTGGTGGAAGAAAATTGGAAATGAAGTTACTAGGGAGGATAGTAAAAGACCTGGAGTATTAAATGGTGACTCCACAAATGTCCTTGCATGGGGATGCACTGAAAGTATTGCATCTAAAATGATGCTAGCTCTATCTCTGCTCATGTAGATGAATCTAGGATGAGTAAGGCTGTGCTCAGTTTAAAAAGTAATGCCAAACTCTAAAGTCACTAAGAAGAGAATGTGAATTAATTTGAAGTAATAAATTTATTGTTAGGAAAAGATAATCCTTGCACTCTAGTTCATAAGAATGACAAGCAAGCAAAATAAGAGGACAGGTTTATAATAACCCAGGCTGAGACTGTGGGCCTGATGGATATCTCTTTGGGCCCTTGTTCCCCACATGATTTGAAGTGATTTAATTACATAAAAAACAAATCCTGGGGTCCAACACTTTCCTCTTTTCTGGGGCCTCAACATGAGATGCAAAGTACAAGACAGACCTGAAATCAATTTCTGTGGGAGGTGTAAAAGCCTGTGAATAAAAATGGGGTGAAGACAGAAGATGTTCTGTGAATGGAAGCAACTTCGGTTGCTTTTTCATTCATTTCCCTCATACGTTTTTAATGGCTAACAAGAACACTTAGGATACTCCAAAACTGAGTAACTTTGGGGGACCTGAGATAAGGATTTGTTCCTGAGGGTACACAAAGACACCTTAGTATTTCTACAGTAATTGAAAGGCCTGGGTAGAGGACTGTGTGCTCCTTTTCATAGGGAAAGATTCTGAATACCCTAAAAAACTACTTGGTTTGACATTCAAAATAAATACAGCTTTGAGCATGAAAGCAGACAGTTGCAAGAAGTTTCCACTGGTTTAAATAGAACGTTCATTTCAATTATCTCTTTTTACCTCTGCCAAATAAAGCACATTAACCAATGCAGTCATAATCTTTTTTCATATACACGTCTAGAGGAAGATGCTGCTTGTGTTACTCTTCCAGACTAAGAGATCAGTTTTGGTTGGGGGAGCTGTATTCAATTTTTACTGGTTTGGGAACTACAGTAGGACAAAAGTGTGGGAGCCTACAAGAAAACCAGGAGAGGTGCCCCTGAGATGACAGCATCTCTTTCACTCAGCGATTCACCTCTCCGGGTGACAGCATTTGCTGGCACACTGGCAGCAGCTGATGAAAAGCTGGACACCTGGCTGCCTCACAAACAGGCCTGGGAACAAGCAAGGAATTAGATATGGTTCTGAATTATGATTTGCTAGATCTGAATTTTAATTTTGCATGGTTTCCCAGATAAAAAGTGGTGGCGTCAGCCCCAATTCCAGAACCACGGTTAGATTGTGATAGGTCATTAAAATAGGAACAAGAGTACTTTGGTTTATAATATTTAACCAGAGATAGAAAGAAGCTCTTTGAGGACAAGAATGTATTGATTCTGGTAATGTTTTTACTGCCTTGTTTTGAAAGACATCGAGAATCAGACTTCTGGGAGAAGAGACAGAGTCAAAATCCTAGCGAGCATCTTCACCACAGGTCTCAAGACACATGCACAGCTACTTTCTGCTGTTGTATTTCACAAAACAAATAACCAGTGAGTTATTCTTGTCATCAGGATTGAACTACATGAAGGAAAGGCAGAAGGTATCTCCCTTGTTCATTATAATTTTTCTCACAGTGACTGAGACAGTAACCAGGCACTGGCTACCTCTTAATCTAACACATACATTTCATTGTTCACTTGATTTGGACAATATCTGTTTATATGATGATTCTTTTCACTGCAGTGGTTTTACTGTATAGGAAATTACTTGGAGTTCCCATGTAAGTGGGATACTTTTAAATGACAACTGCAGTGAATCACATCTCACGTCTTTCACTTTCTGAGACTAAACACACCAGAATCTGGTTTTTTTTCTTGTAAAATAGACCTTGTGTTCCTATGGTCACCTGTGCAGACTTCATCTGCTTGAGTTTTCTCTCTTCCTTAGCATTTAGGATGTATGTCAGTAGCTTCCTGTTTGGCACTGAGGTACTCTCTTCCTTTAAAAGTCCATGAGTGCATTTTCTGTGCCAAAATCTGTCGTCGTCTTCTTCTTTGAGAGTGCCAGATGTCCCAAAGCTCAGTTATACTGAGTTCTTCAGAATTCTTGCTTCTACCTCAGACATAATGAGTTCTGTTTCCTGCATGTTCGTTCTCTGCAGGAGCACTAACAGTGCCTCCATATTTCACATCTTGCAAAGAATTAAGTTAAAATAGCTACTGTCTTTGAGGCCATACAGCAGTTACCTCTAATCTTGCCCTTGTTGTGTCATAACCCGTGTCCTCATTCCTTACTATGTTTTTATTTACAAGAATCATTTTATTTACAAAGAATTATTTTATTTTAACATGAGAAAAGAGATCATCAGATTCTGAAGAAAATAGTGTAGATTCTACAGGTTTTAAACAATCTGTGAATGTGAGCTAAACCAGTCTAAATTAATCTAAATTAATAATACTTAATTTCCTAGCAGTTATGAATTTTGATGCTTAATAATAGTTTGAGATATTAAATATCTTTCCTTTAATTTATTTAAAAATACAGAATCTCTCCTCCAGGGTGGTAGAAGATTGTGTTAGCCAGTACTTATAGAAATCCTAGATAGAAAAGTTATTCCTTGGAACTGCCCTAATCCTGAGATGGATTTAGAGGCTGAAGTAGCTTTCAGATGCATCCTGCATGTGCCATAAGTCAGACTCGATTCTGCAGACTTTGCTTGGCCTATTAATTACCTCAGTCTCAATAAACCAGAACCTCTTATGAAATAATAATATGGTGCTCAAGCAAGCTGATATTTTTAACCGTATATATGCCTGTCCACTGGCGTATTACCATTTCTCAATAAAGCCATAACTATTGCAGCTTATCTGGCACTGATTTATCAGTGATCCTTTCCCTTTAAATCCAGTTTTGAGTCATTTTGTACCTGACAGGAAAAAAATGAGAAACATCTAAAACTGAAAAGCCCACACCATGCTTTATTCATAACCACCACACAGAAATAGGCCAATTCCTCAAACCCAATTTCAGTCGAACTCAATTTATAAGTGAAGAGTGGCCAAACAGGAGAATAGAGTGGAAGAGAGGGTGTAGAGGGAGGTGAGGAAGCAACGTCTCCCTTGAGGGATGAGATTTCATCTGTTCCTTTTGGCAGATATCTGACAACTGATAAACCCAGGGAAAATAGAGCTGACAGCAAGAAAAGGGTGAGTGCAGCTTGTTAAGCAGAAGACCAAATGACACTGCTGTAATTTGCCAGCATCTGTTTAAAGGAGTTACAAGGATTTTGCACAGTCCTTGACACAGGACTCTGGAAGACTGTTAGCCCTGAGTTTACCTTCTGTTCTTTCTAGGAATACAGTTCAAGCATTGAGATTGCATTAAATTGAGTGTTGAAGGGAGGCAGAGATTATCACTGTGAGATAAAGCTAGAGGCAGGTGAAGAGTGTCTTGAGATGTGCTGTTGGGGAAAGAGCATAGGGGAAAAGCATGGGACCATGATAGGAAATTAAGACCTGATGTTCCACTAATAACCTTCGCTTTCTGCTACTATCCAATCTCAGAACAGTTCCTGACAATTGTTGGGGGTATTCCTCAACCCACTACAGTGTAACCTCCTGTAGCTAAAAGGGATTCCTTCACCCTCTTTTCTCTCCAAAACTAAACTTTTATAATTTATGTCCTTTTCCTTTTATGATTTATGTCCTTTTTTTGCATGTGAAAAATTAGTTTTGTAACCATAACAGTAGCCTCTTGCATCCACTTTATTCCCAGAACAAGTGAATAATCTACTCTCATCTATGCTTGGGTCTATTTTGCATTGTCATAGAAGAGCAAGATTTACTTAGTGCATCTCATCCTAGACAAGTTCCTATTTTTACATAAGAAAGCTGGTGTCAGGAATCAGGATCCCAGGCATCACGCATTATCATTCAGCGTCTGTGAAGGAAACACACATCACTCACTGTTCTATGTGTGCAAAGTATTACGCTCTTCTATTTTACACTTCTGTGTTGTTGAGTTCAATCTGGTCTTAAAAAAAAAGAGAAAAAAAGCGTAGAATGGCAAAGATCAGACGCTGAATTGCATAGGTCTGAGTACCCCTGAAAATACAGTCCTAAATGACTTGGTTATGTCATGCCTTGGGTACATCATAATTTATGCTAATCCTGAAGTTGTACTGGGAAGTACTATAGCACATAGCCTGTGATTTGAAAGAAATGGTTTTAATTTTCAATATTAACAAGTCATCTTTTTTATTTCCCTCACTCAGGCTCTGAAGATGTTTGTTTTACAGCCAAAGAGCTAGAAAATGTAAGAACAAATTTCTTTTCCCTTTCTTTTCCTCCTTTCCTTCCCACCTACCACCGAGCTACTCAAAGCACCAAATTCACTTGCAGTAAATCCAACCCTCAGTTTGGAAAAGTTTTTCTCCTCCTATTCCCCTGCACTGTTGATAGCAAGAACAGCATTTTGCCATAACTTTAAAGCTGTCTCCACATGACAAGAGGTGAAGTATCCCAAAACAGCTGAAGGGAATCTGGGTGCTCAAACTGGCTCTGGGCGATACGAACACAGACTTGACCATCCAGGGACATAACTGTGAGACAGGAGGTTACCACACATCAGCTGCATCAGTGTGGTCAGCTGAAAGTTTGTATTTCCCTTCAAATTTCACATTCCATGCAAGTTTCCAAAGTCTTTCTACCATCAACCCCTGAAAAAGACTCAATTTCTTTTGTATAACAGCAACAATTAGGCTGTGATTATATCAATACTGGGAAGCTAAGCCCATGGGTGTTTCACTGAAAGTATTTAAGCTAATGCTTATCTCTACATTTCTAAACTTGCTGGGAGTGGGATCAAAGTTCAAAATGATAAACCCCAGCAAGAAGAGGTCCTTGTCCCATGTTTGTATAGCATCTAGCAAAACAGAGGCCTAAACCTGCTCAAGCCCCTAAAATCTGGCATAAAATTAAATCATTTTTAAACAAATATAGATCTACACATGTAGAATATGAAGTTTCAAGTCCTACTGCTGTGGAATAATACAAATTTCATATGAAATATCTTAAAAGGAGAGACTATTACAGGAATGTTGTGGGAATCAGACGCTGCTCTATTACTACTCCTTCTCAACTGGACAGGGGAGAAAAAAATATAATGGGTCATGATAATGACAGGGAGAGATCGATCTTCAATTGCTGTCATGAGCAAAACAGACTCAATATCAGGAAATTAGTTTATTACCAATCAAAGAAGAGTAAAATAAGGAGAAGTAAAGCCAAATCTGAAGAACCCCTTCCCCCACCCCCTCTTTCTCCACAAATTCTACTCCTCAGCTCCAGCAGCACTGGAGTCTAGGGAGTGAGGGCTGTAGTCAGTTCATCACACATTGTCTCTGCTGTTCCTTCCTCCCCATGGGAGACTCCTCACTCTTTTCCCATGCTCCAGTGCGGGGTCCTCCATTGGCTGCAGGTGGAGATCTGCTCCACTGTGGACCTCCATGAGCTGCAGGGGACAGCCTGACTCACCATGGTCTGCACTACAGGCTGCAAGGGGAATCTCTGCTCTGACGCCTGGAGCACCTCCTGCCCTTCTTCTTTACTAACCTTGAGTGTCTGCAGGGCTGTTTGTCTCACATATTCTCATTCCTTCCTCCGGCTACAACTGCTCCAGTACAGTAACTTTTTCCCTTTCTTAAGTCTGTTACCCCAGAGGCAACTGCCACCATTGCTGATGGGCTTGGTCTTGGCCAGCAGCAGGTCCTGCTTGAGGCCAGCAGGCACTGGTTCTACCAGATACAGAGGAAGCTTCTAGCAGCTTCTCACAGAAACTACCCTGTAGCCAAAACCAATAACAAAACCTTTCCATGCAAACACAATAAAAGGACCAACCCGTAATTCGTTTTGTGTTACTATTCATTGAAAATAAATCATACATAGACCCTCAATGGGTTTTTAAGGTGTTAATTATAAATTTTAACTGTGTGCTTCTGAATAAGATAAGCATTTCCTCCCATTTCACAGATTGAAAAGCTGTAGAAATGGATGTGAAATGGATTTCCAGGAGCTACAGGAGACTGCTGAAAATCAATGTGAAAGCAAGTGTTAGCGATTTGCTGTGAATGACAGACTGCGGACAAATTGTTAAACTCATGATAGTGAGTATAATAACTAACTTAATTTTTTTGCATGTGAATTCCTTCTCTCTGATCCTTATTCCTACAGCTGACAAGCTCAGATCTTCACTGTGCCCATGGTGAGCTGCTTTCAGACCCAGGTTTCTTCTGTCCTGAGTAGCTAAACATTTGTGACACTTGTCTTCAAGGTCCAGCCTTAAAGTAAAACAGTTTGCATTTGTTATCTACAGGCACCAAATGACAAATTGAAGCTATACAATATACTGGGAGAAAAGAGGGACAGATTTGATTTTTCCACAAAACTCCACATGCCATGTCCCCTTGTGCCTTACTTTTTTCTCAGTAGTCTTAATTCTGGCAGATCTCCCTCACCAAGAGATACCCTTCATCTTTTCCTACCTCCAGGGCTCACTGATAAGTCCGTGTGGTTCCCCATGATATGTGGTTTGTCCACACCATCTATTTTCTCCTGCTTCTCACCTTTTTGTTTGTTCTATCTACTTTGTAGGTAGTTGCTCATTCATTGATTCAAGACCATTAATAGAACAGTGATCAAATAAAAAGACCCCAGGCATAAACATGACAGGAATAAAAAAGAAAGAAAGAAAAAAAAAAAGGAAAGAAAAAAGGAAAAAAGGCTGTACAGAAATTTTCTAAATTCGTATTATTCCAGTGGGACTGTACAGGTTTTGACCTCAAGCAAAAGAAAGTTGATGACTTTAATAGAGTTTCGCCATAAAACCTTGTCTTTCTCTTTCCTCCGGTTTTTTAAGCAAAACACTCTCCTGCCCTGTCAGAGCAATCAAACCTGTGATTCACACGGTTGGCTTCAAGCTAGTAGCCTGAGTACTAAACACCAATTAAAGTAAACTAATCTGAATTTTGCTTCATAGAAAGGGCATATTTTCACTTCATTGTTAAATTAAAGGAGTAGAAAGAAAGGGGAACAAAGGGGGGTGAAGAAGGATGGGGCTAATCATGAAACTGCAGGGCAAAATTCGTTCGCATTAGAAATGCTTCAGAGCTCAGCATTAACTTTGTTACTTCACAGCAAATAAGCTAGTGAGCAATAAGAAATGTGTAAGTACTGCCGGGGGGGTAGTATATTGGTAGACACAGGGGTTTGTTTAATGTCTCCCTCTACATGTATATTGTAGTTGATATTAAAAATTGGATATTAACAGTTTGCCTTGGACTATTCTATTTATTATTTGTGCTGCGATGGAGAATGAAATTCTGCGTCCTGTGTTTTATGGGTGGTTAAGCTAGATAATCTAATCATCCCTCCTGGCCCTACACTCTGCACAGCTGGAGGTTGCAATAAGGATTGCAAGGCTCCATCTTATTAAATACCAGAGCAAAATCACCATTATTATTTCTTGCTTTGTAAGAATACATCAAGAGGAGGTCCCTTTTGAGTTAGACGAGCTACAAATATAGTCAAGGTATTGCCTCTGCTGAGAAGAGTTTTCAGCTTAAGTTAAGAGAAACAGGCCATAAGGGAGGGAAGGGACAAATTAATATCCTCTTTGATGTCAGTCACTACGATAAGCCTGGATTCTGGCTTCATAAAAGTCCTTTTCCTGAAGTTGTAGCCATTTACCAGACAATTAACTCTTCAATAGACCCAGGATGGCTGTCCTGTGACACAAAGGCCACACCTGGATTTCAGGAAGAAGACACCATACTATTAACAAGGTTGGATGAACATGAGTTGGTCTCTGCAGAGCCACCCAGGAGTCTCTGCCACTCAGGATCTACCGGCCAAAACCCACCCCTTGTTTTCCTTTGCAAGTTCAAGGCGGGAGGTGTAGCCATCCCACTGTCTTGTCCTGTCTCTATAGGGCTGGCTGAAGAAGACGGATCATAATGCAGAGGAGCTGCTCATTCGCTGGTAGCAAAACAGAGATACAAGGTTTGTTGCTGAACTGTGTTTGATTAGAAGTCTGCATATTGTCCTTTAGCTGGGGTTGTCTCACCCCAGAGAAAATGGACAGGCTTAAATTTGTTTAAATGGCAACTACGAGTGGAATGACCAAATGGCCATAAAGTCTTTAGAGGCAGATGAAGTGAGTGAATTATGCTCAGAAAACATGGTAGCCTTTACTGGGGCTTTGATGTGTGCTATCTAGTTCTTCTTAATGAGTTTGTGATGTTGCCAGGTGATTTGAGTGGGTTTTTTTCTATGCCTCCATGTAAGTCTGTTTAGGACTGTGAAGGACTCAAAAATGAGATCCAAACACTGCCAGACTCTTAATTTGGGGATTTCAGATGCTCATTCACAGTTTGTACCCTTTATCCCATTTGGGACCCATGATGGACAACTGAGAGCCGTGATATCTGCCTCCTGTCCTGCAGCCTTGCCTGCAGCCCTTCCCAGCCTTTATTTCAGTTCTGCTACCTAGGAAAAGCACATTATCTATTGTGCGCTGTGCTATTCACATCTAAGTGGTGACCTTTAGAGGAGTTAGCAATTTTACTGAAGGAGAAAAAAAAAATGAAAAATGTTTTTTATCTGATTCTATCATTTTTAAAAGTTCCACAAATGGACATTGTATGTGCCATGTTATTAACATTTGGGAAGATGGAGAAGGGCTGATATTTGAACAGGCTTTTGCTTTTTTCTCTACAATAGCAATGAACCCAAATTCCAGATTCTCATGCTGCTACCAGCTTGAGCAAAAAACCACAGGAATGGCCATGCTCTCTGACACCATCTAACACACAAGCCCCTAGGGGAAAGTAAGTCTGCACAATTATATATAACATTTTCCCTAAGCCTCCTGTGGCCTGCCTATTTAATAAGTCCAAAAATCTCTCTTTTCCAAGTATTTCTCTAGCTTTCCTTTGAACCCATGTAAGTCTGCATCCAGAATATCCCCAGGAAATGAATTACACCAGTTTACCACAAATTTTGTGAAGAACAAGCTCCTCTTGTTTGTTTTAAATCTGCTCCTATTACTCCGGTGAGCTTGGGCTCTTAGTTTTTGGTCTCTTGTTCTAAGCTCAAAGTGTTTGGTGAACACTAGATCCTTCTCTGGGCATTTATACCCATTACTGGTTCTCCTTCTTTCTTAATATACTTCCTAGAATTTTAATTTTGGAAACTTCTGCTCTGGCCTCTCCTCCCTAACTTCTTGCTAAGCTGTGCCTTAAAAGATTTCAGGCAGCTTTGATTCCTTCAGTTCTCTCAGATATTGGCTCCCTCCCTAAAAGGTTGGTTGTATGCTCATAAGTTATTTTCTTTCCTTTTTTTTTAATTGCAATTATACTTCCCACAGGATAGCCCTTGTGTTTTATATATGCAAAAACATCCTGAAAATTTAATGTCAGCATACCAATGGGGAATTCAGAATCTAAATTCAACCATGCCTTCTTTTCCCTTCTACTGTTCATAAATTCTTACAGTACCAAAATCTCCCAAGTAAATTAACTATCTTTAAGTCATCTCCTCTCAACTCTTTCTTTATTTTGTCATCAGCCAGGAATCATGTTCTGGTTCTTGGGGAAGGGAAAAGTCCTTTGTTGAGGGGGAAGACAGGAGGATTCTGGCTAGATTTTCTCATTTGTTTTAATTGCCCTTTATATTTGTATGGTAGGAAGCAGGCCTGCCATATACAACAGAATATGTAGTGCCATCCTTTTTCCTTTTCTCCTTTGTACAAAACCAGGAGGGTGCTACACTACCAAAAAGCAGAACAGACTTATCTGTCACTTGCAGAGCTTTGCTAATGTACGTTGTAGTTGTCCTAGAAACAGCGCCTCAGTGATACAAATGTAATAGACTGAGTACTAATGATGGCATCAAATCAAACATCAACTCTGATCTTTAGAGGTCAAAGAAACAAAAACATGGAGTTACAGATGCTCCTTTTGAAGATCCCTGGAGATTCCCTATATCACATCCAAGAAAAGCTGAAGATACTTGGAGCACGTTTCAGACTGTGGGGTGCTTAAGGCTTACCCTCACTGGGTCTTGAGGGAGCTGCAGGATCCCCTTCAACCAAGGGCAACAGCACCCCTCTCTCACGAGACCCCCCCCTTGGCACTCTCTTGAGTAGTGAGAAGTTTCTCCTTGCTGCAAAAAGGAGGTAAGAGGCTCCGGTTGCTGTGTTTTAGCTGTGAAAGTCACGCAGACACTTTTGTTGGACAGTGTTTTTATTAGTGTCTTGTGGCGTTTTGCTGTAAGAAATAGCGGTGCCTTAAAGGAACCTTGAGAAGCCAGATCATGTTTTCAGAGCACATGCTGGAAAAGGGACTAACTTAGAAACTGGAAAGGCGAGGGATCTTCAGTTCCCCTGTCAGAAACAAGAGTTGAAAGCCCTGAGCTTGCTTTAACCACAACATCAGTCTCCTGAAACAACACATGCTCCATGGACAGCTACAAATCTTGAAGTGCACGAATATTGCCTCAGCAGATAGGAAATGGTGGAGAGAAATGGAACAATGCCATCCAGGGAAAAATCCCCAAACCAGGGGAGATCTTGGAATGAGTTGCAGCTTGACTGAGAAAAGATCAGTCATCCCACCAGCACATCAACACACACCGCTGCTCCATCCCACAGTGCTTACCAGTCGTTAGTCTCAGAGGCCAAACTGTGGATGCCACCTCCTGCCTGGAGGGAGAACTCTGCCCATGTTCTGTCAGATCAAGAGGCTGAACTGGTGACACCCAGGCCTGCTACTAGGGAAGTGTGGAAAACTGGAGCCTATTGATTCCTGTTGGCATTGGTCTGCGGCATCACAGCCAGTCATGAAACAGGCATCATGGTAGTATCAAAGCAAACTGAAAGGTGGGATTACCCAGGAAGCTTTCTCATTAGCATTTCTCATGCAACATTAGTTAAGCCTAACCCTGCTTAGCTTGTTGAAATAAGAGGTTTTGTTCCTGGCAGTGTCAGGTCTTTCGGCTAAACTGATTAACAGACAGGTAAGATGTAAAATATTGCAAAGCCCAGAAGAGCTAATACTCAGTTTGACGTTGACAATGCCTTTCCAAAGCAAGTTAATTAAAGTAATAGTTTAGTTTTCTCCTTTTTATGTACATTTGTTCAAAGAAAATTATTACTTTGAATATTTGCCTGTGTTTTCATTAATTATGCAGCCTATTACAACAAGCAACTAATTAGAAAATATACCTGGATTTGGAAACAAACTGCGTCAATGCATTTTCACAAAGGGTTTTCATCTTCTTGAGACAAAGATCACTTTCAGCTATAATTAAGGGCGGTAAACCTGGTAAAGAGGAAATTAACAAGAATCGCAGTGTGCTTATGAAAGGGCTTATGAAAATATAATTCTGAACATTGAAAAAAAATCAACACACAAACGAAAGCTCCTCACAATATTCCTTATTCTAACAAAAAGTCATGGATTTTTTTATTAAATTGAGCATTCCCTCTTACTTTCTACAGTTTGGTGTTTCATGCTGTCTAGTTGCTGTTGAGTAAGAGTGGAAGTCACTCCTCCGTCACATGAAAGGAAGCAGGTATCAGCAATAAATTCCTAGAAAATCATTTGTACAAATCGTTTCCTTAATCAAGAGAACTCGGAAGCGCTGCCTGATTTACTGCTCCTTTTCTTAATGCATGTT
Organism: Psittacula echo; assembly: GCF_963264785.1. NCBI lineage: Eukaryota > Metazoa > Chordata > Aves > Psittaciformes > Psittacidae > Psittacula > Psittacula echo. Next base: position 12,005,489 of record NC_137743.1, on the reverse strand, counting down.
TGTCTTTTGGGCATAGGTGTCAGCACCCCAGGAGCTTGCCCCTGGTTCTGCCTTTGATTTATTCTCAAGTTGTGGATAATCACTTAACCTCTTTCAGGCTCACTTTGTCTTCCTATAAATGGACGTAAGAATTTCCTCATCTTAAGTCAAGTCCTGTGTAGACTCTGTCTGTATCAAATGTGGTCTGAGAATGTAGTACAAAAGGTGGACTACCAAACAAATGACAATTATTGAAATATGAGGGTGTTTCAGATGCCAGGCAGATCCCATGGGAATCTCCTTGTTCCATGTCTTCAAATAGGGATAGATCTTGTGCCATATCACAATGCCCATGAACAGTAAGCAGCTTGTAACCCTACAAGGTAGGGTCAGATTGAAAGGTCTCTTAAATCTACCAAAAAAAATGTATCTAAATACACTATCAAACCAGATGTTATAAATAGATGTGACGTCTTCAGCGTACCAACAAGAGGTATCCTGTTCCAGCTGACAACAAGGTGAGATCCCACCAGCCATTTTTATCTTTCAGGTGGGCACTTTCTAGAAGACCGTGAACCTTCCCTATAACATTGGCAGCCTCCATTCTCCAAAAACTCATGGAATGAATTTTAAAGTTACAGTATTCATGTTGTCAATCCTGACAAAGTACTGGGATAAGTAGTATACTGGGATAAACAAAGAGATCCTGTAAAGAAACAAGACTAATGGGATGCAGAATTAATGGAACGCTGACAAGGCATATGGTTAACCTACTGAGTCATTAATGGGAGTAACAAATAGCACTCCTACAGGGGCTGGTCCCCTAGCTCCATAAGGCTGAGAAAACATACAGATCTATGTCAAATTTGATAAAAAGCATAAATGCAAGCGTCACCTTGCTCATGTTTGAGTTTGAAATTAGTATTAGCCTGCCCCAGGAGATGTTGCTGTCTCTCCAGAAAGATAGGAGCAGATGGCTTCTCCACTGATGCTACAGAGAAGATGGATTCCCTGCTGTTATCTTAATTGGTAGCTGTTGTTGGAAGGACAGTGTAGTCACACCGCCTTGAGATCAATGCCTTGAAATTCAAAATAACTGAACTTTTCAGTTCCCAGTTTGCTCTGTGGAAGCTGTACCTTTAGACAAACTGACCAACCCAAGGGGCCATGAAACAGTCAGCTTCTCAGAGGGAAGATATGGTTATGCAAAGCGTACTCTTCCAGGTCTCCTAAAGACTGATTCTGACACTCAGTATTATGATAGGGGTTAGTGGCATTGTGCAGCATAGGTTAGAGATCAGAACTACACACACTGATTTTGTCACAGCTTTCCAAGACCACAAGAAATATTGCCTGGAAACACCAAGGGATTTAGGAGACAAAGATACAACAGTGTTTTCCATTCTGAAAAGAACAGGCCAGAAAACAGTAGGTTTGTTCTCTTATAATAATGTGTATCGGTTGACAAAAAGGTTATTAACCACCCCATTGAAACTCTTTTTCTCTGTCTATATTTAAAGGCTGCATGTGTTGATCAAAAGATGACATAATTAAATGTTCTTCAAATGCTCATGCCACATTAGCTGAAAGCCTCATTTTGTTCTTGTTTTTATCGCATTGTATTTCAAACAAATCCTGAGCTGATTAATTATTTAGCAAGTACTAACATCCCAACCATCCCCTGCACACAATGGGAATTTGATTCAAGCAAATGTCTTTTTGACAAATGGCTTCAGCCTGCCTGATTTATTGGCATCATGTAAGTGGGGTACTTTGACAATGTGGCGTTGGTTACAGACTTTTCTTTGTATTTAGTGGTCTTATATTCCTGGCTGCTTGCAAGGAAGTGAGGACAAAGAATTTGGTCTGAAAAGAAAAATGTGATCTATATTGGTTTGGAAATATGTATCTAGACAGTACTCATCCCCCAAAAAACAGTAAGACATACAATTTTGGCTGTGCTTTCAGCAAAGTCATCTTTTGACTCTAAGGCAAGAAAACCAAGAATATTATTGCAGCTAAGTGAGGCTATTAAATTATCAACCACAAAATAACTTATCAATTCATAAATCTCTTCCACAGAGGTTCATGTGAAGCAAGATTTTATACACGCTTGAGATGAAGACTCTTTGTCCATGGACACAGCTTCCACTGCTGTAGGTAAGGTTTGTCATGCTGTCTAGTCAGACAGCTACAGAGTTCTGCTTCAAGCCTCAAGATAGGAGATCATGATTGTGTCTTCCTTGCAAATCTCGAACCACAGTCAGGGCATATGGCATTACATCTGCAGGAAATGCCAGAGCTTCCTTCCTGCTCTTCAGACTTCTCCAAGACTACATCAAAAGGAGCATGACCAACAGGTCGAAGGAGGTGGTCCTGCCCCTCTACTCGGCTCTTGTGAGACCTCACTTGGAGTATTGTGTGCAGTTCTGGTGTCCTCAACATAAAAAGGACATGGAACTGTTGGAACAAGTCCAGAGAAGGGCCACGAGGATGATCAGGGGACTGGAGCACCTCCTGAATGAAGAGAGGCTGAGAAAGTTGGGGCTGTTCAGCCTGGAGAAGAGAAGGCTGCGTGGAGACCTCATAGCAGCCTTCCAGTATCTGAAGGGGGCCTACAAGGATGCTGGGGAGGGACTATTCATTAGAGACTGTAGTGACAGGACAACGGGTAATTGGTTCAAACTTAAACAGGGGAAGTTTAGATTGGATATAAGGAAGAAGTTCTTTACTGTAAGGGTGGTGAGGCACTGGAATGGGTTGCTCAGGGAAGTTGTGAATGCTCCATCCCTGGCGGTGTTCAAGGCCATGTTGGACAGAGCCTTGGGTGGCATGGTTTAGTGTGAGGTGTCCCTGCCCATGGTAGGGGGGTTGGAACTAGATGATCTTAAGGTCCTTTCCAACCCTAACTATTCTATGATTCTAAGACCACCAACCCCAGCTAAGACCAGCTCAGAGACTGGGGGCTTCCCAGTCAGAAAGAGCCCCTGGCCTTGTGGAAGGCAAGGTCCCTGGCTATGGCAGTACAACTCCCTGTCATGCCATCTAATGGACTAGAAATACTGTACCTCATTAGGTATCTCACACAAGGTGGTCTTGGAATGGGAGTGACAATTCTTGAAGTGTATTCACCTACAAGTTCACATCCACATTGAATGAGGTAGGAAAAGGCAAGTGGAACACAGACAACCTGGAGCAGCCTGCAGACCACATTGTTCCTTCCCTGCTCTGTCCTGTCAGGCTTCCCCAGCTACTGAGGAGTGACTTTAGGATTATATTCCTGAAAAACAAAGCAACAGGGCAAACCTTTGCAAATAGGGAGAATAAGAACCTTTCCTTCCTGAAGAGAAGACAGATGAGCAATCTGGGGCTACTGATCACTTAAGGGGATAGTCAAATCATCCCATGTTCGAAAACATGCCTTCTATAACTTCTAAATACCCCCTGTGTGGACAGGTGTCTGTTTTATATACATAATGCATTAAAAAAAAGACCAATCCATGAGAAACTGGATAACCTGAAAAATGTATCTCATTCCAGTTGCCTCTGGGCATGTGGCAGTGGGAACTTTCAAACTCTTTATAAAATAACCCAGTTTTAATTGCTGACCAGACTCAAAACAAGTCAAGGGAAACTCTGTTTCTTCTTAACCAGCCCTAATTGTTCTGCTTCTTCTCTTCCTTCTGCCTCATTGCTATCTTTGCATAGGTCTCCACTGATTTCTCAAAAGAGAAACTTAAGAGTATGACCATGAGTCAGCCCTCACATAGCCTATGTCTCAGCTATTCCTTCTCTCCTGCCTGGCTGTTAGCACAGGTTCAAACACAGGTTAAAACAGAGCTCACTTTTTGCAACCTCATCATTACCTTTCTTAGTTATTGCAAACCTCACTGCTGTGCTGCCCACAACTCCAACCGAGGACCTGAGCGTCTTCTCGCAGAGCTTGGATTCTCAAAATGTCTAAATCTTGCAGGTTTCTTGTGCATTTGTTCCTCAAAGGTTTTTTCTTTCTCAGCCAGCAATATGAGTACAATCCATCTCTCCCTGCTTACATCAGCATTTGACCCTAGAAGAACAACTATTTCCTACACATTCAGAAGGCTTCCAGAAAGAAACTGCTCTAGCATGGAAAGCCAAGCACAGACCTTAGGAGGCTGATTTGGTGCCCAAGTTCAGTATGTTTTTAATCAATTCCTTTCACTGCCTACTGGAGAATGTCTGACTGTATGCAATGAGGAGTGGGCCATGCTCCAGCTCCATACCACAGGTACATAACTGAAATGCTCCAGGTTCTTCTCTTCACTGACTACACAAGGAGGCAGGTCCAAGCAGCCTTGAGAAAGATGCCGTTTGGATCACTCCAGATTGCAAGAGCCATAAGAGGAGCCACAGCTGAAAGCCTGAATATGTGCCCATGCTGATTCCATGTGAAATTTCCCCCCTTGGTTTAGAGTCCTTTCCTTCTTGGGGGCATGGAAATCTGATTTGGATGCACACTGTGAAAAACCTGTTTATCTTGTCTTTGTTGTAAACCAGTGCAGACCACTTCCTCCAGCTGAACCAGCAGATGCAATTATAAAAATAAAATTTAAAAAATGTATTTGATTTCCCAGAAAATAAAACATTTTAAAATTCGGTTACTTTGTCTTAAATATACAACCATGGGTCTCCACATTTTTATTTTCTCTGTTTCCATCTGGAACATCAGATCTTAGAATAAATGTGCAAGGAAAATAAAAGTCTCTTTTAACCTCTCAGAACCCTATTTTATTTTTTTTTCTAATACAAAACACTGGAAAGAGACTTTGCTTACTCTGTTGTCAAGGCATCAGTACTTTACAAGAACTATTGCCCATATTCATCCTAAGAGAACTGTGACTAAAAATACCGCATCTCATTCATACCCATAGGTGAAAAGATTTCAAGGTTTAACAAGAAGCATCTCAGTAGTGTGGAAACAAATTTGCTACCCTTTCTCAAAGGATTTTGTCATTTTTGTCAGCTACAGTTGCCTCAGGATCTCACCATGCAAGGTACTATACAAACATGGAGCAGGATTCGTCTGTGAAAGATTATATTAATGCAGACTCCAAAAGGAAAAGTGTCAAAGGAGGGAAATAAAAGGGAAAACAAAATACAGGGAAAAGTGGTTAGATGTCCAAAAAGGAAGCTTCAGCAAACAGGCTGCACCTTGACTCCAGAGTCCCTAAGAACGACCTGAGGACCAAAAAGATGAGGTCATCCTTCCTCTGTTGGTCAGACAAGGCAAGAATGAGAAACCCTGCATCAGATTTCCCTTGACCAAGAGACCTGTTCATCCATAGTTCTATCTGTCAAAGCTAAAGACATGAAAGATCAGACCACTGGGAACAACAGCCCAATCCCTTGAGGGAGGCTTCAGGGAAGTCAGGCAAATTCTCCTGAGGGAATGCATGGAGGTCATGGTGGAAGCTTCTTCGCAGGATCAGAAAGGTGTCAATCTGTATCTCAACAAGGCAGTTTACTGGACCAAAATTCTCTCCAGTTAGTGGAAATGTGTTCGTTTCTACCTCTGGCCGAAGGATCACCTGAAGATGCCTTCTCCATTTAATTTTTCCTACATAATTTTTCCTGTGTTACTTGTTTAGGTACTTCAATAACTGCCAGTAAAAATTGTTCTATAAGATACAGGTAGTATTCTTGAAAAGGGTTCATGAATGGAGGATGATCTTGAGCAGGTGGAGACACAAGAGATGAGCATTTCCTCAAGTTCATGCAGTGATACACTGGTAAAGTAGGAATAAAACACTTTTCACTGCCACACATGAATTCAGCTGGTAAAGACAGAAAAAGACATAGAGCTGGCAGTGCATTTGAATCACATATTTTCATTCAAGCCTATCTTTATGAATAGGATGGGTTATTCTCTTCCTTAATGGTCTAAACTTAATCAACAGAGCAGCATTTTAGCATGCAAACATCTTCTTGAAAGCAATTGCTCCACAAACAGTCCCCCATTCAGTATCATTTACATCTGAAAAATATATCCCATTAGGTCAGGACAAAAGAAAAAACACCATAGAGAACAAACTTAAAAGGTGCTGCAAGTTCTGAGATAAATGCTGTTGTTCTCCCTAATTATTCTTCTAGTTGCAAATATCGTTGGTTGCAAATGTCTCTTTCCCTGGAGTACAGAAATGAGAAGCAAGACTATTATGAATAAGAGCAAAAAAACCCCAACAGCTACTATATATGAATGACGCTTTTTTCTTGAATTCCATCTGCATTTACTAGCAACATTTCCGCAAACCTTTTTCTTTTTCTGAATTTCCCTAATTTTCCACTGGGAAAACAATACAACTGAATGGGCCTCAGTGCATTAATGGGGTTGGAGGCAATTCTCCCTATATTCCAGTCAGATAGAGATACGAAAAGACAGATAAACAAATGCAGTTCTGTTCCACAGGTTGAGACAATAATAGCTTGATTTAATTTAAAATGCATTTTTTGTTTCTCTACAGGCTGAGCTCTAAAGATGTCATGTTAGGGGCATGCGAACATCCAACCATCTCTGAATATGGTCTCCAGCTGTTAGCTTTTAACCTTGTCCTTATTTTATTGTGGTCACTGTCTTAACACAGTCATAGAAAAGTTTTGCCAAGAAGGAGCCTGCAATGTGGGCTATGAATGACAATTTTGGAAGCTTCCATTTTAGAAGCAAAAAGGTTAGCCTAACAGAAAACACCCATTCAGCCTGTAAAGTGGTCATTAAATGTTTTGAGAACTGCTTCTATTTCAAATAGGTAGACTGTGAACAGTGGTCTGAGCCTTTATAATCTCTTCTTGAAATCATTTAAGCTATTAAAATTCTGATGTAAAAGACTTGACGGCTTCTGTCATTGGCTCTCTACTTATAAAAATGAAGATGCTGTTCCTTGTTTTTTAAGGTAAAGCATCATTAAACTGTTCTAATATCTTGCAGACTGCACTGCAATTCTTTCACTCCCTGAATTAATGGCAAAATGAACAAGGGCAATTATCAAAAAAGAAGCTAGGAACATACAGCCTAAGATGTATCTTATTTCTTTGACAAGCATAGTTTATTTTTAATTATTCTTTTTGCTTTACAGTACATTAATAAATGCTCTCGAGTATATTTAGTGTAAGTAATGAAATCTTAGTAATACAAGGCTTCACTACAAGCTTCTGATGCTTGCTGACAAAGAGGCAGGGACTTTGGGGGAGATTTGGTTAACAAAAGATACTTCCATGGAAATTATCAGCCCATAAGTTAATAAGGCAGAAGCAGGGGTGCTGCTCAGCTAATATGAGCTCTCTGAATTTGAGAAGCCTTTTCATCCAGCATACAGACTTCTCTGAAATTCAGCAGAGAAAGAGACTGACTCATCCTCATCCCTTCCTGAAAGAGGAAGTCAGACTGCGTCAGCAGAAAGTACCTCCAACCTGATTATAGATACACCCAGAATGGTGTCATGAGCTGAAACACCAGCCTCCTCAGTGCCAACATAAGTGACAGTGTCCATCAGGGCCTGGTTATAATGATAGCAGCAAAATCCCCACACCTTTCTAATAGGTATTCCAGCACAGCTAACATGCTGCTGGACAAGAAAAGGCCTCAGGGTTGCCCATCTCCAGGACCTGGCATGTCAGTACTCTAAGGTGACCTCTAGGACAGGGATCTCTGGGATTTCAGCAGTATTTCACTGCCAGATCCCATGGCCCAAACCTCACACCTTCAGTCACTGTTGGCTGGACATGCCACATGTCTTGAAACTACCACAACTCAAAACAACCACTTTCTGTCCCCTGCAGCCTTCCTGTCCTCTCTACAGCAGAGGAGGAGGAATGGGAGACAGGACTGTCCAAAACACAAAGGAACACACACTGAGGCGAGTGTTGGCAGTAATGTGGAGAGCCCATCCATGCAATAGCACATCAATTTGTCTTCCTTCAACAGCAATCATGGGTTGCCCCAGGGTGGGGAGAAGGGAGAGAGACTGCATTAATAGAGGGAAAATGAAAAGGAGATGGAGAACAAGTGTGAAAACAACTCTGCAGTTGAATTGCTAGTCACAAGGGAGATAAATTGCAGACTTCTGCTTAATGCTGACAGCAGGGTGCTGAAGTCAAAATGGAAACTGGAGCTGGATAGAGACAGCAATAGGCTTACCAACCTCCTTATCTTCGAGCTGACATGATTCGATTTCCACCAGTGTGATGGAGGAGTTTGACATATTTCTTGTGGGGGATGGATGCACCTGCAACTTAACAGCCATTCCTTTGGCTGCACAACTTCTGCATTGGCCTGCTTTCAGCTTCACTTACATGGTTTAGTTCTTGTGCTGAGATGAGTCAGACTTGTATTTCAGGGTGGAAGGGTCTGTTTTAAATCCCTTCAGGTTATATTTCATGATCTGTGGGAATATATTTAATTATAACCTCATCCACTGAAGGCTGGTGTCTGTACAGCACGTAGCATGTTAGGGTTGTCATCCATGAGTAGATACCCTACAAATTACCATGTGCCAGCAGCAGCAGTAACAGTACAAACTAGGAATTTTGGTTTGAGTTTCTGAAGAATTCAAACGAAAAATGCAGTTGATGGAATAAACTTCACCTAAAACACCTTCAACTCACCTCCCTGCAAGAAATGCAGAGGCTTTCTGTTTCCCTCTTTCATTCCCCTGTGTCAGGTCTGTGAAGGGGATAGTACAGTCAACTATCTATCTGAAAATTATCCACCCTACATCTTCGCTAACCAATTCAGACTGATTTCTTCAACTGTATTAGCATGCTCCCTTGCTAACTGCTGTTAAAATCAGCCACAAAGAGAAGGCAATCACTCAAGACAAACTCAGAGCAAAGACTTTCCTACACTTTGTATCTTCCAATGCAGTAAAATGTCTCTGAAAAAATAAAAACCGACAAAGCCCTCTTAACTGCAGGATGGTTCAGACCAATCACATTAGAAAATCATTTTCCATGTCTGGCAGCTGCCAGCTTTCTACCAACCAAAAAGAAAATGGGAGATGTGGGATTAGTTTCATAATGTTTACTGTTAAATTATTTCAGTCCAGTACTTCTCATACCAGCAAGAAGTCCCCTCTGCTCTCAGTCTGTTTCACAGAGGCATGGATTTGACTAATGTCTCTAGCAAGTGTGGTGGCATTGAACAGACAGCAGTATGGGGAGGGCTTTGAAGTGAGGAGGTGGCAGGGAGGAAGGATACTTTGGCTTCAGATTTTGGAGAGAAAATGTGTATGTGGAAATTATATATAGCACTTCGCTGTACAAGATTCCCAATCTAATTCCAACTTTTGACATGATTTATATGACCTGCAACACATTTATAGCAGAAAACATGCTTTTTCTTGCTTCTGATTTGGAGGTAATTATGTTTAAAGCAGAAAGGTTTTATTGTCCTTCATATAACTTCCAGCAATAAATATACTGTATAACATAAGAATCTGAAATAAAGATGAGAAGGAAAAGTCAAACAAGAAACAGACCGAGAGATACCTTCTTCTTTGAAAGGATATAACACACAATCTGGGGGACCAAAAGGGCCAAATTCTGCTTCCTTCCATAAATGCTGTCACTGTAGCAGCCCTAAGAGGAATCCTAAATGCTAAAGCAGGTATGGATTTCTCTCACATGGAAGGCAATCAGCAAAGCTCCCAATCTCCACTTTCATACACACACTCCTCTCTGAGGTGCAGCTGTGGAGGAGGAAGTGGCACTGCAACAGATGTGAGGCTGAGACACCGTGCATTAATTAAAGTAGCCCTGAGGGACTATTATGTCTGACAACCAATCATGTCATTAATGTCTCTCTCCTTTCCAAACAGCATCCTTCCCAGCACAGCCCTTTCTGTCACCCATCCAGAAATAAACAAGCTCCTTCAGCTTTTGTTTTCCTGTCCTCAGACCGCAAACCATCTCCAAGGTCTCAGATCACACTGTGCAGATACATGTTTATGTGGGAGGAGGATTAAATACAACGCATTGTTTTCCACATTAAAGTACATCTAGGCATACCCAGCACCAGACTTAGAAGCACCTGAAACACTGTGCCAGAGAAATAGAGTGATGTTTGGTAACTTCTGGATAAAGCTGAGCACAGGTTACACATGCAGGTTCCTGACACTGAAATTCAACAGAAACAAAACCACTTTGCTTGAACTGATGCTTGAATCCTGTGTCACATACTATATGTCCCATACTATCTCTCTGAAGGGATTTGGAAACAGAAGATAATGTTGTGATGAGCATTTCCAAGTGACAGGCATAGATAACCACACTGCAATCCTACCTAACAGAGCCACTACTCCAAGTGTCCTGCCACTTTATTCAGCAGAGCTTGGCTTTTAGAGAAATTTTGTGAGAGACCTCTCCACAGTTACACGCAATTAGCGCTGCAGTCCTGTCCCAGTTCTCTGTTTTGCTGGAGAAAAGGCAAGCCCAGGTTGACACAAGTTAAATGATATGGCAGGCAGTTGGACCTGGATGACCTTAAGGTCCTTTCCAACCCAAACCAGTCCATGAGTCTCTGAGTCTGTATTCAATGACTCTCATATTCAGTGAAATTTAGCAGCAGGGTGAGAAATTTGGTCGATTCCCACTAGACTAGTAATGTGTTCAGTATAAACACAATTTTAAACTCTGCTGTGACTTTCTGAATAATCATATGTCAAACACTTTTTTGTTTGCTGTTTTTGTTTGGGTTTTGGGGTTTTTTTAACAGTAGTTAATCTATCCTTTATCTGGTTTTAAAAGCAAGCACAAAACTGACTAAAATGCAGAGGCTTTCAAATCTGTGGTTTAAGCTCAATAAACAAATGGAAGAGTAAAGATCATGCATAGGCCATACAGCTAAGGTTAAAAGCTTTGCATAAAAGTAATAGCACTGTATCACATTGTTGTGTTGTATAGTACTAGATAGGTAAACTCCTCCAGTCAGGAAAACTGAAGAACCTTCTTTGCGTCGTCTACTGCAGATATCTGTATGATGAAAGAAATTGCATGCGTTGTGTATACACGTGATTTGAAGGAAGCAATTAGTTCCCTCCTGGATCTGCTAGGAAGAGGTAGTACCCATCTGCATCAACCATAGTCTTCAATTTATATCTTGCAGCTGTTCTTAGTCTGTATCTCAGACAGAAAAAGAACCCGGTCTGAATAAATCCCCTTCAGTTCGCAATTTAGAAATACATTAATGTTCATCACATCCTGAGTAAGAGGATTCCAGTGTAGCCTGATTGCTCTTGTCATCATTTGAGGAACAGGTCAAAGATTAAGTATTACAGATCTCAGACTTTCTACTTTCTAATTTTAACCCTGATTTATTTTACATCATAATCTCATTTTTCTGCCACAAAGAGAAGTTGTCCCTGACTAAATCCATCCTTCTAAAGCCTTTTGCAGTTCTCTCATCCCAGACTGTAATGCAGACATGAGCATGTGTATGTGTCTACAATAAGACAAGTGTGCAATTCAAAGCTGACTTTTCATGGTAGAGCTCTAGCTTTACTACTATCCTTGGTTCAGCTCACTGTGCAAAAAATGACCTTTGCTGTCTCCAGAGAAGAACTGGATTTACAGTATTTTAACTCCAGCCACTGGATAACACTGAGCATGAAATTCGTATCAACCAGGATGTTGCAATAACAACCAAGGCACCTTATACAGCTGTGATTTTTCTTTGACAGAGCTGTGTGGTGGAAGTGGTTTTAATTTTGTGGGGTTTTGGGGGGGATTCTTTCCTTTTTGTTTTCTACAAATATATAGGTGCAGGCATGCAGGAGCAATTTGAATTCCTTAAGTTCCTGAGTGTGTTCAGGTGCTTAAATTTCTGAATGACTTCCAGTGGAGAAGGGATTAAATTCCCTAAAGGAAAATGTACCTTGCTATGCCAGGAAAAGAGACAATATGATTGGAAAGTTGACACCAAATTCTAGGCTCTTTGGTTGCCATGATACCTGACTGATAATGCTGTCATTTTCCTTGTTTAAATCTAAGGCTTGCTGCTCACCTTCATCAGCACTAGTATAATTTTCATTTTCTTCGTTTTGCTTAGGAAACAACCTCAGCATTTATCACATCTTTCATTGTACATGGTTGTACCTTGGAAATCCTGCTGTTCCCGAATGATCTAATTGTGTTTTGAACAGCAACTCAGTGCCATTCAGCCTGAAAGGCAGGAGGAAATTATAGGCATGAGGAATATATGAAACACTAGCATTTTGCATGTGTATGGGTATCCTCATTCAATCAAAGAATGATCATTGATTACCATAATCTTACTGCCCACACTGCAACGACTAGGGGTGTAACACAGTCTGTGTTTCAAAGAAAAGGAAACTAAACCACAGGAACTAATTTATGGCATATGAAAAGTCTGAATCAATGCTGTTACTGAAATCTAAATTGCTAGGTTTTAGTCCCTAGTTATATTTTTAAAAAATCAAATATTTTAAATAAAAATTAAATAATATTGAGAAATTGAGTCCACTGGTATACGGTCTATAATGTCTTAATATAAAAATTGACAACATTCAAGTAAAATATTTCCATAAAGACCATTCTCAGAAGACAAAATTGGAGAGAAGAAGAGAGGGAAATAGTGGGGGTTTCTTCAAATACGTATCATTCCCTAGTGTACTAGCAAGACAGAAATGCAAGAAGAACGTTTAACATCAGAGTTGAAAGAGGGAAGGTGCTTGTCACAGGAATGGGATGGTTAGAGGAACCCACAATAATTGACTTACTGAGCAATTTAGAGACTGAGAGACCATCAGAAGAAGGAAACAGAATCTGTGATCTTCCCTGCGATGGGCATAGGTAGATAATGAGACTATCATCTCAAGCAACTTTTACAGTGAAGCTCTTACAGCGGAGAAAAGATGGCAGTGTATAGAGTTGAGAGTAGACTCAAACAATCTACAACTTCCTTTGGGTCCCCCTAGGCTTGTCTCAAATAGCCCCCAAAACTGTGATTAACAAGTATCAATCCTCATTTTTCTGCCATGGCTGATGAGTAATAGGAAGTTTAAATGATTTTACAGGATAAGACGGAGTATTTCAGCTCACTTATAATGCTTTTTATGCACGTGATTGCAGCTCCAAGAGCCTCTGCTCTGATATTCCCCACCCGTGGATCTCTCCTGCCTTACCCTTACTTCATGTGACACTTCATCCTTCACTGAAGCCCAAAGTCAGGAGGATGCCAAGACCCCTGGAGAGGGGGGCAAGCCAATGGTATCAGTTAACTTCTAGCACAGAATCAGTAAGGACCTCTCAGGAGCTCCTGACAGACATTCGCCCCATCAGCTGCTTCCTTCTTCCGTGCAGGCAAAGCTGGCAACAAGATGAAATGGTACATGAGCTCCAGCAGAGTGACCATGCTGCACAATGAGGTCTCCTGCTGAGTCACAGAACAGGTTAATCTCCTGAACAGGTGAGAATGAAGGAATAGGAGCTGGAGCCAAAAACAACCTGTATTTATACTCCAAATTTCGGAACTCTTCTGAATCAGAGAAACCTGCCTCCCTACTCATTTCCCTCTTTCTCTTTTTTCTCACTCAATTAGCACCTCATTAACTATCTACCTACAGTGCCTCTAGCCTCAGTCATATTTAGACCCTCATTACATGACACACAGCTTGGTAATCATCACTGCAGGGGGATCTGCAGATGTTCTGCAGAAAAATCCAGCTCCTCCAGTCATGACCCTGAGCTCTCCTGGAGATGGTCTCTTTGTTATGATTTTGTACATATGCAAATAGCTGCAGACAACATAATTGATTTCGGGGTTATACTTCCTTGACAACAGAAATGTAGCCCCCTCTGCTGCAGAAGGAAGGAGCATATGACTGGGGGTACTGGAACATCTTTCCATTTCTCAGTACTCATGTTTCCAAATTCATCATTTTAGTACCTCATTTTTTTAAACTTGTGCTAGCAGCACAGATTTATTGTCCTTCCTTTAGTTTCTATTGGAGCATCTAAGTGCAAACTTTTAGAGCACAAAACTGAACAGTTCTGCATGTTGAAGATATGACCATGTTCCACCATGCACAGGAGCTCAGCAGAGGAAAGAGGACAAGTTCTGGAGAGTTTCCTGGCCTAAACTAGGTAAAAAGTGTTTGCTGTTTTATTTTTTTAAAGGAACAAAATGCAGGGTACAGTCCCTGTAATAAAAATCCTGAAATCTGTGCCTGTTGTTTGCTTGGAGATCTCCCACAGCCACTGGTCACCCATTCCAGCCATGATACAGTTAGAAAGAGAACACAAGAAAACCTAAAGACCACACGTGAGCAGCAGCAGTCAACATATGTCAGAATATGCTCATTTATCACCACACCGTGTGAATCATATGTATATAAATCTGAAGATGAAGCCTGCTTCATGGTCAGGAGATCAGAGAAGACATGCCTCAGTTTCCCAGGAAGTACATATAGTCTATGTATGTATAATGTTGGCACCCACTATGAACTGCTTCTCAGTGATGGTTGCCAAGAGAAACATCAGGCATACAGCTGTGTGACATGTACTCCTAAACACACAGTAAAACTCAGTATGATACAAAGATGGATCTTCACTGATTTCCAGACTGAATTCAAAGACCTTGCCTCTTGCATACACAATAAGAAATCACCACATCTTCAGAGTCCAACTCTGCCAGCTGAGTCACTGAACTCTGGACCTCCAGAGATTTCTCTCATGCAAGGTTGGCCATGCCAGGGAGGAATACAAGATCTGCCTTTTTCTATTGCTGTTCTCTATAGCAGCTGTTTTCTGAGGCAATGTATTGAAGGGAAAAAAAAACATAAAAACAGGAAAAAAAAAAAAGATAGAACAATAGAGAAAAAGGAAAAAGAGGACAATAGTTAATAGATCATTATTTAAGCAAGAGAAGGCAGACTATATGTTACAGACAGAGTTGTTACATTACACAATTAGTTCTTAGAATTACAGTAAATCAAATTATGATACCATAGCCACCTAGAAAACATCATTAGGATAGATACTGGTGAAAATGCATGTGAAATAGCCAATTTATACTAGCTAATCTGCTTTACAATACTCACAATCACAAGGGTAAGGAAAATCCTTGAGAATACAAAATAGAGGTTACCTATCAATAGCAAATATTTCTGTCCTGCCCCCACACACAGGACAGCTAACCTGAGAGTCAATTGCCACAACTCTAGCAACTCATTAATAATGCATTACAATATGAAATATTCAGGGAATATGGGTTAATAATGCCAGTACAAACCAGAAGACACAGCCTTGCATTCCTCATTTGCTAATGTTCAGCCTTAAACCAGACCAAAGTGGGAGACACAAGATAAATGACAGAGCCAGACAGGTTTATAGTTAAAAACATGATAATTTACCACAGTCTTCCACTGGTGCTGAGCTAGAAAGGAGGGAACATGATTTATTGACATTAGCTTGGTTTATTTTTGTTTAAAAGCTTGGCAATGGAAAGTGAAGTGATACTGAAAAAGACTGTGCAGAGTCCTGGTAGGAGACTTGATATATCCTTCTAAAATAGAGTTAGCAATCATGTCTGTGCAGGCTTTCAAGCAAAATGGTGAGTAAGAAAAGAAATGATCTTTAACTGATCAGTCTCTTATTGATGCTCTCACGTCTATGGGGTATGTACAAGTGGAGGGAAGAGAAAACCAGTGAAAAGGGTTAGCATGAGGGCATTTCTAAAGTCAAATCATTCTTTAGTGTGCTAAGCTGGTGACGCTGTATCATGGCATTCATGACTTTTGCAGTCTCTGACAATTGTTGTGGCAAAATCTGTGTCCCCCAGCACTCAGACAGATATTACATTTGACAGGCTGTTGAAGGAAAACGGAAGGGAAGTGAGTTTGGCATCAGGCAGACATACCCACCAGCAGAAAGTTCTACAGCTCATTTTTGCTTCCCTGGGATTTAACTCTTGGTTTTCTTTAAAATAGTCCGCATAAACTGTGAGACTCCAGAAACCTCAGACAAATTACACAGGTCCTGGGGAGCCTCTTGTAAAAAGGGCTGAACAGCAAACATTCATGAGTAAAAATGTTCAGAAACGGCTAAGAAAAAGGCCTTAGCCTTGGTCATGCAGGCAGAGTATGAGGAGACAGTTTGAGGTGGAAAAGCCTTCTTTGACTCAGTGCTTTCTTGGTAAGCCAGCTCACAGTGCCTGGTACCGGCAACAACCACAAGCTAGGAAGACAAGCCAGAATCAGGAGACAAATTAGTAGGGAAGAGGATGTAATGCGTTCTTTAAGACACAAGATGACTTGATATGGAGTAACACAAAACCCCATTATCTGAAGCTGAAGCCTTTCGGGTATTTTATTGTTATTATTATTTTTTAGAAAAGAAAAAAAATATCTGAGTTAACCCCCTCAATTTATCTTGTTCTGTTCAAATACAGCAAAAGGTTTATGTAAATATGTTGTTTTCTCTAGAAGTGTCATCTGGCTTTTTTTTTATTGCATATTAATATATTTGCCTAGGGAAAAAAATGAAATTCCTACCTTGGCAAATCCTCAGGAAGCAGAAAGTTAAACTGGAGGAATTAGAACTTGTATTGTCTTCCGGAGAATCTCATCAGAGCAGATCCTTTTCCTAACTTTCATTACATAAGCTTTTCTGTACTTTCCACAGTCTCAGTAGGAAACAGGTGAATCAATAAAGTGAGCATAGGCACTGACCATGGAATCAGAACTTAGAGCTAATCCTCTCTCTGCATTGAGAGGCAGGAGGAAAGGAAGTCAAGATGCAGTTTTGTAGTGACTTGCTCTATCATTTTAATTTGAGTGATAACCTGGAACTTTCTGCTTTGGAAAATGTGGCATTATCAGGTTACTCAAACTCCTTCTTTCCTTCCCTCTCCATGACTAATTAGAAAATGGTCATGCAGCACACTTGCTAGTCAGGCGGAAGGGTACATCCCTCCCCTCACACCGGCCACATGGGTCTTCAGGTTTTGCCCAGCTGCCCTTGACATCATTGGGGTTAGACATGGGGACATTCAGCTACACTCCCTCACGCCACAACTCCCTCTTCCCTTCCCAAAGCCAAACTCCACCTTGCTCCTGGTGGCACCGCAACATTGCACCAGGCTGTATTTCTCAACATCACCCTCTCCCTCATGTATCATATGCTGTAGTGTCCTGCTTCTCCTGGCCTTCGGCCAGCAATAGGACAGAGAAGGCCATGGCCAAAGAAACTCAGAGATCATATTGAAATGTCTTGTCACCATCCAGAGCCAGGACATCTGTGAAAAGTCTTTTTTCTGTGCTACTTGCTGTTGTAACTATATTGAGAAGAAAATCAGGACTTCCTCAAACTAGAATTTAAATTGTAGTATTTTTTTAAGTTCAAAGCTGTGAATTTTCAGTCTGCATCCGAGATTTGGTAATATCCATTTGCAAAAAATAATTCATAACAAGTTGTTGATGAAGGTGGTTTTCATTCCGTTAACGACTCTTCAAGAACAAACCAAGCATTTCCCAGACATTTTGAGCCTCCATCCCAGATCCCCCAGACCACATGCAGTTATTTGATTCTCTGTAAGGACTTTCCTGTGTAACCCACAGAAACCCAGCCATCCCCATGCTACTCAGCTTCATGGCTCCACACTCTCAGTATCACTCATACTTAACCGTTTTGCAGGCTTCTCCCATTTCAGCTCTTTGCAGGACTGGTTCTCTTTCCATTTTTTCCTGTCTCACTTTCTTTCCCCACACACATATGCACCTCTTTTCACAGCCAACTGGCCATTTTCTAAACCAACAATTCTTCTGTGAGGTTTCCACGTGGACGAGCTCCATGCTTTGTCTGTCACATATCACTACAGCAGTGCCTGCATTGCCAAAATAATCTCCACATCTCATGCCTGACCTTTCTTTTTGTTCTGATGAGAGGGGCAGAAAAACATTAAAGGGCAATAAAAGACACATCTCCTTGTGCCTTTCTTGCACACTGTATGCCTTCTTTTCTATTGTCAAATCCTTTCTGCATTAGAAATTCTGTATTGTTGTGATCTCCAATAAAAGATCCATTTTCAGCACCTGTGATATGACTCTATTTCAGTCTCTCTTCTTTTTCAGCTCACACACTTTGTCCCCTTTCTTCTTGCCATTTTTGCAACAAAAGGAACTCTCTGTGTTATATCAAAGCAAGATCTTCCTAGGGAACCATTCAATTGACTTCCTTAAAATCTCAAGTTGTGAGTGCTGCATGTAGAGGCTCTTCAAAACATACTGACACTAATATTTTAAAAGAGTTCCCTCTTCTCTCCCACTGGCTTTGGTCAGAGAATTTGGACAGTGTGAGGACTTAGATATTTTCCCTCTTCTCTTTGTAAACAGTTTATAGGGAATATTGCTCAGGTGTGCAAACCTGCAGTAGGTACTGAACATAGATGAGACACAAGCCTGAATCCAAATATCAGCAATGTCTATGGAAGACTGTGTCAAAACCCAGCCACAGTGAGAGTTTTCCCTTGCTGTGATTGTCAAGGAGTATGTGTGCTAGCCCTGATCACCAGTCAGGCATTAAAGTATCAGGGCTTTTTTTCCATTTTACTTCCCCAATGCAATTAAAGTACTCTCACATTTGGTTCTCTGACACTGAAGTAAGAAATCAGATGGCTTCACAAAGACTAAAAGAAACAGGACTTTGGGCTAAACTCAATTTGTCATTTTTATAAGTCTTTCTGTAACTGTAATGATTCCCTTCCACTGGCACATATTCAGCAGTGTGAACATGCCTTGTCTGTTGAAGGACTCATTTCTGTAAGTCAGTTCTTTTGGATGTGCAGATGAACGCACTCTCCTGAGCTCTGGCTGACAATAGTCATGGCCCTTGCCCATACAGGAGACCCTGAGGCAGAGGAGGTAAGCCCCTCCTTCCCCTTCTGAGGTTACTGCTGTACAGGGTCACTGTTGTCTGTAGACAGCAGGTAACAAAATAGATCTCTCTATTAAAGGGACAGAATATGTCATATCCAGGAATGTGAGTGTGTGTGTGCATGTGTGTGTGTTGTAATATCAAAAGGAATTAAAATAATGATGCACAATGAATATGAAAATTTGCAACAGAACGATTTGATTGTTCTGGGAAAATACATCTCCCATTTTTAATCATGATAATTAATTTCAAAGATTAAGAGGATTCATAGACGAAAGCATTAGGATTAGAAGGAGGATATGCATTTTACTGGCCATTTGGGTATTCATAGGATTTTTTCATATTAATTTTAAAAGCATAGATGATTAAGATATAAAAATAATACTTTATATACTGTAGTGCTTTTCATCTTCAAAGCATTTTGCAAACATTACCTTCGTTGCAGAAGACTTGAGAAGAAATAGATTTCACTTTATAAAAGAAAATGATTCAGTTACTTCCATATTAAACTGCAGACAAAAGACATCTCTGCCATTCATGTCAAGTTACTGGTAAGTATTAAACTGGAAACAGACGTACATCAAGGAAAGTTACTATTGAAAAAGAAAAATCTAGCTGTTTCAAGTTATAAAAATGAAGTCTTAAGGAAAGGGGGATAAGCATCCACATTATCTTCATGGGTCAGACAAGGTGAAATTAATTCCCGTGCACAAAGGTTTGAGTGGGATGTAATTGGTGCATAGATCCTATCTGGCCTTCTGATGAATTTCACCTGCAGTGTCCAAATAAATGGATGCACATTAGCTATTGCACAGTTCATTGCAAAACCAACTCATCTTTCTCCTTGGTTCATCTCAGCCCAACCATGAAAGTGCACAACCTAAACCATTCTTGCCTACTGTCCCTGTCAAAATGGGCATGCATAGCCTGCCATGGACAACTGATTTTCTGCTCAGTGTTTCTTCACTGCCACCATTTGGTAACATCCTTTCAAGAAGATCTTCCCCAAATATTTTAATTTCTAGCCATGACGTGTAAAGATCAGTGTCAAACTGCCTTTTGTGCCATTCACGATGCAAACTGCAGACACGTCCCTGCCATGCCTCAGCAACACTGGGCTTACCTTCTCGTTTTGTTGTCATGATGTAACACTGCTGATTTCCGTTATTTTCTGAATAGAGTAATGGAGCCAAGACGTTGTTTTCAAAGTGCACCTTTCACTCTTTTTGAGTATCTTGACACCTAAACTCCCTCAAAACCCAGGAGAGAATGTCTGTGACTCACTTTGCCCATCATTTTTGACCTCAAACTGCTGGAGCAGCTCCTGTTGGTCTCTCTGGAAAGCCCTTGCTCAGGTTAAAAGTAGCACTCCATAATCTATCTGCACCTTCCAGACACAAATTACATGTCAAACATCCTGTAATAACTACAAATCCTGGGGTACTCTGCTGGGGCAGTGCCAGAGCCCTGA
This sequence comes from Psittacula echo, assembly GCF_963264785.1. Lineage (NCBI taxonomy): Eukaryota > Metazoa > Chordata > Aves > Psittaciformes > Psittacidae > Psittacula > Psittacula echo. The sequence continues at coordinate 11,985,118 of NC_137743.1, read as the reverse complement.
CCTCAGTGAACCGCTATGGTCCATCCGAGCAGCACAGCTCACAGTGCTACACGCCATATAGCCTCAGGCTCTTGCAGTACCACCTGGTTCACAACCACAAATCCTGGAGAACAGCTGTGGAAACAGCCTCTTGCAGATTGTGTGAGCATGTAGCTTGAATAACTAAGAGAAAAAAACACACCCAAACTCTTTAATTGGTTTAGTCTCTAAAGCACAAGGAAGAAAAAGGGAGGAAGAAACAGCACTCTGAACTGCTTACTTACAGATATGGATACATTTAGCTTATTGTGTACACTAGTCTGTGCTTTCTAAAATCTCTCCTTGTTAAGAACTCAAGCAAATTACCACTGAAGAGCTCTTATCTACAGTGTATTATAAGAAGTCAGCAGAAGACTGATTCAGCCGTGATGGAGAAGAAGTGCCTTGCAGCTCTGCCTGAGTGTGCGAGTGAAAGGCAGGTTCAAACAGGCTGGAATAATTATAATGAGTTGTTTGCAGTTCTGCTTGGCTGTGAGGTGTTTGTTGTGCTTTTTTAATTGCTGAGTCCTTCTGTAGCACAATTTACTTTCATTTGATAGTTCCAGTCACCAATGACATTTAGAAAGAAAGAGTTTGTGTGAGATATGGTGATTACTGGAACTGTTACTATTCAGTGAGCAGAATAATACACTGTGGAAAAAGAAAAACTCCAAAGGGGTTGCATCTGTGAGATGTGAATATAAAGCCTGATTGCTACAATTAAAGAAAAACCCCTCAAGTACCTGAAAGTTAGCTGGCGACGCAATGCAATAACTCTAATTTGATCACATTTGCCATATGCAGAGAAAATACACAACCCAAACCAGGATTCCGTCTACCTGCTGCTTTAAAAGGTAGCATACTAAATTGCACTGAAAATGGCTATGTGCCAAATGAGCCTGAAGGGAACATCTGAATTGAGGGGCACTGGAAAATGGAGATTTGGAACAATTTAAGAACATTTCATGGTAAAACCTAAAAGCCGCACTCCTACTATTAGAAAGTTTACTGACTAAAAAATAACTGATCTTAACTGAAAAGTGAAAGCAGCTAAAAGGTACATGAGTATGTATGCACATAAATCACATATACATATCCACTCAAAGGTAGTGTGTGTAATACATATAATACATGGATATGTATTATAGATATATTGCATACACAAACAAACTTACTGGACCAGAAAATAGGGTAATAATAATAAGCATGTAGTTCAGACTTGTTTGAGAAAACTGCTAAGACAGGGAAATAACAAGAAGTACCAGAAGTTTCTGGTGTTTCCTGCTCTCTGAAGAGATTTGATGGGACACAAAAGGAAAATTTTTTCACAGTGAGAACAATCAAGCACTGGAATAATGTCCCCAGGGAAGTGGTGGACTCCCTAGTGTTAGACATCATTAAGATTCAGCTGGACAGCGTGGTGGAACATCAAGTCTAGGTCATGCTTTGCCTATAAAGATTGGACCAGGTCCTTTCCAACCTGGTATATATTTTGGTTGATGAGAAAATGAACATGAGCCAGCTTCAATATGCGCTCACAGCCCAGAAAGCCAACCGCATCCTGGGCTGCATCAAGAGGAGCGTGACCAGCAGGTCGAAGGAGGTGATCCTGCCCCACTGCTCTGCTCTCGTGAGACCTCACTTGGAGTATTGTGTGCAGTTCTGGTGTCCTCAACATGAAAAGGACATGGAACTGTTGAAACAAGTCCAGAGGAGGGCCACAAGGATGCTCAGGGGACTGGAGCACCTCCTGTATGAAGACAGGCTGAGAAAGTTGGGGCTGTTCAGCCTGGAGAAGAGAAGGCTGCGTGGAGACCTCATAGCAGCCTTCCAGTATCTGAAGGGGGGCTATAGGGATGCTGGGGATGGACTCTTCATTAGGAACTGTAGTGACAGGACAAGGGGTAACGGGTTCAAACTTAAACAGGGGAAGTTTAGATTGGATCTAAGGAAGAAATTCTTTACTGAGAGGGTGGTGAGGCACTGGAATGGGTTGCCCAGGGAGGTTGTGAATGCTCCATCCCTGGCAGTGTTCAAGGCCATGTTGGATGAGGCCTTGGGTGGCATGGTTTAGTGTGAGGTGTCCCTGCCCATGGCAGGGGGGTTGGAAGTAGATGATCTTAAGGCCCTTTCCAACCCTAACTATTCTATGATTCTATGATTCTATTCTACAAATCCATGATTCTATTAATCTCTTTAGTGACACAAAAGGGCCTTTACGTGTTTTGGTCTAACATTTCTAAAAGGTCTTAAGCTTATCATGGGATGCTGACAAGTATTTTCTGGACTGTGTTAGGCTTGAGACACAGGGTGCTTGCTCTTGTAGGTGCTTCTGACTTCAGTCTTTGCTTAACAGTTTCCTGAGATTGAGGGGAACTGGGAAGCATGATCAGATTGTCCCCTCTAGTCCCCTTTAGCCCAGCAAAAGGAATGCTAACCACAGCGTTAATTCATTACTGCAGGATAATACTGTCACAAATGATCTTGGAAGAGCAGAATTGTTTCATGCATATTTTTTCCCAGTGTTGAGGGCAACGAGTCAGGAACATCTTTCTAATCTAATATTAATGTTTCAGGACGTTAAACAGCAGCTATTTAAAGTTCAGCCTTTTAAAATCAATAAGAACAGATCACTTGCACTCAAGAGTTTTAACTCTGAATAAGAAATGTACCTAGGATGTGACAGCAAGCACAGAGCATCAAGACACAGGAGCAGAACCAGGAGTGACGATTCAATCTTGGCCACACCACAGCACTCAAATTCTGACACCCTAGGCAAGAGTCACAGGTACCACCAGGGTCAGGGCAAATCCCTTGTTCAGCAAAGGTGCAGGGGAGCAATATTTCCTTCTTCAGAGTGAAAGCTCAGGTGTGACTTGATTTTTGTTGAGCAAGGCAGGATTCCTCACTCTGCAGGTCCAGTATCTACATATCTTTATGTCACATGTGCAGTATCTACATATCTCCTCCCAGCTGATCCCAAAGGGTTTCCAAGCACCAGAGAGGCCAGTTCGTGTGACCTGCATCAGCAAAGGCAGACATCCCCAAGGGTGAGACCCCCATTGCTCCCAGGGAGACCTGAAATGCCTGCCAGGGAACAGGGATCTCACAATACTTGTGTTCCTGTTCTTGTTTCTCTTCAGCATTTAACACAGGTGACTTCTGCAGACCCCCTTCCTCTGCTCAGCTGCTTGCATCCCTGCAAAATATGAAAGCTCAATAGCCTCATTCCTCCTGAAATCTGTATGAGACAAACCTAAGCAATTAGGGCAGACTTTTTTAGAAACTATAAAAAAGTGGGGTAGGAACTATAGATAACTGAAGCGGAGGATAATCTTATTTAGAGAGGGATTTTATTTTGCTGATGCAGTTTTTATTCTGGGACAACAAAAGGGAATATCCTAAATCTTTCACTTCCATGATTATCTTTGCTACACCGCCTGAAATGAATCAGGATGGTATCTGACATTTTACTGAATGGGCTACAAAGCAAGTGGGAAACAAATAATTTCTTTGTTAGACCCACTGATTAAGGTGAAAAACACCAAACATGCCTTGGTGAGTGAGGGGGTAGAAAGCTTCTGTGCTTCCCTAATCATATCTCCCAGCTTACCAAAAGTTGAGGCCTTCCCTTGCAATCCTTGTCATTATTATAGCAGCTCCAAAAGTCTGTTATGAATGCTGATATCAATATCCACTGTAAACCTGACAGATTAAAAGGGAGAGAATTCACAAGACACAGGTGGGCTTAAAGCAAAAAATATAGCCACATCTGTTTCAAACTGTGAAAGATGAGTTCACTGCATCCAATTAGGAAAACAATCTTGACAGCACAGTGACTACATGGTTTTACTTCTCCTACAAACAAAATAAATAGATACATGAAACTGCATTGAAAACTGAATAGTGGAGAGAAAAGGTGTAAATAGACTCAATGTTAACCACAAAACCTGTTGAAATCTTAACCTCAGAAAATTCAGTCCCATCTTAGTCTAAATATTCTGTAAAAAAATTTTAAAATAATTTTATATAAAGGAAAGGAAAATGCTTGATTGGACAAAGCCAACCTAAAACTCTGCATCTGAGTGATCAGAGTGAGCCCCATTACTTTTCCTTCATTCATTACAGATTCTTTGCCCTCATTGGACTACAAGCCCCATGAGGGACTGAAATCCATTTTTGCATAACTGAAGTATGGACTGAACACCACAAAATGTTATGGTGCCAGCACAGGCACCAATAACCAAATCCCAAGTTGTCAATACACTCAAACAAATTCTATCAGTCAGAGACAGTCTAAACATCTTAGAATAAAACAATGTAACTTGACATTTATAGATCAATATGTGTTGGAAGTTTTTGTTTTCCAAAAGTTTTGATTTTTTTTATTTTTCATCCCAATTTGCAACAAGTGTTTAAATATCAGAATTCCTCAAATATAAACCCATTTTTCAGTCTTCTTTAACAGAAACACAAAAGAGCTTTCTTTCTGAACCACAGAAAGCTGTAGATATATAGATAGGATCAGAATTTGCTTCCTATTGTTCAGCTAGAAACCTGCTTACATACTTAGAAGACTTCACAGGTTTGCAACCAGTTCTAGATTTTACTTTCCAACAAAGCCTGAACCCAGTCCAGGTCAAAACTGGGTCTCAGATGCAGGAGGAGCAGAAGATTCCAAACACTTGGCTTCTTCCCTCTTGTAAACCCAAACGTCACTGCAGAGGAGCCGTTGCAGGAAGAGGTGTTGTCCATAGACACAGCCTAAGAGCCAAGGTCCCCAGCATCATTTGGGTGTTACACTATGATCATTATGCTCCCTCTGCCTCCAGCTGGACTAAAGGCTGGTTTCCTCAGCAAAGTCCATGTGTTGGAGGAAAGCCTTCTGCTTTAAAACTGTATTAGTTCTGCCTTACTGAACTTTCAAAGCTTATGATATTTACCATGATGAATTTTTATTGCCTTTAACCATCATATTATAAGCACGTGAAGTTTCAGCAAAATTAAGGCAAAACTGTTTATTCTAAGAAATGCTTGGGTTGGCAATCCAATAAACTCTCTAATAAGTTGCAAATTTAAGTCAGCACTGGACCACAACCAACAGTATAATTAGCCTATTGTACACCTCAGCTCTGAATCACTGCATGAAGACCCTGTGACACACAGCCGAGTCTAACAATTTGAAGGACAGGATTGCAAGCCAGGTCCTCAAAAAATGTAATTTTTGAGCCTTTAGTGATGCTGGCCTAAATTGCCATCATTTTCCTTTTCTGCCTTGCATTATGATTATTGTTGTTCTTTGAGATTCATTTGCTGTAACAAAAAACCCAGCAGAGATAAGCCCACTATTGTCCCATGCAGACACATAGCCAGGAACAGCTCCTATTCGCAAAGAGCAAGAGCAAACAAAACAAAAGGGTGAGAAGGGAGAAAAAAACAATGAGAGAAGATGCAACATACCCATCCTAACTTGGAGGATCACTGGCCTTCACCTTGGTATTGGTGCTTACTTGGCTGTACAGACAGGCACAAGGGCAGAGCAGACTGACTCATTCATTTCACTATACTCTTTACAGGTAGGGATCAGACTGTCTGAAATTCCATAGCTTTTGTGACACACATATTTAACATCATCACTTGTTAAGGGCAAGGTGCTGTAGAAGGCATCCTGTAACTTTTCTCCATCTCATGCTAACAGGTTGAAAAATTTAAGGACTGGAAGTGTTGACTTGTTTTCTCTCAACTGTCTTTTAAAGCAAGAATCTCAGCTTCATGTTGGGGAAAAAGGTCCTAGTCCATACGGTGAATAAAATGATGTAGCTGCACTACAAATACCATGCAGTACATGGTAAGAGAGGAGAACAAAACCCAACATTAACTCCAAATTGTTCTATATACAAAATGAATTCCATGTTGCCTGGAAACAATTATTTGCCATATCCTGCAAAGGTATCTGGATGAATTGCTTTTTATGCTTAACACCTTCCAAGTCTGTGCTCAGACATTCTCCATACTATGTGTACAGCGATTATGAAAGACCTTCTCCACCTTTGACCAGCTTCACACTAGATAAAATCTGTTGGCTTTAACGAAGATGCACCTTTTTTTATATCCATGTAAGTAAAAAGAGAACCAGACCCTCTCAGTGAAAATGTCAGGTTGCTCATGGTGATCATTTTTAGTGTAAAAATAATGAGGAGGAATATCTGGCAAAGAATTTCCCTGGCATAAGAAATAATACATAAAGATGAGATTTATCTCAGATATTTCTACCCATCCAAAAGACATGTCCAAAGGCCTTACATGGTACATACACAGAGGGATGTCCGTGAAGGATCCAATATCTTTTAGGTATCTGTCTTGAGATTAGATAAAAATTCAGTGGAAGTGTTTCTCCCTCCCTCCATTGATTGTAAAGGAAATTATATTAGTAACTGAGGCTAGAAAACTGAATTGATATGAATCCCATTGCTGATCTCCACATTTGGTAAGGACCTGCAAGGATGCAAATATTCAGCTTCACTATGAGACAGTGTATCAGCCATTCAACATCCATGGTGAGCCCAGCTCAGGGAGCTTGCACCAGCAAATCAACACACTAGCTAAGGAGATGAAGAGAGCCTCTGTCTTTCAGAAACACCCTCTAGCAACCCGAAACCCACAGCTTTGTAAGCAGGTTTTTTTCATTCTAAATATACTGAAAAATCAAATCAGAATATTCCTTTGGTTGATCCCAGATGTTGTTTTTCTTCACAGGCTGTCTGGTGAAGTACAATATTTTATTTACCCAGAAAATGAATAACTTGTTTCATGCTATTTGCCTTAGTTTATTTGTTTTTAAGCTAAGCACAGCCAGGGTTTTTCCCATCAAATTGAAAATTTGATGCCTTCTGTGCAAAATAAAACAAATATTTTTTTTTCCTTTTTGATTTTTCCCAAAAACAATCCTCAGCCAAATAGGAACAATTTGGTTAACATGAAGTTTCAGTTTTCAACAAGGAAATTATTCATCCAAAGAGACTTGAAACATTAGGATCGTTAAATAGTTACAGCTTATGATATCCCCAATGCAGTGGTAAGAGGACATTTTCCATGTTATTAAATTCCAGCAAGGCTGGAATCAATATATTTGCAGACTGATGAAGCATCAGATCCTTTGAACAGGACCCTGTGCAAGATATTCCAAGGCAGCAATTCACTGACAAGAGCGGGTGCTTTCTTTTTACCTTTTTTAAGACCATTGAGTGTTGGCTGCTGCATGTATTTAGTCATGTTGCATGCTGAGACATTTGGCGATACAAGGGCTCTGAGCTCATGGAGATTGTGTTGCTTCACATCACTGACAGCAGCTACCCATTTATCCACCAAAGATCCTACAATGTTCTTAAAGGTAACTGGCATGGTGTTGGCTGTGTTCAACATGCACCATCCAGCTTTATCTAGCTTAAAGTGTCGTTATGCAAACTGCCTCACAATATGCTCTGTAGAGGTAAATACAATTGCAAGTTAAACCAGAGATCTATCAGGTGAGCGACAACGTGGTCCACGATTGGAGGAAAGATACTTTCAACTTGGAAATCAATTCAAGTGGTATCTTTCATGTCAGAACCAGCCCACAAGAAGTCTTTCACCATAAAAAGGAAAGTGGGAAAGTGCTTATCATAAGAAAAGGGGCTGTGTAGTGCCACCATACGTCACATCAATTTATAGTACTGTGAAGCCTCACAAGGAGCATTTTTGATGGTGAGGGTTAGGGCAACATGCAAGCCACTTTTCCAGGCAGATGGAAACCATAAATCATAAACAGGTAACTACCCTGTGGTCCCTTAGGCATCGGTATTGTCTCTTTCACTCTGAGCAGGTTCTCACATGCTTCTAAACTCTGACCAAGTTCTAACAGTCTTAGAGTTTGATCCCCAAAGCTCTGTCTGTCCATCTGTCTTCTAAATCTGCCAGTTCTTCCTACTCACTGGAGAGTTTTCTTCTAGAATAAGGAAATCAAGACCTTAAATCAGATTTGCCTGCGCTGACACACATTCTGTTATTTGTTTGAAAAATTCTGAACAAAACATTTATTGCTGAGGTCTACACCATATAACTTGACCACTGAAGTAGTGATGCAGAAGACAGAGGGAAAGATATACTGGGCTAATGAACCGTACCCATGTCTATGCTTTCTGTAAAAGACCTTCCAAGTGGAAATTACTGAGGTTTCCTTTGTGTCATTCTATTTAGAATCATAGAATCATAGAATAGTTAGGGTTGGAAAGGACGTTAAGATCATCTACTTCCAACCCCCTGCCATGAGCAGGGACACCTCACACTAAACCATGCCACCCAAGGCTCTGTCCAACATGGCCTTGAACACCGTCAGGGATGGAGCATTCACAACTGCCCTGGGCAACCCATTCCAGTGCCTCATCACCCTCTCAGTAAAGAATTTCTTCCTTATATCCAATCTAAACTTCCCCTGTTTAGTTTTAACCCATTACCCCTTGTCCTATCACTACAGTTCCTAATGAAGAGTCCATCCCCAGCCTTCCTATAGCCCCCTTCAGACACTGGAAGGCTTCTATAAGGTTTCCACGCAGCCTTCTCTTCTCCAGGCTGAACAGCCCCAACTTTCTCAGCCTGTCTTCATACGGGAGGTGCTCCAGTCCCCTGATCATCCTCGTGGCCCTCCTCTGGACTTGTTCCAACAGTTCCATGTCCTTTTTATGTTGAGGACACCAGAACTGCACACAGTGCTGCAAGTGAGGTCTCACGAGAGGAGAGTAGAGGGGCAAGATCGCCTATATTTGCCTACCCAAGAAATTTGTCAGATTAAGCAGCATTGTACCTATGTAAAAATTATCAGAAATCTATCAGAAGACTTTAATCCTTCCAACGGTTTCACCACTGGGGATTGATGATTTTTCAATACAATGATATAGTGATACAATGCTGTCACAGGAAATGTTTTGGAGTGCAAGATTTCAAGAGGTCCTGAACATTCTAAGATGATGTTTGTTTTTCCCTCAAAAATCACTTCCACACCCAAGAGCAGCTTCCCTGACTTCTGTGCTGAAGGAGAACTCAGCATTTAAATGAGAAAATCATAAAGCCTAAGAAATGCTATATGCAGAGACATTTTTATCCAACTTGTCATGATCTTCACACTTTATGTTTAGCCTAAAAACCTTTTTTTTCCATGTGCTTTCATAGGTACTTTCATATTTTATAAGGTTGATATGCAATACCAAATTGTTTTGTATATCACATTAATTAACTATCTGTATTCCCGGTCATGATTGTTTTCTCGTTTGCTCCATGTATGTGATCAAATGCTACCAGACAGGTAGCTCAGATAGTAGAGGAGGTGTATGTTCATAGATATTTTTAGTTCTAGCAGAAACATATGACATTGTGTTGAATAACTTCCATTTTATTTGATTAGAAATCAGAAGGCGTTACCACCTAGCTTCTTCCCCTTACAATCCATGTTGCAAACACTTGAAGTTGCCAGCCAGAGAATTAGGCCCTGCTACTCTAAGAATCCTCCTAAGTACAATTGCTCACCCTGCCCCGATGAACTTCGCTCAAGAACTGAAAGTAAAAATACACGTTTTGTCAGAAAGAAGTACACTGCAGTAATAAAACTGGAGAAAGACAGAAATACTTCTGTGAAGTGTCTTTACTAAATACGAGGCAGGCTTGGTTTGGATGGGAGGCTCAAAGGAGGGCTAAAGAGAAAGAATGAACATATCATTGATACCCCAAAATAATTGCTGTATGGGAGGCAGGAAGCAGCCCTGGCTGTACCTGCACCTTATTTCATTTCCCAGTTTGAACAAGGAAAAGAAAACAACTCATAAAGGTTTCAATTTATCCGGTATTTCAGATGATTATATGGGTACAAACTAGTCTCCGTGCGAGAGTACCCATTCCCTGTCTGTTCCACTAATCTTATCAGCTAGAATGCCAGTGGATTTGGTGGTTTTGTAATACATCTCTGCTAGTACCTGAACAATATCTCAGACTTACTTCTCTGCCAGCAGCTAATGGGTTTTTCAGTCATCACCATCCACACAGGCCAGCCAGACAACATTGAACCAAATGCTCAATGCTCTTTATTGCATTGCCACTCTCAAAGCCATCTACACTTGACTGTTTGCCAATTTTTCTTTTAATCAAAAATCTCCTTCTTCCTGTTTGTGTAGAAATTCATCATGGAAAACAATATTATTTACAGTATACTCTTGCTACCAGCTATGCCCAAAAATAGCACTTAACAACAGGAGGTAAAGACCTGCCACTAGTACCTCTGCGGAAAACGCTACGCCTAATGCCAGCCATGTAATTACTGCTCTTTCCACCTCCAGTAAAATTTATAGGCAGTACTGTCATTTAGGGTTTCATGCGGGTGGACTTTCATGCTTTATGGTGAGTACATTAATAGCTTCTGACTACTGAAGTCTCTAATCATCCATATTGAAAAAAAGAAATTTATTATCACCCTATTAGAGCTGGTTTAATGTTCTACAAGCATATTATTTGCACATTTGAGTATAAGTCATCAATAAGTCCTTTCTAAGAAGATTACTTTAATGTAACTAAATAACACAGTGATTCTGCAGACTATGGGTACGTGTTAGCCTACTGCTAACAACCAGAAAAACTCCTGGAAGAGAGAGACTCAGGTGGTGGTTTTGTGGTGGATGATGTCTTGGTTAAGTCAGCAAGGACTGAGTTGATGATATCTGGAGCAGAGTCACCAAGGAGCTACAAATTAAGCCAAATGAAGGGGGATTCTAACTTCTACAGAGTGAAAACCAAAAGGCTACATGTGGAGCCTATCCTAGCATCTCCAAAAAAAGTTTATGGGATTTCCTCACAAATGAAAATTGGAGGAGAGAGAAGTGTCTTGTTGCCACTCTGCTGCAAAACTTCGCCTGAACTGTGACATGAGCCTGATGTTGTTCTCCATGATGGAGGTAAAGCTATGCAGTCTTCAGCCCAAACTGCTGTAAAGAACAGGGGCAGCTCAGAGGTTGTCGCTGCAGGCTGTGTCTAGTAAACATCTGAATATCTCTGGAGATGGAGGCTTCACAAAATCCTTAAGTCCTTGTCACCGTGTTCGGCCACTCTCATTGGGGAAAAGAGAATCTGAGTATCTACCTTTCTCCAACTTGTATCCACAGCCACTCATTGCTGTGCACGGCTGAGAAGGGTCTGGCTCTGCCTTGTCTGCACCCTTTGTCAGGCCACTGAAACCATTAGTGAGGTCTCCTGTGAGAGTGCTTTTCTCCTTGAGTTTCTCCTGTGGGAACACTGAGTGCTTTCCCAGTGTTTTCAGGAAGCACACAGAGTCCATCTGAGATCATTTATTTGGGCTATTAGCCTGACACACTTCTCAAGCCAAGGAAAAAGAAGGTCACAGTTATCACAGCCTCCTTATTTCAGGTGCATGAACATCAACAGATGAAAACCTTAAAGATTCCTACTGCTGTTGACCCACCATTTCACTCAAATAAACACAGCCTCTCTGTAAAGATGTGACAGCACACTGAGTCTCAGCAATAATAGATTTCCAGGTGAGACATCTGTGTCAGCCTCTGTGGGGCACCTTGCCACCACTGTCATCTGATTATATATCTGGGTACTTTCATCTGATACAAGTGCATGGCATGGTTGGAGTCATTTCTGTCACTTTGTGCAGCTTTAAGAGTTTCTGTGATGCACTCAGAAAACGCTCCCTTAGCCCCTGTGGCAGGACCAGCACCCCACAGTATGAACAGAGGAGCACAGCGAAGGGCAAGTATGCAGCAGTGGTGGCTTCCTGCACACACCCTCCTGCTCTTCCCCATGCCCCGGAGGGCTCTGCCATCAGACTCCGCAGGGAGCAGAGATAGCATCCCCAAGAGCTGTCCGTCTTCCTTGCTGGCACTTTCCAATCTTATGTGCCTTCAACCGCAGCAGAGGCATGTTTTAATGGGCTGCTGTTCAAACTGGCAGGTCTCTGTGCAATTGAATATATCGTCATGTTCCCTTTTGATTATCTGTCTGAAAACAAAATTCCACAGCTAAGCATTACTTCCTTTTTATGTCACTGCTGCCGCTGCTGTGTCAGGACACGGGTATTAATTTGGAGCACTTCATCAAAAAACCTCCTATTGGGTTTCCTTCTTGCAGCCTCAAGTCAAGCAAAGCAAACAATGAAACTATTGGGACTGAAGAAAGGAACAAGGTATTAGGCTTTTTATTAGTTATAAAATTTATTTCACTGCGGTTTCAGCTTGCTCCCACTCTTGCCACAAGGCAAATATCTGGATATATTTTACAGAAGTAAATGCCAGGGATGCTGTGACCACATCAAGGTGCTGTGCAGAAAGGGGCCTTAAAAGTCTGCAGCACCTATGCATGCATTTCAAAAGTAGAAGTAAGGAACAGAAGGATTTGTACATGGTGCTGACTTCATGTACATCATTTGTATAAATGTGCTCATCCATGCACATACAGCTCGGTACACCTCGCGAGTTTGTCAAAATTGCAAAGGATGCCAGGAAAAAACCATTTGCAGCCCATCTCCAATCCAGTGATATTTGTGATAATTTCACAGCCCGATGCTGCAAGGCTGGTTGTGTTTTTCTCATTTAGGAGATGTTAAACAACTCTTCCTTTATAAATGTCATTACTTGTGGGGGGCAAAAACATAAAAGAAAAAAACATTGGAAAAAAAAATTCCAATTGTTTTGAAGCAATAAATAGATTTTAACAGTTCACTAAAATGCTCAAGACTTCACCTCTTTATCTAAAATTACTCTGAGAAATTGCTTCAGAAATTAGTCTGGGATGGGAAAGACAGGTTGACTGTAATCTCAAGCGCGTCTCATGCCCCCCTTCACTGTTATTGAAAGCTGCAACAAAAAGTAGTCATCTTTATTCAGTAACGCCACATGCACTTACCCACTTCCACACAGTAAACTTGCTTTAAAACCAGGAAGATGCAGAAAAACATACATATTACTGAAAGTTTGAAAGCTGTGTTTCATTGGGCTGGCTACAGCCAAACCAGTGTGATGGGGCCGGTCTTTAGAAACGACTCACTTCAACATCAAATAGAAACTTTTTCAGCTTGCGCAGAATATTTAAGGATAATCCATTTCTGCTGTCCAAACATATTGATTCCTTCTTTCCTTGTGAACAAATAAGTGTTCTGTGTCTTTACAAAACGCACATTGACCTTTCTCTTCCGTGTGTGCATGAACATAAATACAAATATAAACACAAATTTCCTGTTATATATGTGTATATGCACATATGCATGTGTATATATGTGTACACGTGTGTGCATATGAGGCACCCGTTTCCATTAGGAAAATTACCTGCCACCAAAAAAAGATGGCTGATCCTTTGAGAAATGGCACCTCTTATCCTCACCATGGTGATACCCAGAGCCAGATAGGGAAGATGCTTCTCATAAGCAGAAGTCCACAGTCTGCTTTGCACCCCTAACAGTAGCTGTCTTCTAATCAGACCATTTGTTTCTCCAGAGAGACAGTCAGGAGAGAGGTCAGTCCCTGCATCTATGGGACAAGGGGTACAAGTCAAGGATTGCTGGCAGATCCCAGGAAAATCTGGAGGGGGAACTGTGGTGCCAAGTCAGCAGCTGCAGCCAGAGATGTTTTTCCTGCCTACTCCAAGGCTATCAGAAATGGGTTTTCATCAGCGTTTCACATCACTGTGCCAGGATGGCTCGGCTATGGGGTCCTGACATGGCAAGAAGGAAACTAAACGCACTCCATGCAAACAGCCATTGCTGTTCTGTGCCTGCTGGTTAAGTCTGAGGTTGCTAATTAACATCTTATTAACAGAGCCAAGCAGAAAGTCCTCAACAAAACACAATTTGAGGGATTGGGGGAAGGAGAGAGGGGATGAAGTTTTAGAGGAATTGTAGTTTAGAGGAATTAAAGGTTGGAAAATGTCAAGAGCTCAAAATGAAGTGTTTGAAATTATCTTTTTATGTATTTATTTACAGCTCATTGGTTTGATGGGGAAAAAAACACATCAAGATTTTGATTTTTTCATTCCATCTTAGAACAGGGAAAAAATTGTTGTAATCTCAGAAATTCTCAGAGGATGAAAAAACATTTCTTTTTGAACTTCAGCTGAGCAAGGGTCATTCCTGATTTCCCATGCTGCTTTCCATGGATTCTTTCTGTTAATATAGCTCACATCCATCCACTGCTTTGGATGGCATAGCAAGCTCTTGAAAGTACAGGTTGCCTTAGTATTTTATGTGTGTGAGTAGTGTTAATGCATCCAGTAAGCTTTTTCAAATCAAGATCTGATATTGACACCTTAGTATAAGGAATAAATCATATTATTGTACACCAGACTTACAAGCTTTGATCTCCCTTCCAGTGAGTGATCAATACTGAACAGCAAATCCACCCTTGGTATTCAGCCCAAATCAATGCAAAAGCACCAGAGTGTGATCTGAGTCCATCCAAGTCCCAGGGTCCCAACAAAAACCCAGATGCTTTGCCACAAGGTAAGTGTACTTTGTGGTACCAGGCACCTCTCCCTCCCCTTTCTGAGCTCCCCATCTCTTGCATTCTCTAACAAGCTTAAGGTTCCTTATCTGAAAAACTGGAAGCTGTAAATGATACTGGGCCATACAGACACAGCAGTGTAAGTCAAGGACATTTTTAATGTCCAAGGGGTTCTTTCAGTGTTGGAGTAGTGATTTTTTCAGCCACCCAATTCTTAGAAGTGCACAGAACAAATAATTTTTCCAGTACTATTAATATCCTCTTTATAACCACAAAATTGTCAGCAGTTGGTGTTTCAAAGGGTGCTTTCCATCACATACACAAATATCTTCTCAGGTGCAGCAAGACTATCAGTAAGTAACATGTCTTCCAGGGACGCTCCCTCACAGTGCTGTAAAGATGCTGTATAGCTGGGAAATCAGTCAAGTGCAAACAGGTGTTGGTGGGTGATGGTACAGGGAGATACAGTACTCTTATCTCAGTGTTTGCAGACCTTTCCCAGCTCTCCACAAGGGATTTACCAGTCTCAATGGTAAATTAAAAAATAGCTTTGAAAAGTGTCTGAACAACAACATCATTACAGGAATCGTGGAGGGCTCTGGCAGTATCCTGGGCTGAATCTATGAAGGTATATACTGCTTAACTCTCCAAGCTAATTCAACACAAAGCTCTGTTATGCTTTTGGCCCCCAGAAAATAACTACCCAGTAAGAGAGATGATGGGAAAAAATTAGCTTACCACTTACCATTACACTGATCAATAATCTATTAACTCTAACCTTGCTAGCAGTGGACTGTACTACAATTTATAGACAGTCATTCGAACTTTCATTCCTCCAGAGTTATAGCCATGATAAAAAAAATAGGTAGATTAGCAGTGGACAGAAATTAAACATTTAACCTTTACACAGAGTCTTAATATTGAACTTCATCCAATGCATTTATCCCTTCGCTTCCATGTAGCAGCCTGATTGTTGTTTGTGTTTTAAAAGTTATTGACTCATGCTTCATTTTGTTCAGTACTGACTCGGGGGGATGGCAGGAAATGACAAAGAAACAAGGGGTCATTTGGTACAAACAACTCCTAGGAAACAACTTCTACTTTGTATTGTACCAGCCGTTCCTCCTTAAGGCCCACTCCTACCAAGCTTAAGTGTTGTCTGAATACCGAGAAAGCTGAAGTACCTGATGCCACATTGAAGAAGGGCAATGTCAGGTCACTGAGAAGTGTTTTATAGCATTACAATGTAATATCATGCTATTATTGCAAAATAGGATCTGCATTGATATAAGGCACCTCTGTCCTGGAATAATGCCTCCACTTTAAGAAGAGGTTTGCGAACTATATTGAATAGCAGGATGTGCTTTTGTGTTGGCCAGATAGTTGTCCTGCTATATTCTCCTGTGGGATTCATTCCACCATTGTATAGTGGATTACAGGGATAGAGGTGTTAGTTTTAGACTTGTCATGGGAAAGATATGGACTCTTAAAAACCAGTGTTCATCCTTTGCTTTCCTTTCACTACAAGAAACAAGTTGCTTGCCTTCAGTCTACCACAAAGGCAGGTCATCTCCTGATCTGATCCCTTTAGTGGCTATGTTTTAGGCCTTTCTTAGGAATCAGGCCCACAATTTTCATGAGCAGTGAAAATCCTACTATCTGACCTGTCTGTTGGCAGGTGCAAAAAGAATTACTCTGGTGCGTCACCTGAGCAGCAAGTGTCACCAAGATTAATGACTTCATCACTGCAAGCTGGACAAATCAATCTGAGTCTTTGATGGCAGTAAGGAAGACCAGACTCCATTACCCATCCAACCCATCTGTCACCATGAGCTCCAGACACTGTGCAGCACTTGCTGGGCAGGATGCTTTCCATCACATATGCAGATATCTTCTCAGGTGCAGCAAGGCTATCAGCAACCTCTCTTCCAGGGACGCTCTCAGTGCTGCCCTCAGCTCCCGTGGCACCCTGCAAAGGCCACTGTCCCTGCACATGCTATCACCTGCACCAGATACTCTGCATAGACATCCCAGACAGCATTGCAGAGTCATCCTGCCAATGCTGATAAGGAGCTGAGCAACAGTGCTCAGCATGAGCGTGGCAAGCTGAACTGCCCTCACTGCAATTAGACTTTGTGCTCAGATTCAGATAGTTCTCGGTGCATCCCATCTACTTTCCTTTGTTCAACAGAGAAGCATGTTTTTGCAGGTGCTTGAAGAATGTAATACCTTCTGTTAGCAGAGCAAGTGGCAAGAGAGTTTAAAACAGGGGGGGTGGGAAAAGCAAGCACTGGTAAAACTTTTTAATGCGAGATTAGACCAGGCTTATCTGACCTGCCAGAGAGACTAGGAAGGAGGCAGGCTATAAAGCAAAGTCAGTGCACCATCTCTTCCTCATTCCTCTGATATTCTACCCATGATGATGTGAGATTCTCCAGGAAAGAAAGGAACACCCTCATCTCCACAGGGCACCTTGTCCTTCAAAGAACGGAGTGTGCACAGGTATATGATTCATTTCTCCAGTTAGGCAGAGACTGAAGAATTCTTTTGCTCTCCAAAAGCAGCCCACTTTACAGAGAGACATCTGGTAAATCCTACATGAGTTAATCTCATGCCACTATCTAGCAAACACACACAAATGAAACCCAGTCCTTCCTGCTGGCAGCTTCTCTGCATGGGAGGGAAGGACGAGCCTTGTCATTGAAAGGTGATTACTCTGTGGGACATGGAATAGAGTTCCCTGCAGGACAGGGATTTGTTGCCATGTAGAGAGGTGCTGCAATGCTTGTGAATGAGCTTTTTAATGATGGACCAAAAAAATTTGCTATGATGCATTTGTACCTAATGGGAATCACAGAGATCTGGGCCAAAAGAAGAATGCATACTAGAAGTGGAAGGTGACCCAAAAAGCTGCTGTCTTTTTGCTTCACCGTCCTTTTGCTTCACCCTTTGCCAGAGACCTGTGGAGGACTCTGCTTTGGAGGTCTTGGAGCTCCAAGTCACCTACCCTGCCCACCCTCAATTGCTGTCTGGAGGAGTCTCTCCCTTGGGGGGTACAAAACCCTGTGTGCCCAGTCTGAGCAGTTGTTACTCCTGGTGGCTCTGTGTGCCACCTCCTTAAAGAAAAATGTAAAGAACAATGTCACATCACCTCCTGAGTAAAATAGACCTGGGCTTCTCACTGCAGGAGGGATGGCAGACCTTTAAAGGCACTAAAGTTTCTACCCTCCAGATACCAACTGGTATCTCCCCGGTAACAGCATTACCCATCAAAAGATCTTTGAGGTTCTAAGCTTTCTCTGGAATCTTCTTGCTTGTGGTTTAATGGAATCCACAGCTAGTCCTATGGAATATCCCAGGGCAAATTCTCAGAGATTCAACATTTTAACAGATCAGTTTAAGACATTTTTCTACTACTCACATCTCAAACTTGCCACACTTTACTAGTAGGATGCTGAAAGTCAGATGTGTAGAAGGGCTTGGGCATTGAAGTCTGATATAGACCATCATTTAGGCAAGGCTGGATGAGGCTTTGTGCATCCTGGTCTAGCGGAAGGCGTACCTGTCCGTGGAAGGGGGCTTGGAACCAGACGAGCTTTAAGGTCCCTTCCAACACAAGCCATTCTATAATTCTATGATTTATATACACACTGCAAAGTGTCTGAACTCAACCACTTCTTGCAGCCCAGCAAGAAAGAGGATGGGTCTTGTGGGTTGCTTCTATACAGGTCAGGGTTAAACTGATGGCATTGGTGAAATGTAAATGGATGATATTACGTAAAAAGAATTGCATAATGTTCCCAGATGTTTTCAATTTTCTGAGTACTTCTAAAAATAAAATGAACTTTAATACTTAATCAACATAGTTATTCATTCTCTTTTACCCAAGATGAAATTTCCCATGAATTTTTTATGGATACACATTAGTTATTATTGCCTTTGGCTTCTTGGTTTAGACACAGTTCTGACCCCTGTTCCACTGATTGTCCAAATTACCCCCCACTGCACAGACTGGGTACACTCGTAAGTCCTTAAGAAATCTCTTCAGCTGATTTTATAGCTCTGCTCTGGTTTGGCTAGACTTACTTCAGGAGAGGAAGATTTATGAGGAGTGCCTTAGCTACCTAGTAGGGACAGAGCTCACTCAGTAGTACCACCTGGTCACAGATCCATGTAATGCCCCTACTCCAGAGTGGCACCCATCTCATGCAGAGCCTGGAGCAGCCTGGCAGCATGGACAGGGTGTAATGTGGCTTATGACAGGTGCCTGTCTACTATTTACTCCTTTCATATCATCCTGCACTTAGAGATGCTGGTGGTAGACATGCTTTGAGCACGGTGAAACAAAGACTTAATTGGATGATACCAGAATGGATTTCTCTTTGCATTCAGGACTAATAAGAAAATCCACTGCAGAGAGGGGATGCCCTCAGGTCCATTAAAACAGTGGGATTTTTTTTATTTTTTATTCTGCACTTACATGACTCTGTGATTTTTATTCCTCTGTTTATTGCATCACACTCAACAACACAAGTCCTTTAAGACAAGAATGTGTTTTCCTGATATATCAGAGATGAAATCCAGGCCAATTTGTACCTAAGGTCCTTGCATAAATGCGTTGGATTCATCTTAGTGAAGAAATTGTTTAAAAGGAAAAGGAACGTAGAAAAAGCTTGAGTAACCACCAAGTGGCTGATTTGATTGTCTGAACAAATAAATGCACTTTCATGACCACCTCCTAAAAGCAGAGTGCTGCAAACAACAGCCAAAGAAAATTACCAGGGCAATACTGAACTGTCAGCCAGAGACAACAGAGAAGACACTCAAGTGGTATGTCAGCTCTATGTAAAATAAAAGCTTGCAGCTTCCAATTGTTTCTTTGAGTGCTTTAGCTTGCCGTGCCATCTCACATCTCCAAGGAAACTACAAACCATCAGCAGGGAGGACTTCACGTTAAGGACAGGTGAAAGGCAGGAAAACGCAGGACTGGTATCAATCCAAGCACAGCCACTGCTTGGCATGATAGCAACACGTCCCAGCCATAAAGCGGGAGATTTCCCAACAACACTGTGTAGCCACAATTATAAAGCTGAAAGGCAACAGCCCATTATGTTGTTTTCAGCACCATCGGTATACAC
Organism: Psittacula echo; assembly: GCF_963264785.1. NCBI lineage: Eukaryota > Metazoa > Chordata > Aves > Psittaciformes > Psittacidae > Psittacula > Psittacula echo. The sequence goes on along the minus strand of NC_137743.1, from coordinate 11,965,428 downwards.
TCATACAGCATTGAGCAAAGGCATGTTTAGCACCTTGTACGTCTTTTTCTGCCAAAGCAGGGAATCCATTTAGAGCAAGCTGTTGAGCTTTATTTTTATTTTACTTAATTATTTTCCAAATGCATTAAGAAAAATACATGTATTAACAGCCACTAGGGCCAACAGAAAATATTCATTTGCATTTACTGAAGACAGTTAAAATCCTACCACACTTTACCTCATACAGGAAATCTCTCCTGTGATGAATTAATCTTTACAAGCTAGTTCTCATTTTTCTCATTTCTTCACAGCTACTGTGTTGGGGTTTTTTTATAGAGAAAATGAGTGTTAATTTTTTTGTAACCCAAATTACATTTTCTGCTGCTATTTATAAGAGGTGTGCCTGATCCTCAGCTAAAATGCTCCAACTCAGAAGTCTGTAAGGACCAGAATATTTACCTTTGTCATGAGCTCAGCCCTAAATATTTCCCCTGAATTTCCAGAAGTCCTTGAAGGGTAAACATTTTCATAATGACCCAGTGCAGTCACCAGGAGCTATTACACTCTGAAATTAGCAACATGTTCTCTCCAGATTGCTCCATTTATTCTTAGTTCATGAAAACCACCAAACAAATTGATCTGGTCTGCCATTGAGCTCATTAGAAAGGGTCATGGGAAGAACAGGCTCCAGGAGGCTTTGATGGGGTATGCATCTGTATTAATGTATATCACCCATGTGCTGCAAGAACTGCAGTCACCAAACAGCCATTCCAAGCGTGCACTGAACCCCACCACTTCCCTTCTTTCTCTTATCCTGTGCCCAGAATCAGATTTTTCATTTCCAAACATCATGATTTTCCAGTTTTCTGGCTTTTAGGGAGGTTCCTCTCACCCTTTGTCACCATCCTGCAGTTGCCAAGGCCACCTGGATAAACTGCAAGGACTACTGTGGACAGTGCAAGCCATTAGAGATCAACCGATCAACCCATGGTGTTTATCAGGGCCACCACTGGGACAATGCAGGTTAATGCCCTTTGCGGGGCACTGAGTCAGCAGTGGAAGAACTATGACTTCCATGACTATGCTGCCTATCAGCTGAAAAACCCATGTCTGAAAAGCCAATTAATTGACATTATTTAAAAACTGCTTTTCAGGGGAGCCCTTTCTTGGAGGAACTGAATCTCAACCCTGTGCTAAATTATGCACAGGAGTTAAGGGAGGTGAGAGTAAGAAATCCACTGAGTAATCATGATCACTGTGCAATTAGGTTTGATATCATAATAGAAGGTTACTCTCCTAGGGGTAATGCAGTGAGGGTGAACTTTAAAAGGCCAGATTTTAAAACTATGAGAAAAATTATTAACACAAGGCTCAAGGGCATAGTGAAACTCTTTAACAACCTGCAGCAAATTTGCTCCTAGAGTAACTCCTCCAGCAGTCCCAGGAGTTGCACCAAGGGTGAGTTTGGCTAATACAATCAATCCAGAGGCTATTTAAGAACCTGTGCTAGAGAAGCAGATGGTGGTTGGACCTTTGAGCTGAAAATAAGAACAGAAAGGATAAAATCTGCCTGGCTGAGCAAAGTTTATTGAAAATAAACATCCTTTTAAAAACTAAAAGTATATGACTAAAGAGCAGAACAGAAGCTGGAATAAATGCAGACAAACTAGAAAGAAAATTACATAGGACTATAAAAGAAAAATCAAGGTATTTCTGATACAGTAGAGAAGAAAAAAAAATAACCCCCCAACCAGGCACATAATGAGCAAAACTTGGAAAGTGCAGTTGTTATGTGACAGTTTTATTGTACCTAATTAACTCAAATAAATGTATCTGCTGGAAGACACCACTCTTTGTAGTTACATGCTATCAGATGTACAAAAGCAGGCATTTCTTCTGCAGAACCCTTTGTCTTTGCGGAGAGGGGGGGATGCTAAAAATTAAAGGATGCTGAAGTGCAAAAAAGCCCCTTGGCTGAGTTGTTTCTATGGATGTAACTAAAGAGATTTCTTGTCTGTGCCCCTTTTCGTGGGAAATTAAAGAGTGTCTTCAGCAGTGATTTACTTTAGCTCTGTGGAAGGTGAACAGGACCTGAAGAAGGAGTTATGTGGCCATCAGTTCACTGGGGTAGTAAATCACCTGGACTACCTAGTACCTAACCCAGGCTGTGGCAAAAACACACTACACAGTAGTGAACCTGTCAAACAAGGTGCCCTCCTCACCTTATGGGGTAAAATGCCCCCTTGAAAACAAAGGAAGGGATTCAGAGCTGGCTCCTACAGCATGGTAACAACAAGGAAAAATTCACTTTGAGCCAATGCAGGTATGTTGCAATTCTTGAGGAAATACTGTCCATCCGGACCATTTCCAGTGTGGGGAGGGATGAAGGGTCTCTGGGGTCGTTTACACCCCAAAACTGTCAGAGACACCTAGCTGAGAGATGACCCCCCAGTCCTAGGAACCACCACTTGGTGCTACACACGACACAAGGATACGGATCATAGCAGGGACAAAACCATCCAGTTTATTTAGACTTTATGTTTTCCAAAATGTCACTAGTCTTCCCTTCTGTGTTTGTGCAGCCTTCAGCACAGCAGGCCCTCGACCTCAGCTGCAGCCCGTAATGTCACCATAACGGAGGCAAATAAATGACAGTAGGGAGTAAACCCGCTTCAGTCTTCGTAAGGAAATATTGTTCTTTCAAAGCTATTCCTCATCTGAAAAGTTAATAAAATAGTGCATAAAGGTGACCTGGTAGATATAATTTACTTGGATTTTCAAAATGCTTTTGATAAGGTCCCTCATAAAAGAATATTAATGATAATGAGAATGATCTTACATTTATGGTAGTACCTTTCATTCAGATGAATCCCAAAGTGCTCCACAAAGTTTTTTACTTACTGATTGTACAAATCATGTGTCATATAATATCCCCAAAGTGCTGTTAGGTCTCAGAGAAGGCATGACAGCTATTTAATTGCCAAGCATGCTGCTGTTCAATATTTTAGGGCAGGGTGTAAAAGCAAAAGCTCCAATCATGTGCAATGAGAGTGACTTTAGGTAAGTCAAAGCTGCTTTCCAAAGCTGGTATTTGGCTGACAACCAAGACCATCTTCTCCTTCTACTGTCACCGAAATCACAGAATCATACAATGGTTTGGGCTGGAAATGTTGGGTGGAAATGAGTGAGATGGTTTGGTTTTGGGTGACATGGTTTAGTGTGAGGTGTCCCTGCCCATGGCAGGAGGGTTGGAACTTGATGACCTTAAGGTCTTTTCCAACCTTAACTATTCTATGATTCTATGGTTCTATGTCGAGGGATGCCTCAGGCTGAACAAACGAATGACTCAGCTGGAAAAGAGGCATCTTTTTTGGATTGCTCCCAACCATACATTCGTCATCTCAGGTTACTCCTGAATATTTGAGCAACCTGGTCTAGTGGAGGGCGTCCCTGCCCATGGCAGGGGGGTTTGGAAGTGACTGAGCTTTAAGGTCTCTTCCAACCCAAACCAGTCTGTGATTCTATGATAAAATGGGCAGTTTATGGGCACCTGTACTTGTCCATCTAAGTCCAGAGAAGCACAAACATTTGCATTTCCTACTTCAAATTTTCCATAGGTTTTTAAACTGTGTCCTTTGGCTTCATAAGCAGCTGCCAATGCTGACAGCCACCAGCAGAGCACCTTCAGCTCTCATTAGCGTTTGGGAAGCAATCTCTGCCTCTATTCTGCAGTCCGTTTTGCTTTGAGGTGCACATCTGAAGCACTACTAATCCGGACTTGAAGACAGCTCCAGCCATAAGTATATTCTGTTTAGAGAGTATCAGAACACTTAATTGAAAGGCAGAAAATGTACCATTTAATTGCCTGAAATCAAAGGTTTCATATTTTAATTAAGTTTTTAAGAGGGCTTATTTCATTGCTCTGGGGTATATTTTTTCTTTTTATCTCTTAGATATGAAAGTCATTAAAGACTATCTATACTGATTAAGCAATAGTAACAATTGTTTCCCCAAATATCTTGTACAGTATGGATACTATCCCAGACCTAAGCTTCACACATTATCAGTGATTAGTAGATGAACAACCCTCACTTACTATGCCTGGCTAGGTGCAAAGGACCACCTGAACTTCCATGTCCTCTATTGCTTTTGATATGCAAACAAAGAAGATGCCAAGAAAGCTGAATCACAGCTTCTCCCTAGATACAAATTCTTCCACGGTTAGGTTGGCTTGGCAGCTTTTCTATCTCTTAAAGGAGCTGCCTAAAACCAGTGTAAAATCCTGACCAGCGTAAAATCAAAGCAGGAAGCTTACAGGTGCAGGTTGAAGAGGACCTTGGAGGTACCTAGTTATATAGGCATAAAGATTTCAGCTCAGCTTTAATACCCTTGGGCACACCTTTGAAATGGTCCATCTAGTCTTCTGCCCGAGGCGGCGTGCATCTCGTGTTTATCACCATCCCGCGCCGGTGCTGCTGTATTCTTTTGCAGGGCTAAACAAAGGACAGGGTCCCTTGCTCCACTGTGACAGCTTGTCAGACTTCGCAGCACAACCCATATTTCACATCAAAAGCGTCCTCCTCAAATTCAAGTTATATAAATTATATTTTGCTAGGTAAACACGACCTTCCTCTGCCAATTCTTTCAGGCCAGAGCTAGAAGCCAAAACAACAAAAATCTTGGGAGAACAGCCATCTAGGGCCAAGCTGTCAAAAATCTCCAACAAGGAGCTGATTTGTCAACAGAAGTAATCATTTCACAGGGAGCTTGATTCCTGCTTCAGTGCTCCTCTGGCCATATTGCTGACAGATTTTTGCTGAGCGATCCCGTGCCCTCACATTATAGCTTTTCACTTCCCACATAACCCTTCTCTGAGGATAAGATGGTCTCATTTTTAGCACATTCCTTCTGGAACAAGAACAAAGAGCAATGCTTATGTGAAAACACAGCCCTACAGCCTGCCCCACACATGCAGGAAGAGCCTCCCCAGCCCTCTGGCAGTAAATGCATGTTCCCTTGGAGAAGCTCTGTCTCACCCTCTTCTTCCCACAGGCTCTGGAAAGTAAAACCCTTACTGTTAGGCAGTTTAATTTTGACTATGAATATGCATCCATGCACTTGTGGCCTATTCAAGGAGGCTCTTTAGGCAAAATAATGGTTTTAAACTTCTTTCTGCTGCCAGGGTGACATAAAGAGGCCCTAGCATACTGCAAGGCTGTTGTATATGCAAAATACTAGTTTAAACTTTTGCCTCCAGTATGCATTTTTAGTATGTGGTGTACACCTGGCCCCGCTAACCTGATCAACATTTATTGCTTTGTTTCTTTACAATGAGTTTTAGCCGCCTTGGTAAAGATGTTCTTAATGTAATGAGACTGCAAGAGACTCTTGAAAGTCATAGAAACAAGGAACAAGAAGTTTTCCAAACACACACCAAGCTAGCCACTTTCCCACACCTCTGGGTACTCACATGCCAGGGAAGCACAGGTGCAGGCTGGTGGAAAAGGGGAAATAAGAAGGGGAGAGAAGGTAGATTGGTCCCCGATCCCCCCTGTACCGATGCAAGGCAAACTTACACCTCAGTTTGCAAGGTAAACTTCTCACCTCAGATGCTCTGTCCTTTTGGAAGTCAGTAGCACTGCAGCTAACAGGGGAGACTTTTCCTTGGGAGCACAGTTGCCTGAAATATTGCAAGCCAGGCGCTGATTGCTACTGGCATTTGTCTTTCAGCAGCTGTCACACTGTCACAGCAGGCTCCTTGGGGGACATGGGAAATGTCTTGCAATTATGGGCTTTATGATGTACCCCAGAGAAACATTTGGCCATATGTATCTTCACAAGGACGCGCATAACCAGTACTCAAACGGGTCCAAGCTGGGTGCTATCAACATAACAAAATTATTTTTTTCACCTCTCTGCTTGTCTCTTATGCACCTGACCTCTTCCTTAAACAGATTAAGGGGTGGAAATGTTGGTCTTAAGCAAGAAGGTCTTTAATTCTGTCTGATTTTCCCTTTGTTTGCACCTTATTGCTTCCTGCCTTGTGTCATTCCTACAGCCGGCTGAATCCTTATTTCCTAGAGGCTGTATTTCACCCATTCTTAGACACTCAGAGCAGCCTAGAAGTGCACCCTATGCCTATATCCTGTAACTGTGACTGACTCCTAGGCACTGAGTGCAAGCGTGTTAGATGAAGTGTTAAATCACTGAGTTCTGGAGTCTGTGGGACAGCCCTCAGGGAATACTTCATTTGGTTTTGTCACTGTGTCCCCCTCTTCAGAAGGGTTGTGGGGATAGCAGTTCCCAGTGTTTCTTGGGAAAAGAATTTGTAGTTAAAAAAATATTTTTGCTCCATATTACACTTTTTTCTATATTTTTTTTTAATTGAGGTGTACCAGTGTCCCAAAGGATTTAAATCTTATTCAGATTTTGCTGTTGATCATGGATTCTTGGCAGATGGAAACGCGATTCTCAGCTCTTACCAAAACCTGCCCCAGCAGGGTTGACAGAAAGCCCAACATGGCAGGAACTATCACCATCACCTCTCCACACATGCTTGTGCAATTTCTGCTTAATCATTGGGCTCTTTCTTTCACAAGCCTCCTATTTGTATGAGTAAGCCCCACTTTGTAACACTAAGAGTTACCCAGCCACCCTCATTGTAACTTGGTACAAAAACAGGCTGAGCAAGGCAACCAGAATTGCTTAGTCTTGATCCCCTAAATATGACATTTTACAATAAAGAGGAAATCAAAGAAAGATCTGAATGTGTCCTGGGCTTGTCAAACAAACACAACTCCCTGTCTGGACCAGTGGTATAGCCTGCAATAGTCCGCTAGAAAGCTTAACAGATGGGAAAGTCGATAGAGTCCAGTCCTCTCATGAAAGACAAATTACTTGCCCACCTCCAGTACACTGTGGTGTTCTCTCTATACTAATCTGTATTAATTTCTTTTCTTCAGGTGTATTTTTCTTTTTCTTTTACTCTCTTTGAAGGTCATAGAAGGACCTTCAGTGGCTTTCCCAAAGCAGCTCAGAGAGGCACAGTGTGGGACCTGGGTTGTCTCTATGAATCCCCCAATTAAAATGGCAAGCAGCTCCACAGTATTGTTACAAAGTTAGGCTTAGTGTGAGGTGTCCCTGCCCATGGCAGGGGTGTTGGAACTAGATGATCTTAAGGTCCTTTCTAACCCTAACTATTCTGATTCTATGATTCTATAAATCTGGCTGGCATGTACAAACCTTTTAGTTTTGGTAACCAAAAAGACAGAAGTTTAGGCTTTCTAAACTCGGGTTTCAACCTGCCCTTCCAACTGGATGGTGTTAAGTGGTATATGCTTTGTGTAAAAAGAAAGCTAGGTAAACTGTTTCACTTCAAAATCTCATTTCAGACTTACTTAAGCAACATTTAATTCGTTTTACAGGGATTCTATAGCAGCCCAAGTCCTGAAGAACAGCAGTGTTTAACCGATCTTAGTAATACGACATTATTCGTACCACTAATTCCACAGCCATTGTTTTTTTTAATCAGGATAGGGGAGGCAATTTTGCTAAAATTACATTGTTTTCTAAAGCAGCTCTATTCAGTGCTATACATCTATCTTCTGGCAGCACAGTTTAATTTGCATTTAAATAATTTCCTGATACCGTTGGAAAAGTAATTATACATAACACTAAACAATTTTCAAGCCTCCGCTTTTAATCAGTCCAGGACCAAATCCCTCCTCTAGGTTCTAAAATAACCTTCCCAAAATGTAAAATTCCCAGACACCAAAACCTGGCTCCTTTTCTTAAGGTCATTCCATTTGCTCATGCATCTCATGTGGTGAATTAAGAGAAGTAGAAAACAATGTTCATAATTCTATCCTTGGTCATGTCACTTTGGTTTTCTCACTTTTCCATGGTAGAAAGGTTCAAATCTGTCTGATGAGCAGAAGGTCCTATGGAGAACTCATGCTCATGACACTACAAGCACCACAATACACCAACCTTTTATAGTAGTTACAGATGTTGGATCATGGCCTGGTTCTGAGATTTTTATCACAGAATAATGAGGCAGGGAATTGATGCAGCTTGAGCCAAGGCAATAGCAGGACATCCATTTTTCATCTGGAGTGTCCTGGACCTTAGGTTTTGGTTGGTTCTAGAAGCCTTTCATCACATTTGTTCCTGGATTTTTCAGGCTTTGATTCAGGTTAATTATACAACCAAAACAACAGTCCAGTGGAGATGTAGATCACTCTTAACAAGACTCCATATCATACTAAAAGAAGCTGTCCCTAAAAGGTGTTTAACATGCCACAGTCTTTTTCCCTTAGAAAGATAATGCTTATAGAAGATGAGCTGTATTTTTCAGTGCCCTGATTATCTGCTCATGAGCCATGTGAAGAGAATTACAATTCCCTACACTAAAAGTGCCAACTCAAAAGCATGAAGCCATTAACTGTAGAACAACATGAACTGTAGAACAAGTCCAACATGAAAGAAAGAATGGTACATCATAGGGACCATCACATGGCTCATAAAATCAATACTGAAGACTTGAAATTCAAGCGTGACTGCAGTTTTCCTCGAGGTTTAGGATCAGCCTTGATCTAACCTGTTAGCCAAGTCCCTTGTCTATCATTAAGAGTAATTCAACCATTAAGGTAATTCAAGACTGAAATTGCTAATGACATACTGTGGATCTGCCTTATAATCAGCTCTTATCTTTTGCTTGAAGAACCCTCTGTGCAGGTAAAGAGTCCAAAGGATTTTAGTGCACAAAATGCGTGTCTAAAAGAGGTAGCATACTGTACAGCTAATGCTAGCAAATGAGGTGTTTTGAAAGGCTGTACACTGGGCCTACAATGATATTGAAAAGGATCACTTGGCACCAACCCTTTAGCATCATACACCAGATTTCATCAGTGAGGTGATACTGAGCCAAAGGGAGGCTTTTCAGATTAAACTTCCACAGTCTGTCAGGTTTCAAGGTGAGTGACAGTGATGACCCCTGATGTATTTTCCTTGCAGCACGTTTTTAATTTGTTCTCACGCTTGCAACTGTTCTGCAGATGACTGCAGCAGATCACTCTGGGGTGATTCCTCAGCCGGATGACAGTGGCAAGTGAAAGGTCTCAGTTGCCAGCGCACAAAAATGCTAAAGAATCAATTTCCACTAAGATCTTAACGAGAAGGTGGATACAGAAGAACAGATCAGTGTGTCAGCCCAGTTCAAGTGCACAAAAGATTTGTGAGCCTGTAAAGTTTGTCAATAAAACAACTCCAGAGGGTGATTTGAAGGCAATGGCTCAGGACTGGACGAAAGCTAGGAAGCATTAGATCCACAGCACAAAAACTTAACAAGCTAAACCACTCATGATAGGCATTGCTGCAATAGTGTCTTCGTATGTTATCCCCCTCCAGGTTTTCTGTCTTACTGATTTTGATTTGGATCATAAAGAAAAATATCCCGAGAAGAAAAGTGCTTCAACATCTGTGCCTCACCTGGGTCTGTAGCAATAGATCCTTTGCCCCAGTTGAATCCAAAGTTTTCTTCTTGCCTTTTGCTAACTTGAAGAGTAAAAACAGTGGAAAACAACAACATGAACAACCATGTGAGAAAAAAAGGCACAGCTCTGTACTAGAGATAGGGCTATTTATAAGAATAGATGTAGCACAACAGATGTCAGCTCTGTAATGGTGCTGCACAAAGTGTCCAAGTGGCAGCCAGAGAATGATGATAATTAAAAGAGAGGAAGGGATTTGCTTTGAGATAGAAACTGTTGTAAAATGAAGAATATTTTATAGTTGTGATTTAATTTATTTATGAGTATATATATATTTTAATAATTTTTTTCATTTTGTGCAATATAGAGATTTAAGAGTAACCCAAAGACTTAATGAGCTGATCACTGTATGAAATCAATCAAATGCCTTGCTTTCCATTATTCCAGCAATTTATCTTCATTGTATCTATCTCTGTCCTCCCAGCACTCTCCAGCTAAGGAGCTGACAGCTGTTTCTGTTTAATCCTGTTTTCCCTCCAGAGAAAGAGATAGCCAATCTTCTAAAAGAACAGACAATTTGCAACACTTGGGAGATCAGTCATGGGCATCCTACAGACTCTCTGTCTAACTTCTAATAACTCACTTCATTCTAACCATGTTTCCCAGTTTGAAAAAATGAGAGAAATCCCTTTTTTTTCCTATCCAAAGACTAGAAGGTCTTTAGGACAGGACTCATGTTTTATTGTATTTTTGCACAGCAGTTAGACTTCTGATACTCCCGTTTCTTGCTCCTGCTTCCTCTGCCTACTTCCATACTACAAAACATTGCTATTGGCAGCCCTGTGCTATCATTGCTTTCATTCTACTTAATTTCTTTGGGATGTTTTTTCTTGTTCTAGCAGAGCTCCAACATATTTGGTGCTTTTCTGTTAGGAAGGGCTGGGCTCTAGCCCTCATTAGGCCTTTCTACCAGCTGCCTAAGAATTATACTGGTGTGAATTTGACTTACTGTTTTAAGGGGTTTTAATTTTTTGACTATACGCTCTGTAAAAGCAGTGAACATACACATACTTCCAAACAGTTCTGGCCCTCACTGGATTGATAGAAAGAAGGTTAATAACATATCCGGATAAAACAAATAGTTCAATGGATAGCATGCATAGATTAATAACTGCTGCAATGCCAGCAAAGCTGGGGAACTGCACATCATAATTGTGTTATAACTGAAGATGTGTGGCCAGTGGAAGGGAAAAGGAGATTATAACACTGCTTTGCTTTCTAGCTGTGTCTGGCAGCTCAGTGTAATGCACTGATACAGGCTTAATGTCTTGCCTCTGCTCCTGACTTCAGGGATGGTGAAAGATCTGGACCACAACACTGCAGAGCACTTGAAGCTCAAGACGTGTGCTACATCTGAATGTTCATTGCCAGTAAATCCCCTTTAGGATGTGCCTGAAGAGGTGATGGGGGAAAATTAAAGGCAGGACAATAAGTTTGAACAGAGAATACTGCAGGGTGATCCTTGCACCACGGGGCACTGAGAGGTTGCACAGAACCCTCCACATCCTCAGCCCTGGGCTGGCCATCATGGAGCAGCCCAGCTGGAAGGGGAGGCTGAATCCTTTCACTTCCACTCACACCACCAGGGTATCATTACTAAATGCCCTCACTTTTTGCTCAGCAGTAAATAATTCATATCCCTGAGCTGTAGGTGGGATACGTTTCAGGCAGAAAGGAAGGACACCAATGAGCAGCTCTTTAAATATACATTGCCTCCCATTTGCAGGCACAATGTGTGGGAGCGACTGTAAACTGAAATGGTCTTGTGTTCGCTGGCACCTCTGAATACAGAATTACCACTGTGGCTATTTGTGGGGTGGAGGGGGAGGGAGGCTTCACGAAGAAAAATCAGGCTTTTTAAATCTGGTACCTTTTTTAAACTGAAACACTTGCCATTTCGAAGGCAGAGCTGGATCCCCAGTGACGGAAAGAGTTACAGGTGTTTTAATTATATATTAGTACAGCATTAAGCTAGTTTTATTTACTGAACATTCTATCAATTACTGTTGTTACTTGAGAAGCATGACTGCTCCCAGGTTGATCATGTATTTAACTAGCCAGTCAATGCTATTAATCACCAAGCATTTTCAGCCAAGGATATTAACACTGAAACCTATCCAGGAGGGCTTATAAATGAGTACTGGTGCTCTTCAGAGGGAAACACTGTTTTCCAATGCAAGGGAGGTTCTCCCATGTCTCTCTTTTTTTTCTTTTTTTTTTTTTTAATTGCAATCTAAATCCAAAAGGTGAGTGAATAATTGCCCTTAATGAAATAACTGCCATCCAGAAAGTTAGTAAATATCTGATCATCTCATTACCATATGAACAGAGGGCAGGAGGTCTGTTTCTGTGGTGCAGTTACTGTAAAAACCAGTGAAGTATAAGAAAGTAGACATTAAAACCAAATAGGGACATCCTGCTTTCTGGAGATTGGAGCAGGGATCCAGGTAAGGTTGAAAAATGGTTAGCATAGGGATGGGAAATGGGACTTTGTGGTTTTATTCTTGATCATGATACCCTGGCCTTTCGGGCAGAAAAGACATCAGCCTTTCCCTGCCTCTTGCCTGTAAAAGCAGGAGACAAGAACAGTAACTGAAAACTTAGATACAACACACACCATTTGGAATCAAATGCTCCAGATACATGCTTTGCATTCTGCACTGCACTCAGTTGACACACAGAATATATTTATTTCCACATTGTGAACAATCAACTGAAAACTCACTTTCATTAGTTTCATCTCCACATTGTTGGCTCGCATCCTGAAGTTTTCATACAACATCTGCAAAAGTAATAAACTAATTATAGAAGCCATCTGGAACAAGAACAGTGTGGAATAATTATTTTCTCTTTTTTTTTAAAAAAAAAAAGAAACCCTCACTAAATAAATGGTGCCATAATAGATGGGATGTCAGAAGAACAGTGATTGTAACCAACTCAGTATCATTAAGGAAGGATGTGAGGAGATTTACATCAAGAAACTCGTGATTGCTTATTAGCAGAGACACAGCAGAGAGGCATTGTGAACCATGGATGACACAGCCTCCATACTGAGAGGGAAATCCTACCAGAGACCAGAGCCTACTCCACGAATAGCCCAGCTGGCAAATGAGAGGAGGAGCAATTGTTGCTTCATCCTGCGTTCTTCAATCAAGACCAGGGGACAGACCGCTGAGGAGGGAAGGGTGAATCAGCCGTGGGCAGTCATTTCCCTATCACCTGCCACTGATACCGATACTGCTGTTTAATGGTATTGCACAGCAGTGGAGCACGGTGCTGATAGGCTACTAGAGTGAGTTCAGATGAAAACACATCAAATCTTGATTCATACTGCTGTGAGGTAGTCCTCACTTATTTCAAGACACATCTCTTGCTCTTAGACCTTTCCAGATGAACTATGAAGATCTGTTCACCAAGGAGACATCTTTTCATTAGTCTTGGGCTGTCCTTGGTCCCCTGAAATCCTCCACTTCCAAGAAACTCATGGTGAATGCTGAAGCATGTTGTTTCAGCAATGACTGACTTTTGAACCGTGAACCTCTTCTTTGTCTGTTCCAAAGCAGTGCATCCCAGTAAGCATCGTCCCCTGCAAAATGACCCACATCCACCAGCTATTGCTCTCTGGCTTTGAGAGGGGCTCCAGTGTGAGAGAAGAGAGTGTCTCCTAGACAGAGCTCTGCAGCAGGCACTTAGGATTCCTAGGTCAATAGGATTCCTAGGTCAGCCACAGTACCAGCCTGGGGGTATCGATGCGCAGAAGGATACCCAAAGGGAGAGCCAGTACTTATGATCTCACTAGTGTCCCTAGTGATCACCAGCTCTGGAAGGCACCACACAGGACCAGTTTTTCTAGGGGAAGATAGAACTGTGCCCCTTTTCACATGAGAAGGGAGAAACTGGATCCATTCTCCCCAAACTGAGCTTGAATGTAGATTTTCACAAAATAGTGGAGATTTTAGAACAAAGCAAAAGCTTCTTTTAGCTCCCTAGCCTTGTACTAAGTGATGAGCTGTAGGTCAGCTTGGGGTAGCATGTGGTTTTATATTTATTACTACTATTTTTTACTGATTAGAATTGATTGCTTTCACATTGAAGATCCTGACTCTTACCTGTTCAGTGCATGGCTTCTGTAAGCAGTGCTTTCAGGGCACGGCTAGCAATTTCACTGTTTTAAGAGAATGACACTGTGGTAACATGCCTGAATATTTCATGTTTAATACATGCACACAAACCCAGAAAAGTGGCACATATATTAGCATCTTCCTATGACCCTAATGGCAAATATTGCACTCACATGGTCATTCTAATGTTCAAATAATAAATAAATACATAAATATATAGGTAGATGGACAGACAGACAGACGGATGTTTCCCTAAAAGGAAAGTGCAGCTTTAAAGAATTTCCTTATCTATATTCTAACTAATTACCTTTGGCCTGAATTTACTTAGAGAAAGGTCTGAGATTCTGCTAGATACCCAGATGCTGAATCAATGGCATCCTGCTATAACATATTTCAGCACACATCATTAATTCTGATTAAAAAGTATCACCTAGTTGTGATCCTTATTAGAACTCTATTAGTGTCTCTGCTAATAGATGCCATCTCTGTTATTATCATAATTATTGTTATTTATCACATTACTGCAGCAGTGCCTTAAGGGCTCATTCATAAGCTATACCCTTTTGAATCATTTGCAAATGCAGGATCAAAATATGTTTCTTGCCCTCAGCACTTTTCTTGGCAAGATAACAGCTAAAAAACGAAGGAATATGAGGAGACAAAGGGACCCTCTGGGTCAGCACTGAAACATTGCTTCAGTACATCTGGAGCCTAAGTATTGCCACGCTTCCACCAAACAAAATCAAAGAAAGGTGTCAAAGTGCAACACTTACTTCCGTCTTGACTTTGACATTGTCTGTACCTTCAGATGCCAGTGGATTCTGGAATGGAGACACATTTCCAGCAGACATGAGCATGGGGATTCAGAAGACATGAATCACACAACACCGACTATCTGAGTATGTGTCCAACTGTAGCTCCAACACATCTGGGACTCACAGGATACATTCAAGACATGCCCCAGATGATGAAACTCACTTATGAAGCATTAATATAAGCAACATGATTCTATTTTGGTCTTATAAATAAACAATCTGATTTTCAAAGTGCCACATCCTGAAATCTTGACATCCTGAGAAGCAAACTCTATATTTGATGTCCCAGCTGTAGGCAGCCACTGAGGGGGCCATAGTCCCTGAATACCCTCTTGAAAGTCAACTGAATAGCTGGCCAGAAAGTCCCACATGCAGAAGGGATAAAGAACAGGTTATGACAAAATGAGGGAGCAGACATACTTCCAAGTAATAAATAGAGGAGGGAGTGCAGGAAAAGTGAGTTGGATGAAGAAGAAGACCATGCTTTCTAGTTCCTCTGATCCTCCCAACCATCTGGAATCAGAAATCATTTGTCTCTATGTGGCCTTGTAATGTTAAGGAGAACATAAGCACTGGTTTGAGGCTTGCGAGATGCTTTGTAATCCCAATATAAAAGGTATCAAAGATCTGCAGTATACTTATTGTTAAAAATGCTTTTATTCCCTTGCAAAGAGATCTCACATTGTGGCATCCCTGAAACCCTGGGCTGTCATCTTTCCACAAATTCTTTTACAAGTTAGCTTGGAAGATTAATATTTTAAGAGCAGCTAATGCTGCTAATTGAACAGGGAAACAGATATGTCAACCTTTGTTTTTCACAGGACTCACTTCAGAAGCATGAATGATAAATGCACCCCAAGAGACATTATCATAATCATCACTCTAAATAAATTTTACAGACAATGGAGTTCATGGCCATTAACTTTCAGTGAGATGCAGAAAACACACTCAGTGCTAAGCTACTTCCTAAACATATGAATGTGTATTTTGCCCTGTTGTAAAAACTGATACTGTTCAGATGAGAATGACCACGAAGAGGTAAAGGCAACACAGAGAAAGCCCAAAGCAAGGAGAGATACTGGATTAGTAATCGCGTTTCATCGTGCTCCACATTTAATGTCTCTAAAAGGCCACACAGTCAATGGTTTCTCCAGCAGCTTCTGGCAGTGAAACAGGAGAGTGGCCCTGTTATCAAAGAACAGCAGATATTTGTTGGTGTGAGATGGAGAATTTTAATTCCCAGTATAAAATGATCCTCTGGAGCTGAGAAGAGCGGCAAAAAAAATAGCTGATTTTGTTGTGTCATTGAGCACCAATGATAAAAGGTGAGGTTTTTTCAAATATATTCCTTCTCAGCTCTATAATTAATTTAGTTTTTTGGAAAGTGTTTCTCTGGACTGAGTCTTATGAGAGAGAAGAGGTATTCTGAGCCAAATGTCACATCCCCACTATACATGTGTGAGGATCTCTTGACTTGGGTCTGGCAGGTTGTTAACTGCAGCAGAGATCCAAATCCCATCCTGAACCCCAAGAAATGCTAGACTGTCTGGGATTTCATTATAGAGTTGGATCCCCTCTTCTTTGCTGCAAGAGGTCCTTCCCACAGCCTTTTTAAAGGAATTGTTCTGGGAAAGATGCTTCCCACTCCTGTGTCTCTGAAGATTTGGTCAATAAATAAAGATAGAACGAAAGAATGAAAGAGAAAGAGAACAGAAGGAAGGAAGGAAGGAAGGAAGGAGGGAAGGAGGGAAGGAGGGAAGGAGGGAAGGAGGGAAGGAGGGAGGGAAGGAAGGAAGGAAGGAAGGAAGGAAGGAAGGAAAGAAGGAAGGAAGGAAGGAAGGAAGGAAGGAAGGAAGGAAGGAAGGAAGGAAGGAAGGAAGGAAGGAAGGAAGGAAGGAAGGAAGGAAGGAAGGAAGGAAGGAAGGAAGGAAGGAAGGAAGGAAGGAAGGAAGGAAGGAAGGAAGGAAGGAAGGAAGGAAGGAAGGAAGGAAGGGAAAGAAATTATCTTTTAGTATTTTTCTTGACTGGAAAGAAAACAGGAAACACATTTATTTTCCCTGATTTTTAACGAAAGGGACATTTTCTTCAGAAATGACTTGTTGACAACTTTGGTATCAATCCTACTCAAAGGTTCTCTGAACTGGGAGGCACGTAGCTGCTTTACCAATTCTGCTGCATTTCTTTGTAGATTCAGCTGAAGGAAAAATGTTAAATAAATTATTTGTTTCCAATTACTCAGCTCTAAAAACAAATATGCACACGTCTTTACACAGAATCATGGCAGGCACACTAGAATATTTGCAATTTTATGAGCTTATTGGGAAATAAACCAGACAAATATCTCTTCTGATCATGAGCAGGTAAGTCATCACTCCTTGTGCATAATACAGATGGCAGAGGGTTTTGCCTGTACCGCAGGTAACTGAAATAAGATAAAATTGCAAGCTTATAAATATTACTCCATAAATATTTTATTTAATTTGAAGATAAAAACAGAGACATACAGCTGTTATAGCATATCTTTGCCTTCAGAACCACAATCTACTGCAGTGAAGAAGTTCTGATGGCAATTTCCAACAGCTGTGTGATCCTTCATGATGAGTTCTTGTACCATTGGCTAAGTAGTAGAGGTGAGACTATGAGGGAAATGAGAATACAAGAGAACAGTTGTTAATCCTGGAACACATGTACAAGCATATTTGCTTCATTATGTTTCAAAGCTCTGAATTGTGAAAAATATAACCCAAAAGGTCCTGAAATTTCCTGCTCTTTTTCATTTCAAGACATAGTCTAAGATTCCTCTTCCCATCCAAGCTAGACTGAGCAACAATTGAACTTTATTAATATTATCTACTTGGTATTGTCACAGTCATCTTTGTTCCAGAGAGAGACAGTTTGCGAAATTCTAGAGTCTGTTATTTAGCAAGTACCTTAAGGTTTTTCATGCCTAAACTCATGGTTAAGCATTTTTGTTACTTGTTAATGAGTGCAGATTCAGTAATTTATCTAAGTATTCCCTTAACACTGCTTTTAGCTTTGCATATTTCCGAGCAGACTGCTGGCCTTCTCTAACTAATTGACCCAGCTTCTGCTTTATAAAAAGAGGAAGAGCAATAAACAAGAAAGCATTCATTTCCTACAGCAGAAAAGGCCACTTTCATCAAGCAATGCTCACTGACTTGACTGAGCAAGAATTAGTAACTTCCTGTTGGGTGTTCTGTCCTAACTCTGGTCAACTCAGAGATGGTGCAAAATGATTTCATAATAAAAACTGGCATAAGCACAGTCAGAGGACCGGTAATAAAGTCCTGACATCAGCAACGCTTTAAATCAATTCCTACTTGGCTCAGTCTTGGAGAAGCTCAAAAGATGATCCACATCTTACAGCCTGATTTGAAAAGCAGCAGCTGCTCTGAATCCCAGACAGGTTTTACCTGAATCTTCCCCACCTTCTTGCTTGTTAATGAATGAAGCTGTCCCACTTCACTCCCCTGGCAGCTGAGGGGCATGGTAAAGTAAGCAAAGGTGACAGGAGACCCTCTTCTGGTTTTTACCATATCCAGTAATGGCCATTTCAGAAGAAGGTGAAGTGGGCAATTACAGAATAGGCTGTCTAAGAGGTCTCTTCTGACCCATGTTTCATAGAAGACATTTCAGAACAAGCATAACATCTTGGCTTAAAGCAGGGTAAGTACTTTTCTACTAGGAGGTACAGGTACTTTTGCACAAGGAAGATGACTAGAGCAATAATAGCTTGGAGACCTGCAAAAAGGAGCTTATGAGCCCTGGTGGAAAGCTTCCCACCCTGCAATACTGCAGGCAGGTCCAGCAGATGAAGGCTCACCAAATTTACAGGGACCCAGCATTGCTCCTTTTTTAATCCCTAGAATGCAGAGGCAAACACTCCGGAGCTGAGGGACTTGTTTCCTTTTCCTGTATGCGAAAATCAGGACAGATGGTGTAAAAAATCCAAAGCTGGGATTCCTCTTCTCATCCAAACCAGCTCCTCCTTACACAAGGGAAGCCCTTGAGTGTAAATATTTCCCTCTACAGAGTGACAAGGACAAATGTGCCCTGCGCTGTCTAAATGTACCAGCAAAAGTTTCTTCCTTCTGGGGACAAACCAGACCAGGAAAGATGATCTTGTGATTAAAATTCCAGCCTGAGACTCTGGATATCTTGGTTTACTCCTTTTTCAGTATTCACTTTATGGTACCGGAAAGGCCACTTAAGCTTGCAATGAGTAGGTTAACCATCTGTAAAAGATGCATAACTGTATTTTCCTTTTTACTTACTAGAATGTAAATTGTTTGGGTCATCTCCCAGTACTACAGCGTATTTAGTCATTGCTGCAGTATAGATATGTAACAGCAATAAAATAACACATTGGAAACCAAACCAAACCAAAAATCTGTTAGAAATGCACAATCTCTCTCATTCCCCAACACCAGTATAGCTCTAACTCCATCAAGAATGAACCATTTGGTGGCTCCTGGCCTACCTGGCAGCTCCGAGGGCTGTCCTGACCCAAGGAACTCAATTGGGCCACCTGCAATGAGAGGAAAGCACTGCTGGTTTACATTGCTTCACGCGATGCTGTCACAGGTTACAAGACAGGTCTGGTGAACTGCCTGTGCACAAGGACATAAATGGAGTATTCATTGTGTCTATAAGGACTGTAAGTTCCAAAAGGATGTGGTGTAAGAACATGTGTCAATCAGTATCCATGCCTGATATCTGAGGGACAGCCATTTCCATCTTAACCTGGCATTTTCCAGTCAGTCTGAAACACTATTATATAGCAAATCTGTGTGAGTGTGTGCATACATATGAATGTACGTGTGTGTGTGTGCATACATACGTATGTATGTGTGTGTGTGTGTATACACACTAAAATTTTCCCTTCAGCAAAGAAACCATATCTAAAAGGTCTTGGAATAAAAAATAATGAACTCTTAAAATCAAAGAGCCACAGGAATTCATTGAAGTCAATTGAGTTGGACACAGGTTAGGAAGAGATCCAAAACCTCTGTGAATTCAGAAGGACTGTACCAATAATGTCTCAACTCATTTATTGCATAACTCTCCTAGAATGACCCTGCCCAAGAAGACATGAGGCATTTCAGTACATCAAAAGGAGAATCGTCAAAATAAAGTTAGTGAAATGAGAAATCATTCTCAAGTATTAGACATTGAGAAAAGTATTGAGCCCTGGGAGCATTTAGGAGAACAAAATTACTTGGAGTTAAGATTTTGCTCTATATAAATGACCAAGAATTTCTCTGGACAGTGAGTTCATGAAACCAAGGATGAAACGTTTGACAGCTGGGGGAAAAACCTTATCTGGTAATAAGATATGGTTTGAAAAGCATCTTCTGGGGAAGGCTAACTTAAAAACCAGTACTTCCACCTTTAGGAAATATTGCCAGGTTATAGTTTGAGCTCTGTAATAGACTAACATTGCAGTAATAACACAGGTTTGGCAAAAATATGAGCAACTCCATGAAAATCTCTGGCTTTTTCACTACTGTTTTGAAAATTCATCCCATAGAAATGTACTTTTATGTAAATAAATATTGCCCTGGCCCCACATATGTGCTTAGGGCTTAGGGATGCACAGTCTCCATCTCCCTGCTGATCCATGGTGAATTGCTGAAGTGCAATAAACTAATCATGTGCATGAACCCTTTTGACAAATGACCTCTCATAATTATTCCTTTTCCTAAGGAGACTTCAAGACTAGAAATTTAATCATAAGGAAAGAAAATCCAGCAAACTATTCCTTCAGGCCACAGACATCGAATTTCATATCTATGGTTATATTGTATGCAGAAAACGCCATGTTACATTAATTAGTGGAAGCTTTTGGTTCACTCTTTGGCAATCCACATGTATGGTGCCATAAGGGTAAGACATATGAGGTGCTGTATTAAAGCATACTCTGTGAATATCTACTGCTGTTGTTCAGCAGTAAATATCTTTATCCACACGATAGGAATATGACTGACCTGCGTCCCTCTTACTGGAGATTGCCCCTTTCAAAGATATCCTCAGCCAACTGCTTCCCACAGTGGTAAGGAAATCGCTTCCTTTTAATTCTAATCTGGAGCAATTTCCCTCCACTACCAGCAGAGCAATCGTGTCAGCAGGAGCAGAGCACCTCTTGACCCCATTTAGCGTCAGCAGACCCAGACCCTTGTGTTTGTGCCCCTGCAGACCCCAGGTCAAGCAGCAGCCAAGAGCCTTTCCTACTGCAGCAGCCTCATCCCACACGCACCACAGGGCTGCTCTTATACCAGCAGCAAGCTGCCAGCCAAACCTCCCTGTGCAGGGAGACCTGAGAGGGAGAGATAAAACAGTTCTCCAGCCACAGCTGAAAGCAAGAGGAAGCTTTTTCTCACCCAAGGCATGAGAAAGCTGTAAAACAGCGCGATATGTGGGAGAAGGAAATGGAGCCTGACGAGTTCATATCAGGAAAGCACCAAGCGTAACCCATTAAAAGATTTTGCTATTACTTAGCACAGTTGTAGCATGAAGGTACTGCAGGATGGGAATCCTAGGTTTGACCACACTGGAAAGGGCCAGACCTGTTCCTCTGTATGTGTGTGTATGACATACATCAGGAAGGCTCTTTCAGAATACAGGCACTGTTTGTTTAACATTCCTCTCCTCCTCTCAGAAATGGGGAAAAAGTGAGAAAGGGAAATTTATTTGTCCATGAGGCCTTTTTAAACAGATGAGGTAATTACCTGATTGCATCTATTATATGCAGAGCTGCTCCAATCATCATAAAGCACAATTGCCAAACTGCAATTAACGGCAAAAAGAACCGCTCCAAACACCCAGCCCTGTTTAACTAACCCCAATGCAGGGGCACGGACCAGAAATTTCTATTCTCAACCTCATCAGGCCATATCAGTGAGAGGGCAGGAAGCCAAGAGCAGGGCTTCATCCTGAAATACACATCCTTGGCTTTTCAGCTGACTGTGTCAGAAATCCTTAACACTGTATTTCTTTAGAACTAGTCTGCTATGGAGAGTTACTAAACATACATCATCAGCCCAACAGAGCACTAACAGGAGTATGCAGCAATCAACTAAATGGACCGAACAAGAGCTGGGAGGAAGATAGTGTGGGAGGATTTTAAGTGAACTGGTGTGTTCATAAAGAATGACAAATGGCCCAAAAGGCTCAAGGTCCCTGTTCATTCAGGAAAGACAGAGAAGCAATGCAGGCTCTGGGAGGGGGGTTAAAGAGTTCTGGGGCTGCAGAGCTTGTGGAGCTCTCAGGGCATAAACCCCACTTTTTGTCCCCACTTCTGTGCAGGTGCTGGACTAAGCACAGGCATTTCTTTAGACCAAGTGTTGTGGCTTCCACAATTGCCTTCAGGGGAAGGAGATGCATCAGTGGGAGCTAGACAGCTCCCCGAGGTCAGCAGTACCAGTACCACAACAGCAGTGCTGTGATGGAAGCCCAAAACCCTTTCCCTTCCTGTGGCTACTGGAAGCCCCTCTTGGTGATGCAAGGAGTCCTGGGTTGTAAACCTCTACTCCCATTTCTTCCCCAGACCACAAATAGTGCCAAGGTGAACCCTGGAAATACAGGGTTCAACACCTGCTGAGAGGGCAGCTCAGTCACAGCAATCCCTCATCCAGCATTGAGTACTGTAGGAACAATGCAGCAGGCATTTGTCCTTTTTCTCTTAGAAGAAAAAGAACAGAATTTCCTCTCTTTTAGGTCTGCCCAGTTCAGTTTCTACAGCTTCAGACAGGCTTTAGCTTCGCTTCTTGTGCCTCTGCCATCTATGCCTGGGAAAGGCAGGAATTCAGCAGGCTGCATCCTTGCTGCCCAGAGCTGGAACCCAGTCTGACCCAGTCCCTCCACACTTTTTTTCCATTAGGAAACTGGTGTAAAGCTAAAGGCAGCACCTAAGTGGGATGGACAACAGGGGTTCTGAGCCTCGGTGTGCCCAAATCCCAACTTGATGTCACATTACAAACACAGTGTTGTTCACAAGCCTAGAGCTGAGCACCTCTGAGACTACAGAGAGAGTCTCCAGGAAGAGAGAGATTGCCTGGAAAAAGCATTCCTCATGCTCAGCCTTGCTTTCCCCTTCTCATATGGCATCACATACTCCCAGACAGCGGAGGATGTTCCAGGGCAGGGCAGCATCAGAGCAGTGTGCACCATTGGAGACTGGCAATACTGGCACATATCAGCAAACATGGTCCCCAGTGCTCCTCAGACAGTACTGGGACCTGCTCCACAGCCTGCCATGGAGAAACCTCTTGGATTTGTGGAAATGCAGCTGCCTAGGAAACAAAGATGTCCATGAAGCACTTGGGCAGGGGGAGGTAGCTAAATAGTGAAGCACCATGAGAGAAGTGCTCATACATCCATAGGCTCAATACTGTCACCTCTCAGAGGCATTGAACTGGATGGGTTCTTACTGTTGTCATTACTGCAATAGCACTGTGCTAGGCACTTCTAAGACCTACTGGGATAAATGATTATGGCCACAATTTAGTTCTGTTTAGAAATACATGTACCTACAATAGGATAAGTCAGTTGCTATATGAAGCTCATGCATTTGGATTACAGCCAGCATACTGTACTCACAGAATAGGAGACAGGAGAGCAGTAGCAGCATGTCAGGTCACTACAGCTTGTTCCCTAACCCATATCCAAGAATCCAGTGACTGGAGAGAACTCTCAGAAGACAAGAACAGGCAGAAAGAGAAACATCTCATTTCCCCAGCCTCATTCCCATGCAATTCCACAGAGCTCAAAATCAATTTGTCCTGACTTCCACAAGAGTGGAAGGAGAATGAGGAGTCATATATCTATTTATTACAGTGCTAAAAGGGGAAAAAAATCAAGCAGATGTGAGAGCAATGGCTTCTTTTGTTTGTTTATTTGGGTTTTGGGGGGGTTTTTTTTCACTTTCTCCAGCCCAAAAGTTACTGGGACATGCATTCAAGGAAGCCTCCAGAGACATGCCAGCCCTGCATTTGACTTTCCCCATTGAGCAGATTGCTTAGTTGCATTTACACTACCTGACCCAGTTTTTATCTCCCTATTTGAAGAAAAAACAAAATCATACATAAAACCAAGCACAGACCAAATACACTTAGAGAGGCTTTGGACTGTGAATCACATAGAAGGAAACTAGAGGAAAAGAGAGATCTTATTTTACCCAGTGTACAAAAGGGACTGAAATCACATTCACTTCCACAGTGACTTAACCTCCCCTCCCTGCCTTCCCCCTTGCACCAGGTTTCACCTTCACTAAGTAGGTTATAACCACACATGCCTGTTCTAAAGCTACTCTAATGTCATGCTTGTTGTAGGTCAAGGCAAGAGGTGTGTAAGCAAGTTATCATGTACACTATGCACATGCTTCTAGCAGCAAAGGATACTCAAGATGTTTGTTTGCAAGAGCCCCAATGCTGTCAGCCAATGTGAGGTGGTTCTCAAAAGTAAAGAAGTTAAGGGCACTGACTTCACTGTTGGAAGCCTGGATATCCCGTCACTTCACACATCTCACATCCTTTCCTGTGACTGAAGATCCAGTCCCCAGGCCCTCAGCTCACAGCTAAGGGCACATGCATTCATTTTGAGGGGAGCACTACAGAGAGACCAGATTTCCTATCAGTTTGTACAAGCTCTACCAACCTCCACAAACCTAAACTAAACCTACTCCTGAGTCCTTCCCCACATCACGCTTTGTGACTGGTCTGGCCACAGCCTGAGGGACTGTTCGCAAAGCTCTGCCTAATGAATGTCCTCCTGTGGCCTCACAATTAACTTTTCATCCAAGTGAAAATGAAAGGACTTGGGCTTCAAATGAGAAATGACTTCCAGTTTTCTAAGGAGGAAAATCTCCACTTCACATATATGTATGTGTGCATACGTACTTGCACATACAACAGACCAAATTTTTCCCATTTGCAACCAAAACAGACAAACCTCAAGCAGTCCCCCACAGCAAAGATTCTGTGTTAAAAAACCACATCATAGTATCCTATTTCCCTTGCATTTTTAAAAGTGAGAGCTCTAGAGTAATTTAATGTCGCTGTTTACCACACTTCTTATTGAACACAGAGATCAATAACAAACTGCTGGTCAATAAAGAGCTGCTCATGGAAGGGAACAGATTCTTGCAGGTGCTAAAATGGAAAAAATACAGAGGAATAATTAATATGTGTTTGATAGTGGCCACTGGGCTGTAACTAATAAGGTAAATGTATCATCTGTTAGGAGAAAGTTTTCATTTCACACTGCATTGAAGGTCTGGGGACACTTCTCTGGCTGCCTGCAAGAGCCAGGCACAGGTATTTCCCATCTCAGGTGGGTGTTTTAGCCAAGCAAGGAAAACGTTTTTGCATCTCTTTCAAAGTATTTATTGCTTGCACAGAATCATTTCCTCCAGTCCCCAGCAAATCAAAAGCCACTTTCACATTCCAAAAATTAGGATGGAGATTCTAATGCCCTCATCATTGTCATGAGGCTGTACCTGTTGTCTCATCAGGTTTTAGATCCTGCTTCCTCACTGACACAGACCTAATCTTTATTTCCTGACTTAAAAGCAGATGCTAGCTGCAGCCTATCACCCAGGGTTGAGTGATCTTGGTATCATCCAGCAGAACAGGCTGATATAAGCCCTTCTCAGTTCATTACAGTAGCGATTTCATTCTGCCTGCATTGAACTGGAGAGGACCCCAGTCACCCCCAACAGGCTGGCTTCAGCTCACGAGAATAAAGCAAAAGGAAGAGGAAGAAAAATGTTATGGTAGGTGCTCTGTAAAATGAAAGTGCCCATAAAAACTGAGCCCTCGAACTGATGGACGAATAAATGCATCAACTGAAATTCACAAATGAGTTATTATATTTTAATATGTAACATATATATACATTTATATAATATATATGTTATATATATTATATATTTTTATATATATATAAAAGACATATAGATGATAGATAGATAGGTAGATAGTTCTGATAGATTTCAGTTAGATAGTTTCCAGATCCTTCCACAGAGTACTCCATGTACTCAGGGTGCACCTATCACCTCTGCTCAACCTCTCCTTTTAGTAACCTAGAGATCCAAATGGCACTGAGTTCACACAGACCCAAGTGCTGTGCACAATCTCTCTTTAGATAGATAATAACCTGATTCCTTTATTTCCTGATGAAGACAGAAAGATGAAAGAAGGGAACTGCAGCAGGAAATAGCGAGTCTACAAAGCAGATTTCAAATCCTTTGCCTTGACAGGCAAGCTCTATTGATAAGGTTTTGTGGACATATTCCTGCTGTGTTATATCACTATCCAAACAAATGCACCTTCTGCTTTCTTTTGCTCCATACACTTTTATTTTCTCCTTCAGTGCTATCATATTTTAGTTAGAAGTGATCACTTTACATTATCCCAGTATTTTGACCCCTCAGGTGCTTCAGCTATTAGATTATACTGCCCCATCCCTGAAGACAAGGATGTTGATATTATCTGTACATCCATCCTGATGTATTGCTAACCACTACAAGATCACCTTGAAGGAGGAGTCATTTAAAATGTCCAAGAAATTAAATTTAGAGGGGAAAAAAGACAAAGCCAAAAAGAAATGAGGTGTTTGACTGCATGGGGTACAAGTCCATGGAACATCAGCCTCCAGCAAAGGTTACCTACTTCCAACAAGGAGAAGTCATTCCTGCTGTTGTTTTCATAGGAGTGACTATGAACAAAGGACTGAGCTGTTGAGGCAGGAGAAATAATTGAGCCTATAATCAGTTATATGTCTCCATATGGAGGCTCATTAGCTTTCCAGGCAACATACGTTAAAACTAAGACAAGTTCACACCAAAGTTCAAGCAACTTAAAGACCTTCCCAGCATGTCTGTGGCTTATATAGGTCCCTTTTAACCCTCAATGCTGTAGTGTTTTAGTTAGAGGCAATGAGGAGGATGCTTCAACTCTGAACTCAATCCACATACAGCAGCGATGTGAAGGCAGCGGGATGTAAACAGACTGACATTTCATATGTTTAGGGTTTAACCTATATGGAAATTTCCTGAAAATACTTCAATTAAAAAAAAATCACAAAAATTTATGCTCACAGCTTTGGGCATGATTCTGTATGTCTTTAACTAAAGATCTCAGATCTGTACTGTCGTGTGTTATAACACAGAGCTGGTAAGTTGAATAGGAGCAGAACTGAACATTTCCTTCTGTAAAAACAAAGGAGACCTGAGAGACTTTTGTTAGATGAGTAACAAGCAGTGGTAAGGCTCACAAGACCTCTGGTGAGTTTAAGTCTCTTGGAAACTAGGCATTTGTGAACTGATGCAGGAAAAATGTGAGAATAGCTTTGATATCTTTGACATCCAGCTTAGCTTTTAAATCATGTGGCCTGCTGAATCCTCCCAGTTTTCCTGCTTCATCTCCACATGTTTATTGGTATGAAGTGGACAATCCACTGCTTTATAAATGTTACATGTGCAGGGTGGGTTGTTATTCCAAGTACTGGGACTGACTCGAGCTGTTAAGCTATAAATTCAAACCACTGGGCTTTTCCCACTTGGACTACCATACTACAGCTGGGATTTTAATTTCACATGACGAAGGTGAAACAAGCCGTGGCCTGTAGAAACCTTAAATCGTTGCCCATACAAGCAGTGGTAAAATGTGAACAGCCAAAAATAACTCCCAGTATGGGTATAAGAACATTACAGTTGAGACCACGGTTGGTCTCCCTTCACTTATGGTCTCTACCAGTGATCAGCAGCTGATGCCCATGGAAAGAGTAAGAATCAGAGTAAGATCAGTGATCATTCCTGAGAATGGACTCTCATTCCTTGTGAGCAGTGGCTGAGTAAATCCTCTCTCAGTGAACACCAGATCATATGGGTTTTGGTGGACTACTTTGTTCTTAAGTCTTACTTGAAGTATAGGTGCTTCATTAAAAGAGGTTGAAGTGGGTGTCCATCTGAGCCCATCCCAGCACCTGAGATGTCTCACACTAGTTGATGCACTGTTTTGAGGTGGTAGGGGGACCAGCTGACTGTGTAGTAAACACCAGCCTCCAAAGGTTCCTTTAGCACCCAGCTAACAGCCTGGGGTTTCCACCCTTCTCCAGTGGAAAGGAGCGGGTAGAAGATCCTATGTCCCCTACATCTCTGAATAAGTTTCCCCATCTATGAATGGTAGGAAGTTCCCCAAGGGCTAAGTTTCCTCCACATTCAGGTGCATCCTTATGTGGGGAATGGACATACCTGTGTGGTATGTGCCACGTGCAGCATCCCAATCCTGGAATCCACTCCTCAAACACATGCAGCTGGCCATCACCCTGACTCCCATGGAGAAGAGATACCACCTCCGCATGGAGAAGATGGTGATGGTGTATTAACATTGTGATTGTGCGTAACCTCGGGCGCTCAGGAGAGCTTCCCAGCCTAAGCCCTAACTCAGTGTCGGTGCACACCACTTACCTCTCCCTGTCTCTCAGCCCAGCTGTGTTTTGAATGGGCACACAGACCAGCAGGGATGTTCCAGCTGGATCTCCAGTTTGGAGAATGACAGATGAGGACTGGAGACCTCTGTGTAGATCACCTGCCCCACAGTCCAAGACTACAGTTACTTGAAGAATTACAGAAAGTGAAAAAATAAATGTCATGGAGCTCCATAACATTGCCCCAAGCCAGTGTCAGAGCTCCAAGAGCATTCCCAAAGACACATTCAGCACCATCAGCAGGAGCTGATACCTCCAGAAAACCTAGCCAGACTGAGTAGAAAAAAGGTATTTAAATCAGAGAATCATCTTAAGACTAGAAAAGGGCCCTAAAAAAGACATAGGTCACTATCTCCTCTAGCTCCTCCTACAACGAGAACAATAACTCTCCAAGATGGCCAACCTTGGCTGAAAGTCTTCAAGCAATGGAAATTCATCATTCCATTAACTCTCACAATTTCTTCAATTTCTCATTTCCATGGCAGCAGAACAGCAGTTTTCATGTAAACTGAGAAGCAGGCATATTGAGAGGAAATGCTCATACATATAGAAGGAATGAATCATGAATGCTCATACTTAATCATAGAATATCTCAAGTTGGAAGGAACCCGTAAGAGTAATTGAGACTAACTCCCTGCTCTCCACAGGACTACTAAAACTATACCATACAGCTGAAAGCATCATCCACATGCTCTTTGAACTCTGACAGACTTGGTGTTGTGACCACTTCCCTGCGGAGCCAGGATAATAGCTGATAAAATAATGAAGGACAATCAATTGTGTGCAGGGAATTATAAACCAGCTTTAAACTTGGACATTGTTGGGAAAATGCAGAGATATAAAACTTATTAGCATTTAAAAAAGCACCTCGCAACATACGGGATGCAGTTCTGCTTCTCTACCTGTTATGAATGAATCCCTGAGGCACTTCCTTTTGCATAAAAAATATATAAATTGTATAAAGTTGTATATTTTCCTGACAAATCCATCAACAACAAAAAAAACATCTTCCATTCTGAAAAGCTCTGACTGTCTGGGACAACATTTAGATGTGCTGCTTCAGATAAGTATCCTTCTTCTTTGGCTTTACAAAACTTCTGTGTAGAAAATTTGCTAAACACATAACTGTGGTGAAAGCTCCTTTCAGAAGCATTGTATGTGACAAGAGAAGTGAAAACATCTGTGAGTTAAGAGTCCAAAGAAACCAGAGAGCATTGGGAAAGCAATATGAAGAGCCATCCTGACAATCTTGCAACATATCAAAAACTACGGCAGAACTGCACTGTACTGTTTATATTACCAAAAGATGAGACAGATGTGGGAGAAACTCTTTCACAGTAACATGCGGGTTATAAACAAGAGACCTAACAATTTTCAGATCTTTATCTAGGTGCAAAAATGTTCTTTTTAATCTTAAATCCTGTATAAACTATGAAATGCTTTTGCAGAAAACCAAGCCATTCTTATTCAGATGGTTTAATGCCTAGTTCATTAGGAGCTGTGTTAGCTGCATGTACTTTTCAGACTATTTTATTCATATCATGTTTAAAGAAAGACTGAAAAAGAATTTATGATATGCACTTTGATGGCTTTGCCTTAAAAAGAAGGAATATTTGCATGCCATATCTGATTAAAAATTTACCAGTTAGTAATAGTGAATTGGGAAAATTTAAACATTATCTCAAGGCAAACTACACAAAGAGTACATATAGGTGAGTTAAAAGCAGACCTGTTGCATGCAAAATCAATAAAAATATTCATTAAAACCCTTAGCTGTTCAGAGTTGATGGTTCACTTAGAAGGTTCTCAAACACCTTAAGGGGAAGACAATGCACAATGAAGACATTTAATTAACCTTAACTCTGACCCCCATAGCAATTGCATTCATGTATCTTGCAATCATTATTTTTTTCCTATCTGCTAGGTACCACTGCGAGCGCACTTTCTCATCTCCTTCTCATCACACAGGCCTTTCCATCTTTTCTAAATTTCTCCAAGATAAGCATAAAGGACGCTTAATGAAATCACATAAAGAAGCATAGGCAATGGAATGAGATTAAAGATAAACATAGATAGAGATCATCTCTTCTGCTGGGATGGGAAAACCTTCAAGATAGGAGAAGGCTGCAATAATGCAAATGCAACCATTCCTCTCCCCTGGCTGTACCACAACAGGAGATCAATGAATAGAGGGCAAGATTTAGAGGAATAGTCAATCTTTTCTTTTACATGCAAGAAAAATTCATGATTCCAGGAATGAGGAACACTGCCAGACCACCCTCTTGCCTTGATGCCCCTGTTTGTAAGAAATAATAACCAGGGCTTTCCCATGGACAGCAAACTGACAAGCCCTGTAGAGGTAAGAAAGATGAAGTATAGCACTTCCATCTAGCTCTCCTAGATAGGATAGTCTAGGATGAGGAATAGACTGGTTCAGGCTCCTTCTCAAAAAACTTTCCAGGTTTTTCTAACACTCTTTGTAGTCTCCTCACCACCAACACTGTAACCATGATGAGAACCTCAGACTGGGAGTTGTTGGAGATTTATTCACTAAAAGCTTTACAACTCAGCATCCAAATGCACAGCAAATTCACACACGAGTGTCAAGAACTCCTGAAAAATACCATTTGGAAAAACGAAGAGACAGGATTTTGAAGAGGTGAATGTAAAGTGCCTGATTTACAAACAAAATTCCTCAGTGTTCGAACAGGTCTATGAGGACACAGAGGTTTAATGGAAAGCAGAAAGAGCACCACACTTTAGAGAAATGCTCTGCTATGGGAGGTGATGTAAGAAGAGTGTCAGTTCCCTGCCCAGCAAAGAAAACTCACAGAGGAAACCAGACAGGTTTTTAAAAGGCAGATCTGCTAAAAGCCGACATGCATTAAGCTTTCAGCTGCACTGAAGGAAAAGCAAAAACCACAACTGAAAGGCATATTTAGAAGTTATTTGGAGGAGAACTATGTCTTCTGCAGCAAAACAAAACAGACTTTCTAAGACACGGTAGTTGTAGGAAATGGTACCAAAAAAGAATGCAGACCATTTAGGAGAGTAAGATTTTGTATAACATGGATTATTTTTCCTTGACTCCTTTCACTGTAACAGGTGGTATCGAAGAAACTAACCCAAAAATCCTCAATGATTTCACGTCAATGAAGAGGCTGCCATTGACTTTATCTGACAACAAATCCAGTCTCAAAGAAGATAAGTGCTGTGTGTGTACTTTCTGTCGTTGATAAATGATGGAACTGAGAAGAGCTATTTTCCAGCCTTAACCAGTTCCTTTGAATTCAGCCAAGTGCAACTCATGACTGAATGCAATATCCTCTGAAACACAGTCTCTGCCAGAGCAGCACACGGCTCTTTTAAACAGCACGATACAGCAGCATATCCTGCTGTAGAGATGAGAGCAGCTCAAGCACTCAGACATCAATAGTTCGATTTGATGATCTTAATGGTCTTTTCCAACCTAGTTGTTTCTATGATTAGTGAAGAGCATGTACTATGCTCTGGGGGATCTTGTTGATCCCCCTGGCCCATGTTTGCCCAAAGATGTATGGATATGTTTTAACATCTGGAAATCTCAGAACAAACTAAGTGCTTGCATAGCCTCCCTCAGGCTGCCCAGGATCTGGAATTCAGTCTCAGCAGAGATTATATGGTTCCTTCAATCACCAGACCCACTTAGAAGATGCTAAAATTAAATCAGCTCAATCCTGTTTCATTGATGAGATTTGATGTGACGATAGGCCAAGACCTCACAACCTGAGGGAATGGCCTTTTACATCCATATGCAAAGAAAAATCTGAAGCCATTACTTGCTGGAGTAGACAGCATCTGCATGGTGTTGGTTTTGATGACCTTAAAGGTATTTTTCAGCCTAAACAATTCTATGATTCTATGTCATGGTACAATCTGTCAAAATTAATGACTTGGAAAGATCAACACTGATAAAGATACCGGGGAGAGACAGGAACTTGGCTTAGACGGGAAAAGCCAAACTTTTCATCAAGGCTCTGATTTGTGCCCATAGTCCCTTCGTTATTCCTTAGACCTGACTTTTCAAAGACTTGCAGACCTGCTTACCATTGATAGATTTGCCTGCAGGTGAGCTTAGAAAGCACAAAGAGATAGTCCAGATCCTGCTTGTGAGAGTTGTAATACCACTGGTCTTTTTTCCTAGTAGAAACTAAGCCCTGCATTTAGTTCCAACACCCAGGCTTTGGCTGTGCTTGCTAAAAGTGAGTCTAGTGGCACATCACAGCAGCAAGTTTGGTCCCTTTCTTTGAACCAGACATGGCAACACCTCTAGCCTGACCTACCCGCTCATGAACACCCATACATGTATCCTGGGTGCTAGAGCAAAACCCAGTGACTCCAGGGACTTTTTGATGGAACTGCAAAAGACCCAGTCTGGCACAGAGATGAATGACTTTCTGATTGATAAATACTGCCTCTCTTACCTTTTAAATCTATATTTTTTCTGATAGCCCAGCTATTGCATCATGTTGGAAAAGAGTGGGGACTTTTCATTCTGCCAGCTCTTGCTTTGAGCCTACCCGCTAGTTCAATGCTGTCGTGAAATTTTGCCTTCTTGCATGCAGTATTTTGCTATCCAAAGCATGAAAAGTATGAGAAAAACACCCAGCATCCTAGAAGGAAATTAGCATCCGGCAGCCTAATAACCCATTCTCTGCATCACATGCAGGGTGGTGTAATTAAAGCCATAAAATATTCAGAATTGATTTCTGCATTTGGAAGATACATGCACAACATAACTAATGATTGCTGCTGCTGTGTGCCTGGGAGAGGAATTCTTCCCCTAAAAGGCTGTTCTCCCTAGGAAGACTGCTGGTCCCATCCTGCCTTTCCCAAGGGAGATGAAGGTCAGATAACCCAGGCAACAAATACATTCAGCTCCTGCCCAGCCCCAGCTCAAGCAGCCACAGCTCAATGCTTCAAAACTTGAGATGGGCTGTTCTGCTGCAGAAAATCCCTTGGACATGTTTATGCTGTCATCCAGATGCACACTCAAGCCCAGCAGCGTGTCCTGCAGCAGCACTGTGCTAATGCACAGCAGAAACCAGCCTCTGTTCACCCACTTGGTAGTGACTGAACTCATCTGCAAAGCAAGGGGCACCAGACACCAGGACATTAAGAGGACGCACCCACACATTCACCACACTGGTGGAGTTGGTCCCAGCTCTCAAAAAGCTGATGATTTACCCATGCAACTCATGGCACAGTGAAGTCTCCTCCTGCTCTGATAATATCAGCACTGCTCACTGTCATAATATATGTCATAATATGGTCTCACATTTATTTTTTTACTTAAAAAATAGCTTTTTCTGTGATTTCCCATAGACAGAAAGACTTCCCTGACCAAGGATGTGTTTTGATGGTCTTGGTTTTGTTTGATAAGTGTGAAAGTTTCCCCAAGTCTGTCATGATCCTTTTAAAGCCTGAACAAATTCCCTAATTTAGAAAGTTTTAAAAGAAGCTTGAGAATTCAAGATGAAAAATCTTCTAAACAGAGTCAATGGGCAAGAGTGGTTTAAGCTGTACAGTAAATAGAAAGCATCCTATCTGCTGTAAGAGATCTTTAAATGTTGTATTAACACTTTTATACCTCTGCTTTCTACCCTTATTCCAGCCACTGCAGTGACAGCTTTGCTGGCTCTCACTCATCACGCTGCAGGGCAGGGTTATGAAACTCCTTGCAAAGCCAAAGCAGGTACTTTCTTATGTGTACTGGTCTGCTTGACAAAAAAGGGGAGGAGAGGTTGCTGCTGCAGCCAGAAATGATACAAACATGAAAGAAATAGGATCTATCTTGAAACCCTTTGGTAGGAGATCCCCAGACTGATGCCTCCTGCCAGTCTCCATCCACCTCAACACAAGAAAGAAGCTGATGGTTCCTATAGCCAAGGTCATCTCTGCTGCGCTAGACCTGCTGCAGAGCAGCAGTTATCCCAACCTACCACATGGAACAAACCCCATTACCAAAAACCCTGGACATCACAGCCAGCAACTGTAAGAGTTCATTTTAAAATCCAGTGGTTTCTCACACTGTATTTGATTATGAGAACCAGAAATTCTTCTACCATATGCAGCTAATAGGGCAAATGCAGCCTGAGGTCCAGCCTGCAGCCAGCTCTGAGCTAGGACAAAATTATTCCCACAATTCAGCTAAAATTTGCTGCTTGTTCTTTCAAATTGAAAAAACAGGAAAGAAATAGCTGTTTTGTAGAGCACATCAGATGATTCCCCTTGATTTACAGCTACAGTCTTTAGGAGGTGTAAGAAATAATAATGACGTGCTTCTGAAAGCCAAAACCAATCTGAATAAAACATTCATTGATCAATATTCTCCCACCATTTTCCACCAATTAAGCCTGTAAGTTAACTGTACCTTAAGAAACACACCAGAGCAAAGGCTTCATGGCCTCAGCCTTGGCTGTTCACCGGTGGGAAATAAAACCTGCTTAATTTTTCTGCGATAATAATTGTGTAACTTATTTCTGGAAGTAAATAGTTGAGGAAGGATGTGATGCGCAGCACAGAAGATTGGACTGTGACCGTGTTTCGCCTACTGATAAGGGACAGTTTTGCTGTCCCTTTGAGCGCCTGCAGCACCAGCATTAACCTCTGCAAGCATCTGGAGAGAGAAAGGAAAAAGAGCCCTCCCAGCAAAGCTAAATCCCACTGCCAGCTGACATTTGTTTCTTTTTATCTATACATTTGTCTAATTAAGAAGACAAAGTGCCGCTTTAATTTTCATATAAACTCTTAACTTCAATGGGGATGCATTCTGCAAACCAAACAAGGATTTATTAAGATAATAAAGCAAGCACTTCATAAAAATTTAAATGCCTGCTACGAGCATCTTTTCCATGAAACGAAGAGGCCAAGAAAATCTCTTAAACTAGGGGATGGATCTGCAGCAGTAAACAGCTTCAGCAAGCCCATGCCCAACATGTGTGGGATGTCCATGTGTGCAGTGGTGGCTTCCTATATCTGAGGCCGTTCTCCCCCCATGACACTGAAGGTTCAGCAGGGTTGTAGCTGTGTGCCAGCTTCGCACCTTTGCAAGCACAGGGGTGCACTAGTTCAAATTAATTGTTTCATTTACAAAGACCTCAGCTAGGGGGGAAAGCCTATTAGTTTCCCTGGCTTGTGCTGCATCATCTGTTTACAGCACCATAGTTAATCAAAGGAAGGGGACATGATGATCTTTTTTTGCCAGTGTGGCAGGAAAGAGTGTGAAGCTTTAATTGACCCCTCGAGAGACAAAGTGAAAAGCTTATGGAATGAGTTGGATTTTTAACACAAGGGCACGTTTTCCTTTCAGTTCTGCTCTGCAGACTGAAAGAAAGGGTCGAGCTCCCAGCTCCTGGCTGTCCTGGGTGCAGGTGCTGTACCACCTCCTTACTTGAACCCTTACAGTAGCAATGCAGATATTAATACCTATGGGAATAACTCACAATAATCCCTTAAGCCGCATAATTGAAAAATGCTGACTAATGATTTGGGGGGCTGGGGCATAATGAATTGGTTTCTGCATAACATGCCTGAGGATGTTAGAGTGATCTGCCTCACTTATCTGGGCTAAGCAAGGTGCTCCCAAAGGCAACATGTCCTGGGTTAGTCAGGCAAAATGGTATCCAGGTCCTCCATTGGTAACCAGGACTTTGAGGGACCAAGGATGCTGTCCCATGTGCCACATCCCCCAACACATGGAGGCACCAAGGTGGATTTAGCAGTCACAGCACTGCTGCAGGCTCCCAGCAGGGTGGGTGAGGAGGGAAGATGGCCCTTGTTACTGGAGGAAAACAATGCATTTACTTGACAAACTGTTCCAGTTATCTCTATCAAATAAAGTTTTCCACCCTCCCTTTTCATTCTGGGACAGAGACAGACCAAGAGGCTAAACATACATGTAAAGAAACAGATGAGCTTCCTATTCACTCCTCTCTACAGGAAGATTGCACAAAAGTGAGGACAGGCAGAGATTAGCTGGCTGGCCAGATGAGGAAAGCTGTGCTACAGGGTAGTTTGTGATAGCAAGACTTGATAATGTTTGCCCTACATAAAGTGTGCTGTCATATCTGGAGAGATGGACAGCAGGTTCCAGTGGCAAATGTTATTGGGGACTACTACAGTTTGTTCCCAGTGATGCAGGGGAGCTCTGAACCTCCTTTCTTTCCTCTCTCTGAGTTAACCTGAAGCACAGAGGCAGCAGTTTCCTTAGTGGAACTGGTAGTCAATAAGTTGCCACAAAGTCAGCTGATAATCAATGGTTTAACGTGGAATTTCCTGGAGAAGATGAGCCTATCGCTATATTTGCGCTACAGTGAACAGTTCCTCTAGGCAAAAAAAGCAGAAGACCCATTTGTAATTTGCACAATCACTCCCCAGATGTAGATACCTATGTGGCAACCATGAAAAAAGGGCTTTTAGGTAAAGGCAATAACTTCTGTTACAACTAAAAGCTATTACTTCTCCTCACAAAAATCATTTTGCCCTTATACAACTGCACCGCCAACAATGCTATCATAAATAATGGACATACTCAACTGTGTGGCAAGAAAGTCTAAACAACACCAAGGCTGTTACTCACTTAACTTAGATTATTCTAGTCATGTTTCCTCTCTGCTGTAGCAAATATTAAGTTTCCCCTCTTCTCAAACCACTGTGACACTCATGACCACATCTGAAGAAAGTTCCCTTCAAGCCCTCAGCATTATGCAGCCTCATTAGTAGCTTTGATTATTTATTCGGCTCATCTCCAGCTTGCCTGCATGACTTTAGACTGTCAGGCCTGTGCACTGATTCATATTGCTGGTGGTTAATACACTTCAAGCGCCAAAGGCAAGCCAAAGGGCAAAGCCAAAAATAGGTGGTAGCATCAGCTGGGAAAAGTAACCGATTGACTTAATGTCAGTGACCCCATGATGATCCTGTTGAGCTGGTGTTTAGTAGAAGGCACTGAAAATGAAGACTTCATGCCTAAGGACGTATTGATAACTTCATGGAAATGACCATTACCCAGCACTGCTATTCTATGAGTTGTCTTTTTAATGATTGCTAATCTTGTTTAAGACAAGAAAAACTGTAGTTTACTCCAATGTTCTGGGTCTACAGGGAGGCTTCATTTTGTTCTTCCTTTCCTTTCTCCGAAGCACCAAATGCTAGATGGAATTAGACAGCAGTTTGAACCAGAATGCAAAAAAATAACCATGAGAAACATTTGCATTGCCTTAAAAATGCTGCTGGAACCAGACATCCAGATGCTGGTCCTCATTTGAACCAGCTTTTCCTTTTTCTTAACTGCAGCAGCATTAAGGATGTTGACTAAGGATGTTACCAAAGTTGTCTTATATATAATGTCTCTTGGACACCTGACCAATGGCCCATTGACCAGCTCCTGGTTTTAGTGAGCAGGGCAGGAACATTACCTTCTACTTTGTGTGGAAATGATAAGTTTTGACCTCTTTATCTAAGGAAAATGCCAGCCCACTCTTCATTTTGTGGGAGTCAGTTTTCTTCGAAGTGTTTACTCTGACTTTCCAAATCAAATTGTCACCTAGAAATTCTCCATCCCTATAGCAAATTGTAAGTGATAAGCATTGTCGCCAAAGGAAGCAATAGATGCATAAAAAACAGCTTTATTTTTAACTCATCCCTTAAAAAAGCATAATGACCCAGAGCTGTCCCACGGGAGTTATCCTTTATCACCACTGGATGAATGTAAATTTTTCTGGTTCGCAAAGCCCAGGTCATCCATATTCATAGCAAACACAGAAAGTTCCTGTCAAAAGGCTTTAATCAGACACAAGGCAGAACCCAGGTTACTCTTTCACCAATAGCTCCTGATATGGTGATCTACAAAGTGTCATAGCAACCAGTCCTGCAACGGGCTGAATTTTCCCTGAGTTACACCAACAACTCAAACCACGTCTTGGGATGCAGGCCAGAGCGAGGAACCCGCCCCAGGGACTGTCAGCACCCTCCTCTTCAAGCTGCTAAGTTCCTAAGTTAACTTATATGAGGAAAAAAAAGACATGAAGTGAAAAAACAAGGGGAGTTTGAGCTGAAAATGTTCTTTCCCCTGGAAATAAGCTGTACACAAAAGCTGAAGCATTATATTCAGGAGGAGACATTGAGAAGGCAGGTACTCCACTGGTTGCTGGGATGGGATCTGGCTTTAGACATAACATTCTTCCTAGCTGTCAGTCTTGACAGTGCCCTTAAAGATTAGCTAGAGTGCTGTGACTTTTGAAATGTACCAGCTTCTAACAGGAGAGACACATCTATCCTCAACTACACTGCTCCAGCCCAACAAAGCTCATGAGGGACCAGCACTAGAGAACTCTGCACCCTGGACGATCGTGAAGGGGGGCTATAAGGATGCTGGGGAGGGACTCTTCATTAGGGACTGTAGTGACAGGACAAGGGGTAACGGGTTCAAACTTAAACAGGGGAAGTTTAGATTGGGTCTAAGGAAGAAATTCTTTACTGTGAGGGTGGTGAGGCACTGGAATGGGTTGCCCAGGGAGGTTGTGAATGCTCCATCCCTGGTGGTGTTCAAGGCCAGGTTGGACAGAGCCTTGGGTGACATGGTTTAGTGTGAGGTGTCCCTGCCCATGGCAGGTGGGGTGGAACTGGATGGTCTTGGGGTCCTTTCAAACCCTAACTGTTCTATGATTCTATGATTCTATGACCTGGACATTCAGGTGTAGCAGAAATGCCAGAATAACAGTGTGGCCATGATGTGGCCTCAGACGTGGAAACCCAGATGTTCTCCGACCACAAAGCATCCCACTGCAAGGCACAGTGTTATGGCTCCCACTATGTCTGCAAAAAGCACCATGGGGCTCCATTGCCTTATAACAGGCAGCTCCAACAGTCAGGCAAGACAGCTTTTCCCACATTGTTTTTCCCATGTTTCCTCCCAAGTCTACCCATCACATTGCAATCAGCCTTCAGAAACCCCTCATCTCCTTGAGACTCACATTCTCATCTCTTCGCACTCACACCATGTGCTTCCTGTACTCTGCTGGGGACAAGGAGAAAAGCGGAAAGGGGTCATATCCCCCTTCAGGAAATTCTGATTGGATTATTTCAACCTGCTCCCTTCAAAATGGACTATTATAGACCAACAGATAGCACACCCAGAGGTGACATTCCCCAAATAAACGATTACTTAAGGATTAGTCACGCAGCTGTACCAAAGGCATATGGCTGGCTTTGCAGGAAGGATTATTGCAGCAAAGATGAATACAGATGACTAAAGCAGCCAGGGCAGGGATCCATCCTTCTACTTCAGCTGTGTATAAAGCTTCTGCCTCGAGGTCTCTTTATCCATGTTTAGCATCTCCAAGGCATTTTCACAGCACTGCACTTAGTCATTATGAAATGAAAGGAATCCTTTGCAAAAAGAAAGAATGATGCACGCAAAACAGTGATTTCCCAAATAATCCTTTATCAATGCACTAAAAATCTTTCCCATCCAGCTGGTAGTTTCTGAAGGACAGCAGAAAGACGAGAGCTTCCCGTGGCAGAATTCACAGGGGTACCAAGGGGGCTCTTGTCACAGCCTGAGCACACAGCCCTCATCGCAGACTCTGCTCCAAAGGGCAGTTCCTTCCAGTGAGCTGAGGACAGGGTGTCCATGTCCTCCTTCAAACCCAGCAGCTGCACTTACTTTGAGGAAAACTGTTCTCTGTAAGGCCCTAATCCGCGTTTCAGCCCTGGTAAGGGTGGAAAAAGTGCGACAGGCAACTTCACTAAGGTTTTGGATCAACCCCTTGTCTGTTGCTTTAATAATTGCAGCGTTTGGTATAGCGGAGACCAGCAGTTTCTTAGGATGTAGCACATGCCCTTTGTTTGCTCTGCTTTTTCCTATTGCTAATTTATTGACCTCATGACTTTGTCGAGAACAACCCATGGGCATTTTTCCCTTTTGGAGGGGGAGGATGAAGGGGGTGATGAGGCTTACCTTTAATGCTGAGCCGCCAGCAGATGTAAAGGCATATGGTATTCCCCAAGAAGAGACCAGACTCCTGCTCTCACCTAAACCCATGCATAATCACCCACTACTTTTGTCTTAGTGCCCATAAAATCACGAACAAGGCTATTACACAACAGGTTTGGTAGCAATGGGCCTTAATTTTATTCAAGGCTCTTCTACCTTCATAATTTCAAACGCTTGCCGGCAGCAAAAGAAGCATCAGGCAACTTGCAGGTGACCAGAAAGACTTGATTATCATTTCTCTTCTTACTTTTCCCCCATAGTCATAGCTCTTTTCTACACTGACTCCCCATGGTAGGAAGCAGATGATTTACGCCGGGTCCCTGCAGAGTTCTCGGAACACATTGCATCACTGTGCAATTATCAGCAGGTTTTCCTAATGGACACATATCCGGAGGAGCGGAGGTGGATGCAGCGCGTTTGACATCTCCATGCCCAGCCCGCTGGTTTCTGCTTGCTCTGCCGTCCTGTGCTTTACCGCTATTGAGCCCGATCCTGGGGGGTTCCGGCGGGCACAGCTCCGCCCGGCAGCCAGGTCCCGAGCAGGACTATCCCCAGTGAGCCGAGCTGGGGGGATCCCATGGCTGGTCCGAGGGGTCCCTCTGGTGATGGGAAGCGGCGGCGGCCGGGAGCAGAGCAAGGGCTGCTCCGGCTCTTTCCTTGCTGAATGTTGCCCATGGGCAGGTTTGTGTCCCGGGGAGCCGGCCCCAGCACCCTGCCCTCTGCATGCCCACCCGAGTGAGCAGCCTCCTCTGGGTGCCCCCGGAGCATCCCAGCGAGGCGGCAAAATCACAGAATCCCAGACTGGTTTGGATTGGAAGGGATCTTAAAGCTCATTCAGTTCCAACCTCCTGCCGTGGGCAGGGACACCTTCCACTAGATCAGGTTGCTCCAAGCCCCGTCCAACCTGGCCTTGAACACTGCCAGGGATGGGGCAGCCACAGCTCCTCTGGGCATCCTGTGTCAGTGTCTCATCACCCTCACAGGGAAGAACTTCTTCCTAAGATCTCATCCCAATCTCCCCTCTTTCAGTTTAAGGTCACTCCCCCTTGTTCTACCACTACATGCCCTCAGAAAAGGTCTCCCTCCTAAGCTGTCTTATGCCTTTAGGCACTGAATCTGCTCTAAGGTCTCCCTGGAGCCTTCTCTTCTCCAGGCTGAACTAGCCCAGCTCTCTCAGCCTGTCTCCATAGCAGAGGTGCTCCAGCTCTCAGAACATCTTTGTGGCCTCCTCTGGACTCACTCCAACAGCTCCACATCCCTCTTGTATTGTGGGTCTCAGAACTGAATGCAGTACTGCAGGTGGGGTCTCATGAAAGCAGTGGACCAGAATCACCTCCTTTGACCTGCTGGTCACGCTCCTTTTGATGCAGCCCAGGATACAGTTGGCTTTCTGGGCTGCGAGCGCATATTGAAGCCAGCTCATGTTCATTTTCTCATTGACCAACACCCCCAAGTCCTTCTCTGCAGGGCTGCTCTGAATCTCTTCTCTACCCAACCTGTAGCTGTGCCTGGGATTGCTCCGACCCAGGTGTAGGACCTTGCACTTGGCATGGTTGAACTTTATAAGGTTGGCACTGGTCACCTGTCAAGCGTATCAAGGTCCCTCTGTTTGGCATGCTTTCCCTCCAGCATGTCAACCACATCAGTGGAGACCTGTGGGATCTGATCCCATGGTGGTGTGGGGCCCATTGAGTAAGGCAGCATTCACCAGGCTGATTCTAGTAAACCCCATGCCAGGGGATGTAGGATTACTTGCCCCTATAGCAGTGCAGTTCATGGTGTGGCCCCACAGCATCCTTCCCTCTCTTCCACCTCAGATCAAGGACGGTGCAGCAGGTCACATCTCAAAGGCAAAATGAGGCACTGCCCACACTCAGGTTCCTCAGGCTGCAGATAATCTGTCTTTTAACAGAACTTTCAAGAGCAAGAAATATTATTTCTCTCTGGACGTAAGGAAATGAATCAAAAATCCCTCCACACAACATGGAAAGCAGGAGCACGGTCACATATCCCAAACTCCCACACATGCAACATTTTGGGAAGAAAAGATGGAATGGGGAAAGAATGGATGATCACAGTGCAGTGGGCAGAGGATGGACCAAAAGTGATACTCTGATCACTGCAGTTCAGCAGCTTGTACCAAACGAACTGGCTTCAAATACCTTTCCCACAAATCACCTAC
The DNA here is from genome assembly GCF_963264785.1 of Psittacula echo. Taxonomy (NCBI): domain Eukaryota; kingdom Metazoa; phylum Chordata; class Aves; order Psittaciformes; family Psittacidae; genus Psittacula; species Psittacula echo. The sequence goes on along the minus strand of NC_137743.1, from coordinate 11,923,234 downwards.
AGCACACTCCCACTGAAGTAGCCCAAAATAGCAAAGTCTTCTTTAGAAACTGAAATACAGCCACTATTTACATTTCCAAATCACTAGATTGAAGGTATGGCTGATTCCCCATCCATGATGACCTGCCAAACTTCTGCGAAGGAGGTCAGATCCAAGGAGGTTTTCCTAGGCTCTCTCTGGGCTCAGGCGAGACTGCAGAACTCTGCTAAGTGAAAAGTAATGTGATGCTGGTCCCAGTCCTCTTTTCACATTCATTTAGCCAGGTGTGATGCTCTCAACAGCGGTAGCAATGCATTACTTTAACACAGGTGTCATTTGGCAGAGGATCATATCTGCTTTTTTCCCTGAAGAGCCTTTAAAAAAAGCAATCTGTCAGACCTTCCTATTTGGGTCATTCCCAAATCATGTTCTGCAATACAGTCACAGAGACAGATGTAGAGCGTTTTCACCTTAAAGTGTGGTGATAAAAGAATACCTGTGGGAAATTTCAAGGGATGAGAGCAGTCCTTCCAACTCCCCTGGGGGTCTGACATTACACACTCCTCAGGCAAAGGAGTTATTAACTTGTTTCATTCATGCCCTTTAGCAGGAAGCAGAACTAAGTGCAAATCCAAGTCTTGACTATTGCAGATTTCATGCCTAATTTGGCATCTTAGTTTTTTCCAGCTCTCATAACTCTCGTAAGTTTATCATCTGAGAAGCTCACCTCTAATGGAAGAAGAAAAGTCTGCCTCTCAGGCCTCCCGTTTGCAGAATACAGACGTTTGCAGTTGCACCCGTTCAGAGGGCAGGGTGCTAGCTCTCAAGGCAGCAGGAAGGTGAGGATGGTGGCTCAGCAAACACTGCTGAATCATCTCTTAAACAGACCACATGGATGGAGCTGCTCCTGTTCCAGCACCAACACACTGCAGAAAGGTCCCATCTGAATATATCCCCGATGGTGGCAATGCTCTCTCTGACATCTTGACTCTCAGAGCTCAGTCTTGACACCTCATGGGTACTTTTGCTCCATGATAACTATTGTCCTTATGTCTATAGCCAATGCACAGAGCTCACATCATGATCAAGCATCTCACTCTGCTGCAGAACACAGGCAGCTTTGTGCACAAGCAGTTTTCATTGCAAAGGTGCTCACACTCTCCATATGCCACTTATAGCCTAACAGTGAGGAGCTGCAGGTGCCATGCAGCAAATGCTTTGCTCTTCTTATTACTTACCAGCAGTATCAGGTATTACAGCAGTCTTAGAGCTCTGCTGCCCATAGTGCACTCATGCCTTAGTGCTTCCTCTGCCTGGAAGAAGAGCACTACTTTATGCTGCATTTTATTCTTATTTTACTTTCTTCACATTAGAACTGCATCAGGTTCTGCTTAAAATGCCAGTCTTATTCCCCAGCGAGGCAATCCTCATCCTCAGAGATGCAATTCCCCCCACAGCTCTCACAGTTATTAATGAAATTCTCTGCTTTCTTGGCACCATTAACAACCAAGCACTTTGGAGCAGAGAGCCAGTGCCCCATTGAAGCAAGCAGACTACTTTTGATTCTAATGGGCTCAAATTGGGCTACAAGTTCAGCCTCAAACTGTGCATCTCCACCTGCAGTGGACCAAGGCTCTTCACCTGATTTGCAGAGGGCAAAAGCATTCAAACAGCTTCGTGCAAGAAGATCTGAAGATCTAAGTGTGAAATCAGTATTAGGGCTACTAGGTTTGACCCAACAATGTTTTAATTGCACATTCTCCCTTTTCCCAACCCAAGCTGGGAAAGAAGAACTGAAATGTGTCTCACAAGCATTGCCATGCCAATGACAAAGCAGCAAGGACCTTGCATTTCAGAAGCTCTCTGGAAGCTTTGGTGTTACCAAGAAACATTGAGGAACGTCAACACCTTCTCCAAGTTTAGCACATCACAATGTGCTGCACGAAGAATCCATAAGCTCTTTCCTGCATCCAACTCTGGGACAAGAAAAACATTTGAGACTGAGACAACTTCCTAAAGAGCCACCTAGTTGTTGCCAAGGTCCAGCACACACGCAGGTATTTGTTTCTGCTTTGAAGATTTAAAATGTTCCTGTGATATAAATAACAGGGACATCCACCCCTGTCATTTCTACCTGCTGGGAGTGGGAGGACATGGCTGGAAGGGAGAAGAGTGGTGGCTCCATCCAAACGGTGTTTGAATCTCACCATCCCCTGGCCCTGACAGGCAGCGAGTGAAGCTCCTTTGTGGCACCCACATAAAGGTCAAGCTGTTCAAAATCTTGCCCTACTATGGCTCTTGGAGGATGATTTTCCTACACACCTGAAGGAAGAAAATGTGCCCAAAACAAAATCAGGATATAAACATACGAAGTGTGAAGCTGAAGGTTTATGGCACCTTTATGATGCCTCAAAATCCATTCAGAAGTCAGTTTGTTTTCCAGAAGGATTCAGTTCTATCTAGGGAAAGGGTAGAGGTGTTCACTGCACTTAACTTCAGGCTTCCTTGAGAATCCTCTCTCTTTTTCCCCCCATGGGGAGCAAAGGCAGGCACGGACCCCACCTCTTCAGCACATCCAGATAAGTTGGTGCCTATATACCCACAGATGGCATTTACACACAGCATGCCAGATTTGGGACTGAAAAGCGTAATGTTTTTCCCTGCCTAATTTTGGGAGAAAAATGGGGGGATACTCATCCTTGTCCAGAAAAAACTAATAGAGCCATGAGCACATCAGGATGTCCCAAAATTAGTGGATGATGCACAATATTAATTCAGTACCTAACCCATGTGCACCAGGATGCTGCCTTTAATTAAATTAGCATAAGCTATCTCTGACATTCTGATTTAATATTAGGGACTCAAGGCTTTATCCCAGTAAATGTAGAAATTGTGAACTCAGAGTCATTTTTTCACATTTCTCTATAAACCCACTGTTTCTATCGTCTTAATGATCCAGTTTGCCTTTGCCAGCTGGGATGTGTGTGTTACAGACCAAGCCAATGCCTGGTTCTCAAAAGGAGAGAGTAAATTACTACCGTGGTTTCTTTATTGCAGAGTTGTGAGACAGAGGAGCCTTACAGCTGTCATCTTCCCAAAAGTCATCCTGAGCCTAGGGAAGAAAAGTTAATTGAGAGCAATTTGTGCTGGGCTTGAATCTGCTCCTGCCCTGTTCTCTAGGGCAGAGCTCACACAGGTCCCTTGACCGTTCTGCAGCAAACAAGGAGGGCTGCACAAAGGCTCTTCTCCCTGGGCTATTTCCTCTCTTTTAAAAGCAGTTTCACACTGTCGAGTGCTGTGAAAAATGCCATGGATAGCTGGGAGCCTTATTCAGTATGCAATATACAGCAGGAATAGGTCACGCTGCATTCCTCATGCAAGAAGCATCCCTGCTCTCTCTTTGGGTAGCATTTGTTTCACGCCTCTTGCACATGAAGCCTCTGGACCACAGTGACCCATCAGTCCAGGATCTCATGTCCAAATCACTGCCCACCGCATCCTGAAGGTCTCCCTTCTTGCTGGGTTTCTGCCACCCAGGCAGCTGAGTGCCAATTCAAAACCCATCCTGGATCCTTCACCAGATCAGCAATTTGCTTCAGATGTTGTTCTGCTTGCTGGTTTTCTCATGTCAATAAACGCACTGAATGCAAAACAATATCATCCTTACAGCAACTATTTCTAGCTCTTCAGCAGATTAAATCTGCTGATGTTTCAAAACTGGCAAAATCATGCATCTGTGGCACAATTTTTCATGCTAGGCAATTGTTATTAATGGCGGGATGGCTCATATTAAAAATTCTAGGTTTATGAAATGCACTTTGAAATGCTTGACCATAGCAACATGAAGCTCACATGCTTTGTTTTTAAAAGGCAATGGGAACCTACTCTACTGCAGAGTCATTACCTGCTTAGTTGTGACTCTGCTGCTTTTCCGGTGCCATTGCATAGAATCATAGAATAGTTAGGGCTGGAAATGACCTTAAGATCATCCAGTTCCAACCCCCCTGCTATGTCTTCTTTTGACTCAGCAGCTGGATCTTTTCTGGGTTTTTACAGTCCTTCCACTTTACATTGAGAGCTCATCCTCTTCTCCTGCTATAGGTCTAACTGTGTACCAGATATTTCAACCTACAAAGACTATCATCTGACCTGTGATCAAGCAAGCAATGTCCATTTGTACAGAAAACTGAATAAATGGAGCTAGAATGCTGCCTTCTAGAGACCCTCCTCTGTACTACTACTGCTGCTTTCCTGCCCTTGTAGAAAAGCCTCCTACTGTTTCAGGAGCTTTCCCATTTATCCAGATCACGCACAACAACCTGTTATCACACACATTGCAAGATAACTTCATATATTCAGGCTCAGGAAAAGATGGGTGTCCCAGCTCTCCTTAAGACAGCTCACATGGCTCAGGAGGAAGACCATAGGCTGGGGAGGGCGAGTGAACCTCGCCTTGCAGCCTGTCTCCCATCCCAGGACAGTGGTCACGATGATGTGCCAGGGGCTGCTCCTAGACAAGGCTGTTCCCTGTGGACAGCCCACGTTTTGATAGTGCCAAAACCCCTTGCTAGAGCAGTGAATTCACATAATCTCCATCTCTCAGCCCATATAACATTTAATGAGCCGGATCGGCATTACACCATCCTCCCCAAGACAGCAGCAGAGAATGCAGTGCGCTCAGCAGATGATTAAAGCAAGATCCATATGATTTTACAGCGAGGTTTGGTAGGATTCAAGGTTTATTTTTACTGTGAGTTGATAGTTAAAAGCAACATTAATTTCTGGTTGTCAGCTTTTACTGGCAGTTAGCATCACTGCTCTCCACACTGTCTCAGGGCCCACAGTGGTCCTTTTTAATGCTGACACCTCCCTGGTGCTCAGCTGGGGTCACTTGCAGAATCCAGAGCTGATGGAAGATTATAAGCAGTGCTGCAGCAGCAAGAGGCAGCAGAAGTGCTGTGTCTATCGATGTTTCACAATTAAAAACTGAGTCCTACTGAGCCTCCTTGTAGCTATGCAGAGCCTTTAATACAAAATAGGTCTTTTTTGTAATAATAAAAAATAAAAAATAATAAAACGGGCTTGCAGCTTTTGGTGGAAAGACCCTGTGAGGGAGCTGGGTACCACTTCATCAGGCTGCTCACGCTATGACTAACTATAACTAACAATGCTTTCAGGTTTGCAGATGTTACATTTCAGCCTGGCTTCATAAGGGGCTGGTTATCCCAAAATAGCGATGGTCTTACCTGTGGCTTCCTGCCCAGGAGGGGATTGTTTAGGTTGGACTTGATGATCTTAAAGGTCTTTTCCATCCTAGTTGATTCTGTGATTCTATAATTGTGTTGCTGATTTGCTGTGGGGCAAACACCTGATGTTTGCCATACAGTGTTGTGGAAACAGCCAACTCTGCTCCCTCAAAGCATCTTTAAAGAGTGCACTTGTGAAGGGGGCTATTTTTTAAGCAATAGCAAAGGCACCTGCCTCCTGTCACCTCCACTCTGCAGCAGAAGCAGGGCAATGCTGTCTTACTTAACCCCAGGAAGCATCTCTATCACACCCCCTGCACCACAAAGTGTGCAGGTACTGTTACCCGTGGCCTTTAGCAAAGGAAATGCAAAAGCATCAATGCCCAGGAGTTATTTGCTTTGCCAAGTGGAAGCACTGGTTCTCATTCCCCTGTGGGAAACCCAGAGACAGTAACAGTACCTGACACAGGGGGTGTGAGCCCTCTTAAACTGCCCTACACAATCTAGACAAGAGGTTAGAAGAAACACATGTAATCATAGCTCAGCTTTAGGTAGCAGAGGTGGGATGCAGTTTGCTCACTAGTCTGCACTGGCATACAGTGCTGCCTGCACATGGATGCCACCGCAGGTCTCAGCATCAGCAATAATGCCCACAAGCACGGCCCATCAAGCTGCTCACCTCGCTCAGCATTTCTCACCCAGCCATGTTCAAAATGTGATTGATTCAGAGCTTCCCAGTGCTGCTGGTCTGGAACTGAAACATCTTTTAAATCTGAATAGTTGAGAACTTTGTAAAGGATGTGAGTGCTTCACGAGTGATAAGGCAGCATTGTGCACAGAGTGGGGCTGGTGAAGGCCCTAAGTGGGAACCATTGCCTGAAGCAAAGAAGAGTTACTTCTGAGTCTCCTCACTTGAACACAGGTTTATTTATTCCACCTAGCTGCAATCGTTTGCCTGAGACAGCTGAGAGAGAAGCCTCTGCTTGTCAAGTCAATGGAGAGGTCTGTAACTCCAAAAGGATGCTTCCACTCATAAGTATGCTACATCATTTCTGGGGTTACCTATCTCTCTCCACTGAGTATAGAGAGCAAACAGAAGGTATTCGCTCTGTTTGATAGGATGAACACATGCTTTGATGCATCTTAGCTGCTACTCCTGTTTCTCAGGAGTAGTGCAATCACTGCAGCAGGGATTTTTTCAGCAAAATGTTTGCCTTCAAGGGAGTTTTTTACGGGTTTTGTGTTTCTTATCTGAAAAATTCCAGTTCTTCAGAATTCAATCTGCACAGGGTGTTCGGGGCAGGTTTCAGCAGGTTTATGTCAAAGACTAGATTTTAATACAGTTTCAGAAATGGTCAGGCTGCCTCATTCTACAGGTTCTAACTGGAAAACTCCCAACTTCGGTTTTCTTTAAGAAATAATCCAACCTTTCAAGTTTAACAGCCAGTATTTACGAAACGTCTCCTAAACCAGCAAAACCTAAATGGTTTGATGGATATCGTCTTTCAGCTCACTCATTTTTCCAGGTTTTCGGTTAGCAAAACTTTTCATGGTTTTATCATGACCTTATCGCCTTGCCCCAGAACAGATCAGCCCTACAAAACATTCTCAAAGGGCAGGGAAAAGGATTTCCTGCTTTGACCAACTGAAGTTGCAGTGATTGCTGCTTTGTTGAGCTCCCGCGGGCACTCAGTCTCCTGAAGGGAGAAATGGCAATCCCTTGGTTGATTTTACTTCATTAATTACAAGAATATTTGGTCAAATAAAAGAGGACTCTTCCCAGACCGTGCCCTGATCAAGCTGTGCTCAGAAACATGCGATCTGATTATCCTCATTTGAGCAAGCTGACTGTCAGGGTTTGTGACCCAGCAGGAAGATGGGTTATTAACAACTCAGGTATTTATAGTGCAGATGTCAGTAATTTGGAGTATTTAATCACAGCATACTTTGATTTGTCCTTGGCAAGCTGGTTGTGCCAAGGGTCAGGGATGCATACGGAGCTGGTCTGGGACTATCTAATATCATTTGATATTGCCTCATTCTTGTATACGAAATATACAAGAAATACTGGCCCCAACCTCTAACCAAATCATGCTGAATTAACTCATCTCCATCCAAGGCCAGATCCTCCATATCTAAGGCTCAGCTCCATGTGGTCTTAAAGAAGCTCTGGGTGGGGATGGGAATGATTTGCTTTTTCTGACTAAGGGCATATATTTTGTTTGCAAATGGTCTCAGATATGAAATTTCTCACATATTATAAGAAGGTCTTTTCTGAGTGCCCAGAGAAGGTGCACAAGCTAATCCTGTAGCACTGAGATGATAAAAGCACACCCTGAAGGAATGAATAATTGAAGCCCAGCCCTAAATATTAATAAGATACAAGGGGAAGAGGACATTTCCCTCAACTTTGCACTTACCAAGCTGCCTGCTTGCATTTGAGCAGAGATACTCTCACAACCACTCCAAGCTCCTTATCCCCCCTTCTCTCCCCTGAGAAGACTGTGGAGCTCCAAACTAATGCTATCTTCATCTGAAATTCCCCAGCACATTTTGTATTCAAACCTCAAGAGGAACATGGTGGTGTTTATCAGAAGATGTGCTCCAAATGCAAATGGAAACAAAAGATGCTCTCTGAGTCCCCTGTCACCACAGAAGGGAGAGCAGGATGCACAGAGGGATGGAGCGTGATGAGCAGGGGCTTGCTCCAGCTCTGGAGATAGCCAGCCAGGGCTGCTTGACATGATGCTGGGGTGATAGGAGGGATATTAAGGCCCATGGTGGACCCTCTCATTTTGGTTAATGCTCTGGTTTGGGATATGTTTACAACATGCTGGCCCCAGACTGGCATACTAACCCTGGGGTTAAATTTATTCTTCTTCTTTCAAAATTCTCAAGGAATGTGATGGTTAAAGCCTTTCCTGGACATCAGAGCATCCATGCTCTCTGACCACATCACACAAGGCACATTAGGGAGACCCCCCTATCCCTACATCTCATGACAGAGTTGGGTGAGCTCCTGAAGGATGGTGTGATGTGGTGATGGGACAGCCAGAAAACAGGCAGGATAACTCATCGCATCCCTTCCAAACATGTGCCGTGAGCCCACACCAGCTGTCCAGGCTGTATGTGCCAAACCAACACACCCCACTGCCAGCATGGAGCAATCCTGCAGCCGCCAAACCCCTGCTCCTCCTGCAGCAACACTGAGAAAACATAAGAAACAGGAGGGGTTTTATGGGGTCAGATGGCATTACCATCCCCTTTTTTCCAGTGCTGACTTTCATCGGGCAGACATCACTGCCTCTCAGAAGCAAACATGTCCATGGACATCCACCACATCCCAGATTTAGAACGATTTTTAACAAGCTGCAAGGACCAAATAAACAGCATTTGATCTGCAAGCTCCCTATTCTTGACAGTATCCCCAGAGGTGGTGGAAAGCCAAGGAGATAGCTCCTTGCTTTAATTGGTACATTAAAATTCTTCCAAGCCGCTACACAACTGTTAATAGGCAACTTAATTAAGCACTAACCCAGTTCATATTTCTACCCTCCAGAGGCTCTTGTTTCAGTTTTTATTTTGTTTTTACTTATTACATCCAAAGCCATGGGGAGTTTTGTCCTAATCATGTAAAACAAGCTGAGGGCCGTGACACCAGGCAACTTATTTAACTCCTGACACCTCTGCCAGATGGCCAGGCCTGCAGTTTCTTCCCTCTAAAGAAGACGGAGGGCTCTGGGAATGAGGTGTGAATTGGAACAAGAATGAATGTCTGTAATCCTTAGCACCAGCAGCCAACTCACCCCCACTGACTGCAAAAAGGAGACAGTGCTGGGCAAAGCCAGGTCTTCTCCAGGCATCAGGTACCAACAGGAAGGTAGTTTTTAGACCAAATGACTGAGGAGCCTCATTCAGCCTCTCCTGAGCATCTTCCCAACTGCAGGTGTGCTCCATGCTGTCCTCAGCCACACACCACACAGAGGAGACAGCTCAGAGCACCACATGACAGAGAGGAAGTACCAAAGGAAAGAAGATGTCATCTCCTGATCCCCGGGAGACCTTTAATAACCTTTCATAACCCCAGCCCCTCATCACTACTCACTGTGTGCAGCCTGAACGTTGGGCTGGGTTGGTGCGTTTGCTGAGGAGGTCCTCAGCAATATGCTCTCAGAAGTTTTCTTTTTCTTTCTAAGGCCAGGCTGGGATAAATCAAAACTTGCTCCAACAGCTGTCATGGAAAAGGATGGGTTTAATAGTCATGCAAAGAATAGTGGGGTTTCCATTAAAGGTGAGTTATGAGCCATTTAAGTTAAAAAACAACTGGATTTTACTGCTGCCAGGCACACTTAAGGTAATACCCACACACTGAGGAAGGAGGGGTGACTGCAGAGAAGCCAAGTAGTCACCCAGCCTATGGAGGGAAGGAGCATTTGTTGCTGGTGATGAATATACATGAATACCTCTGCTCAAGGAGAAATGGTGTATTTGCCTCAAAAGCCTTGTACACCAACAGGCACATTGACAATGCACACACACGTCATGATTCCTGATTGAATGGTAAAGCCCATGTGGGTTTTCCTCACTGAAAAATATGGTCTGTCTCCTGCTGTAATGTTTTCATTCCAAAGGGAACGAAGAATTCCAGAGCCTCCAAACACAGCAGTAGCAGAGCTGTGGCACTTCTGGCACAAACATGGACAAACAACTGGGCAGGGGACAACGAGGGAAATGCTCTGGTGACATGAGTCAGGGTGGACACATAGACCTTGAGTATAGTTTGCCTTTGCTGAAGTCCTGTCCCATGGGTAGAAACAGGATCAAGTGGTGGTGAGGTACAACTACCCACTGAGCTCCTGGGCGGGATGAAATCATCGAGCATCCCTGTAAGAGAGGCTGTGTAGGGAGCAGAAACGCACTTTGCAGCATGATCTAGACCTATGAGACATCCACTGGGTTAAAAATACTGCAAAACTGAATGGCTTGAAATAGACCATTGCAAATCTTGTTAATGAAAATGCTCCTTCCTTCCCACAACAACAGAAAAAAGCCAATATGGAAAAAATAAATGAAATGACACTTTTCACTTGAACAGTCTAATTTTATGGTATTTTTCTGTGGGCGGCACTCATACAAAAATAAACCCCAAACCTGACAGGAACTTGGTCTTCATTCATTCTTCTTGCTCCTCTCTTCCTTAACTTTTTCCTTCCACCAAGAGAGGGGAAGGGAAACACCACCCAAGGTAAGCATGCACTGATGGCATAAATCAAAACCTGTGAGAAGGGAAATCAAAAAGGCATCAAGGCAAGTTTAATTCCTGTTGGAAACCTGAAGCTCAGAGAAGAAAGGATATAAAATGTAGTTGTGTTTTCAAGGTGTGAATAGGGAGAGAGGCAAATGCCTTGGAGTGAGGAAAAGTGTGCCAACCAGCCCCATCCATGAAACACACTGTGCCCCTCTGCTGAGGTGCCAAATCCAAGAAAGGGGTGAAGGTCTCAAAGCTGTGATATGGGAGATTCCCTGCAACAAAAGCCCTCAGGGGTGATGTGGCATGGAAGGACGACCTGGGGAGGTGAAAGGCAGGAGGTATCTGCTGAGGCTCCCTGGGTTGGTGCCTAGAGAAGACAAGTCTGGGTTGCCCCACTTCTGGCCCTTGTGCACTGGAGACTTTGGGACAGGAAAGAGCAATGCATTTCTGGGATCTGAGTGGGAATGGCCCCAGGTTGACATCTGACTGAAAAAAGGAATCCATGTGGGGAAAAGGTCTAATAAGGCCACTCAAACCTAGCAAATTGCTTTTGGTGCTGTGTTCCCCCTCCCCATTGAGGTGTCTGAACTAAACACAGTGGCTTTGGGTCAAAAGGACAAAAGCTTCCCTGGCTGCTGTGTCTCACCATTTGGCAGAAATCCTCCTCTGTTCCACCTTCCTGCGGGAAGCACTTGCCCTTGAGTTTGAGAAGAGACCTGCCAGGGCTGGGTCTCTGTGAGGACATCCAGGACGCCACTCTTGGAACATCAGCAGTCAGCAGTATCTGCTTCAGCTTCCACCACTAACCTGGAGAGCGGGTTCCAGCCTCAGAGCTCTCCCACCATTCCCCATTTGTCACAGCACAACCTGGTCAAACCCCTCACTTGCCCCTTGTCCCCATGGCAGTCAGTACCTAGAGGCAACAGAAGCTGGCAGATATGTTTTCCCCAGTCTGTTCTAGTCCACAGCACAAGCTCATGAGACACTGTGGCCTGGCTGATGTGTGAGCTGGGTTTCCACAGGCACAGCTGAGATGAAAGCAAATACATTCAGGTGCTGATGGGAAACCACTTGGATACGTAAATATATGCTCGTACCTGCAGGGGCTGCGGCGTGAAAATGACCTTTCCAAGCACTTACTGCACTTCTGGTTTATCACTTTCTTGGATCACATAGCCAGGAACCTAGGCAACTTTGTTTATCTTCCCAGGCCTTTTCTGTTTGGCTGCATGATACTGCTTCCAATTTCCAGAACTCCTGAGGGAAATACTGATTTCTATAAATCCCTATAGAGATTTCTATTAATCTCTGAAGAGATTAGTATTTCCCTCTCCAAATCTCTTGGGAGGGAAAGGGGAAGAAAATTCTGCATACAAATATTTTCATTGGCACTGAACACCTCTTTAAAATACCAGGAATTTGAGTTGCTGTTACCTGATTGCTCTTTCTAGATACGATATTGAACTTAGGTTTGATCAAAACACCTTCAGCATGTTAAGAATTACTTCTAATAAACATATTCTTACCCCATCATGTAACATCATGGACGACACTTTGATGCACCTGCACACAGTGATTTTCAGACCACAAAGCAGAGAATTTCTCAGGTGAGGCAGAAGCTCTCCTACCTGTTTTTAACTTGCAGCAGCTCGCTTCACCACTAGATGTCTTTGAGCGCTGCCTGGGATCCAGAGCACAGTTTCTGGTGCCCAAGGCCAGGCTGCTTTCAACCCAAAGTTACAGAGCCCTTCTTTTGTCCATTGCATGCACTGAGGTTTTTTTAACTTAGTAGTTGCTTCGTGTCCAGGAAGAGCTGCAATTCCATGATACTGTCCACACACCCTGCACTGCCAAGGGTTATACAAGGATAACAATAGACAGAACTGGCCTGGGTGCTCTGCACACATAAACCTCTGCTGAGTGTCACCACGTCCCTTCGCAACATGTCACAAAGCACAAGAACAACTGACTACTCTGGTCCATAATATCTGTCCAGTGCCTGGCACTGGGCAGCCCTGCACATGCTTTGTCACTGTCTGAGCTGGATGCACACATAAAGGCGGAATTATCGGGTTCTTGCCCTTCTTCAAGCTGTCACACCCAACACGTCAGACGGCAAGAGAAGGCAGATGGAGCAAAGAGTGGGTTGGAATTTTTTATTCAGTAATCAGTCCTGCTGTGTGGTAGCATCTTAGCAACTGGAACCCAAAAATGCAAAAATACTGAGTTTTCAGCAGTGAAAAAACAGGCAGTATAAAATATTCCAGTATTGCCTCTTAGAACCATTATTTCAGTAAGAGCCCTGTTTCAAAGGCAACATGCTTATTTAGTTTGCTTGCTTTCTATTCTCAATCCCTCCCCCCAAAATTGTTCAGACAGTAACCTCCTGACCCCCATCCCACCTGCACACATCATGGGGAGGCCAAGGACTACATGAATCTCATCCTGATTCCCAAAGGTTTACTGAAGAACATTCTCCCAGTGGTGTCAAGGGTCAAGAAGACACAGACCATTGTGACACGGAGCGGTCCTGATGTTCTACACACTGCAGACAACCGTGGTGCTACTGAGCTCTGAGGAGAGGCTCCGTCTCCTGGATGAGCCACTGGAGAGCTTCGTGCCGGCCTTGCCTCTCCAGTTCTGCTCCAACTACTTCTCTGCACTTCCGATGGTAGTCGTCCACCCAGTTACGCTACAGAAAGGGAGGGGTATGACATTGAGCATAACCACAGAGGAGTCGGTGCCCTTACAAGTTGTGTTCAGCCAGACATTTGTAGGCCCTTGTGTTCTTTGGGACTTAGCTGTTAGGCTGGGATGGGATCCTATCCCAAAGAAACAGAGCTCTAATGTATAGAAGTGACTTGTAAATTTGATTATGAGTAGGAAATAAAGCAATTGGTCCCAGGTCTTCAGAAGAGCCCAGGTTCAGTTCAGCTGACAAGGATTTAAAGCCTCTGCAAATCACTGCCTCCAGCAAGTCAGAAGAGCTACATTGGCACAGCCTAGTAAATAGCTTTGCAAACTTCTAACTGAACAATGTAGCCCTCAGACACAAGTTGCCCTATTGATCAGAACATGTAACCTTACAGCAGATCTTGATACTCTTTACAGTCCTCTTCAGAAAAACGAAATGCAAATAGGATTGTCATTCAGAAAAGGAGGATGGGTTGAGGCAAAATAAAGAGTATGGTAGAAAAACAAGGTGGTAATACTGGTCAAGGTGGTGGGAAACCTAAACAGTACGTTTAGAGTATGAAGCTATTCAGGGCATAAATGCTGATGAGATGTATCACTGATGTCTGCTCAGAGTCCATAGGTACTACAAAATGTGGTGTGGCTGAATGGGACTGACCATAAGCAGATGCAAACAACAACATACGACATAGTGTAAGTCTCTGGGGAGAAAGCATGATAGTCTCACAGAAGTAAATTAAGGCAGGAGTAGGAAAAGAGGAGAGATGATAGCAGCAAATAGATCAATGGAACTACCAAAAAAATCATTGGAGGGGCCCTTGCTGCCTGTGATGACATAGAATAATGTAGACAGGAAAGACCTCTGGAGAGCTCATCGAGTCCAGCCTCTCACCCAGAGCTGGATCAAGTTTAAAATCAAGTCAGATTGCTCAGGATCGCTCGCTGAATCAATCAAATTGAACAGAGGCCAGCGGTTTTTATAAAGAGAACAGAAGCAGGAGGTGCTAGTGCAAAGAAGGCAATACAAACCCATTGTTTCACTTACCTCTTTTTGTGTCAGCAAATTAACATCAATCATTTTTGTCTGGATTGGAACCAGGGTTAAGGGTTCAAAAGTCAGGCTCCCTCTGTTTTTGAAATTGTACTGTAGCAGAAAGACAAATGGGGTTGTAAATCTTTAGGAACAGCTCCAGACAGACCACGCTTACTCCGTGGTTCATGTCATCACTACAGAAAAACCTATGGAACATTCAGATGAGAGGGCAGCAACTTAAAGTAACATTTTTCTTACAGCTCAAGCAAAGAATCTCAATACAAACCTTAGTTATTTCCTTCAATAGTTACTTCTGAAAGGTCATGCCCCATGTCACAACTGTACAGGACTCAGCTTGATCCTGTACAGTCATTTTCAGTTTGGCATTTCTAAAAGCATAACCCAGCCAGACTGGCAGTTATAAAGTCAAAATTTGTCTGTAGTTTTGTTTCTACTGCCACTGAGGACTCTCTATCAGAGAAGAAAATCCTGACTTCAGAAGATCAGCTAACTCTGCAGTAGTAACTTCAAGGGGCTGAACAAAGATGTTTTGACATCCATACAGAAAACGTTTTGAAACTACTATCACATAGTTGTTTTATATACACTTATGTGTTTGAAATACACATTTCAACCTATGGAAACTCTGCAGAAGCAGAACTGTCATCTGTGTCTCTATTAGCAAGGGAGACTTATAATCAGTCTTCACCATAGTGACGTTTTGGAGACCTTGTGTAGGATTCAGCTGTCTGCAGCATGGTCCCACCTCAAGTTCCAGTACTTTAAAGGTTTACAACCAGTGAGTCATGGAAAAAGGTGAATCTTGAGCATGTCATTCACCTTGGTTTCAGCAGGGATCACAAGGACGACATTTTCTATTCGGATCCCAAAGGACCCATCTTCATAATACCCAGGCTCTGCAGAAACAGACAGTAATTAACTAAGCCACATAGCTGCACTGTGCAAACACTTATTCCCTATGGCCAAACTTCCACTGCATGGGTTTAGTCCGCTGAAGTCACTAAGCAATCTTGACATCAAGCATCCACAGAGGCAAACAAATTTCTTACTCTACTTAATCTGCACATAAGCCCTGAGCAAGGTTAAAGCAAAAGTTCTCAAAGAGAGGAGAGAGAAGAGAGACAGCCCTCAAGCTCAGAAAGCCTCCTTGCAAGTCAAGAGAGAGCACAGAGTACATGGGTTCCAAATATCAGATACTAATGGTGCCCTTACAAGTTGTGTTCAGCCAAAGACAATATTAATGTCTTTACAAAAGGCAAGTGGGTAACACCTTCCCCAAAACCACTTATTTTAGAGAGCGCTCCCAACTCCCTGACATGACTTTGCAGCCCTGAAGGAATGTGCTGTGTCTCAGCAAACCTTAACAGGCTGCTCATTTACTATTGGAAGACTAAGGCATGTAAAGATTTAATAGGTGCCTCAAATAGCTCATAGTAAAGACAGGATTAGCTCCTGAAAGCTTGGTGTCCAGCTTGTACTGCAGCCAGCTCTTCCACTGCAGAATGGGAGGCAGGATGCCAGAGCCTGGCCGGTCAGCGCGCAGCTCTGCTGAGGCTTGCACTGTACAGAGCAGGCAGCAGGCTTGCAGCATCCGACTGCAAAGATGCTGTATGGAAGGTGAAAGCTAAAATAGGGATCTTTACCTAGAAAGTTTAAATGACAATTAAAATAATACACTGAGGAGGCAGGACCAGAGCTTATGATCCCACCTTTCCTTTACACTGCTGTCAGATTTATTCCTTCTGCATCTTAAGAGAGCTTGGTCCTTCCCCAGTAACCAGAGAGAAACCAGCAGCGATAAATACCATCAGAGACGATCATTCCAGCCTCCAAGGGCTCGTCTGCAAAGGTTTTGTAGCTAATGCCACAAGGACCCTCATGTACATTTAGGAAAGAGCCAACTCCATGTCCTGTCCCATGCAGGTAATCCAAACCACAGTCCCACAAGGCAGAGCGGGCAAAGGAATCTAGAAGGTGACCTGCAGGCCAAAGGGAAGAGATGGACATGGAGAGAGAATGTGATCAAGTCAGGCTCCCACAGAGAAACTGATAATCACTCTGAAGGTTCAAACCTGGAAAATATGCAAAAAAAACCCAATCAACCAACCAAAAACCTCCACCATCAACCAAAGAAAGCAACTCATTGGATTGTTACAAGTTACAGGGCAGATTGAGAAAGTCTCATGTTCAAGCCCTTTCTAAACTAAAGAGCCCCTGTCCCTCTGATTGCACAGTTCTTCAGAAGATGGTCTGTAACAGAAACATTGCACTGCCGCTTGCTCCACTGGCGTTTTCAGAAAACAATCTAGTGGTTAAACGTTCCACAGAGAATTCAGCACCTTTCTTCAAGGTAGCTGCACTAAATGAACTCAAAATAGATGACTTGCCAATTGTATCTGGTGACCTAATCAGCCAGACTTCTTGCCTGGATGGTCAGTCATTTCAGATTGCTTCAACCAGAATGCAAAGATTTCTATTGCCTGCCTGTGAACATCAAGCCCGTATGCTACAGCTCAGGCACCCTGCAGTTTTAGTTGGGGTTTCTTGTACCACTATGCAGATGCATTTTCCTCACCTAACCAAGAATGCAAACAGAAGAAAACTCTAAAAAGAAAAGTCTTTGTGCAAGGGGTCTCATCGGGGGAAAATAGCTCTGCAACAAATTCACCAGGGGTGAATGTATGTCACAGCTTCTCCTGCACAAAATCAGAACAGCTCCTTCTTTTGTCATTTTTCCATACTGCTCACTGACAAAAGAGATTCCACATTAACTGGAACAGAATTAGCCTGTCCTTTTGGAGCTGGAAAGTGACCTCTCACTTTGACAGGGCCATGAGGAAAGCATAAAGACAACCTCCAAGGACAGAAAGGTCACAGATGTGTTAGAGTGCCACTGAGCGATGAAAGTCACTATCACCCTAAATGCATTTCAAATGCCCTTCAGACTTTCTTCCTCAAAATTTTCAGCACTGGTTGATGCCAAGAGAGTAATCCAGATCCAAAATATTGTGATGGAAACAGACACAGAGAGTTACATCAACATCTGCCTAACACATCTGGGCCTGTCAACCATAACATTGCTCTCAGACCACCGGTTCTCCAGAGGTCCCTGCTGTGGTCAAAACACTCCAACTCACCAACCCACCTTTGGTTCCATTTGGGAAGATGGCTGCACTCACAGCTATATGTCCCTTCAGGACATAGGTGAAGCATTCCTGTCAAAGAAATGTGTGCCATAAGTAAAGAGGGAGAGCCAAAATTTTGTCTTCCCCAGGAATGGGAAGAAAGACTGCATCTTGTGCAATTGCAAAGGACCTGGGAAGGCTTGCTTATGCTTCCCAGCGGCTGGCAACGCCAAAGCAAACCATAAGCAGAACGACTTTAAATTACTCTGAAGATATTTCTCTGCTAATTACGGAGAGTGTCACTAACTCAGAGTGTAGGTTTAGCAGCAGGATTCACCTGACCTACTTGACTGATTTTCTCTGTGGCTGTAGTTTTACTTCCTGAGCATAGCCTACAGCACATTTTCATCACCCGGTGAACTATAATGATGAAGTTAGTTTTAATTAAAGAAGCAATTTAAAATAAACAAAATCACATTGCTGAATTTCCAACACAGACCTCCTCAAGTAAGTCTGAGACTGGTTTTTTATATGGTACACTAGACACAAACCACTACTGCAGCCTTGCATTAGACACTGAGCTTTGCACTAAATTAAACCCCCATGTTGGACAAGCCAGTAACATCTATCTTCAGCCTGCTGATTTGATTATTTAGAGAAGACATGTCACTTTGCAGATGAGAGGTGTGTATTTTAAGATAGAAAGGTGTCATTCTCTAAATCACTTAGTTTATGTTTTGAAAGTATGAAGTCTGACAGCCTCCTTTTCAGACTTTATCAAGATGCTGTCACATATTATTAAATAAATGATACTTGATAAGAGTATTTTGACTACATAGCAATAGGACACATTACTCATTTGTTTAAGTATCTCTAATGATAAGTGTCAGATCACAAGCCACACTGAGATGCCAAATTACCTTCTCATAGGCTGATGGTGTGCCAAAATGCATTGTCCTGGTCACATCTGTTGTACCATCTCTTCAAAGACAAACAAAGACGCAGGAAGCAAATGGATGGGGGAGAAAGATCAAAGTGAGAATGCACAAAAAAACCCAGTCGCACTGCAGCAAAGCAACCAAGCTCATAATTGGGTAAAGTCATCTGCTGATGATGTAACAGCTCTTAATCTCCAAAATTCCTGAACATACACGTCCCAGATGTAGCAATAAGGATTTACAATTCAAAATGTTATCTTTCATCCATAAGCATCCCAAAGCTCTTCACAAATTAGAATCTAAACTGCTCATAAAAATGATGCTAATTTGAGGTTTAGCAACTGGTACCCATCCATAGAGAACAGAACACAAAAGGCCAAATTTGTATGGAAGATGATTCATCAGCAGTTTAAGAAGATATACTTATGCACAAATGACAGCTACCAGCTCAGAAAAGAGAAATGTAAGGGGGTACAGCGTCCCTTCCATCCTCAGAGAGTCTTGTTCTGAGATTTCTACAAGTTATCCAGCATTTGGATAGGGGTTAGTCTGAGATGTCTGAAACTGGCTCTAAGTCCCTTCTAACAAATATCAGTTTGAGCCTGCTGTCAAAAACACAGAGGCTCTTAAATAATGTGTTCCCTTTGAAACACTCTTGTGCCTACGCTTTTCCCCTGCACACACAGGCCATGGTCACAAAGAGCTCACGGTTTAACTTCTTAGCAGGGCCAAGAGCAGTATCCCTGTCACAATGCTGTGGTAAGTGCCATTGATGTCCAGCTTATATTGTATTCAAACGGCTGCTTTTCACAGTGGCACTAAGGAAATCATTAATTAGGCCATTAGAGGAAGGAAAAAAGATCTCCTTGTAAAAATCTTATCAAAGGATGTCTGTATGGTTCTTCTGCAAAGTTCTTCCTGACTGACATAACAAAAAGGCAAAGCTCTAAAGACAAAGCTCATCTCAAAGAAGCAGCCAGGCCTGTCCTGCATCTTAGTGAACAAGCCACTTCTCATCTATTTACACTGGTTAAAAACACCACTTCTTTCATTTTCCATGGAGTCAAGAGTTCCACAGTAAACAGCTGCAGAGATTGAGGCCACTGTATGTCACTGTCAAAACAGTACTGAGTGAGTCAACAGACATGTGACATCCTCCCAAAAACACACCTGAGACCCAAGTAGCCACTGCAATGAGAAACCCTGTCTCTGAGTCCTTCTCTGGAAAGGCACAGAACACCACAGGCCAGTGCTGTCCTGCCTTGCTCTGACCTCAGCATCAGTCAAATCTGCCCACAGGGCAGACCTGGCAGGGGAGGCCCCTCACTCAGCTGTCCAGGCTGCTGTGTAGGCAGCCCAAGCCTAAACAGGGCAGTCAGGCTTGTGCTAGACCAGAGCTACCACTACCTTGGCAATGGGACTTAGGTGACAGCTGTACTTTTAGACCTCATCCCCTACCCCAGACAAGGCTTGTCAGCAGCCCCAGTCTGCTGCCCTGAGCCCAGCTCAGAGCCTCCTATCACACATCAGCCACCCACTGACTGATGCCCTTGGCTTTAAAAAGGGGATACAATGAGCAGGCTCTCTGTGAAATGGCACTGTGCTCAAAACTACATGTTACCATGCCTGCCACAGCAATGGGGAGCTGACCTTGCAGGTGGTCACAGGGAGCAGAAAATATAGCACCATTCATCCCACTCACTTGTATTGTGCTCCTGAGTCCAGGAGGTAGATCTCGTTCACAGACAGCGTTCTGTTGGTCTCAGGAACTGGCCTGTTCAGTTAAACACAAAGCTTTTTGTTCCACAGTTTTAAGGTCTCCAGCTCATGCCTGCAGTCCAGAAACCATATTAAGTGCAAGCTTGGATGTGTCGGCTCTGATTTCTTGTGGCAGTGATGGAAAACACACATGCTGAGCCAGGGATCATACTGAGGAGTCTATTTGTCTACAATAAAATAGCACTACAGTACAGTATAGCTTTGTTGCTTCCAGCAAAACCCTCAATATCTGTTCCTGGACATATTTCAGAACAGTCTGCAGTTCATACTCCTCCTTCTCAGACTTCTACACCCAAAATAGCCCTTTTCTATGGCCCCTGAGCGGATCAGCATGATAATACATGCATGCTGCCAGCAGGGAGAGATTTTAATTTAGTAAGTGTGGAAGCTCTGGTGGAATAAAGCGAGATGGCAATCAACATCTCCCTAGAGTACTCTGTTGTGACACCACAACGAAGCCTGACAGCTCCTTCCAACTATGTTTGCTGAAGGATGAAAGGAGAAGCTGTGTTTCTCTTACTTGTAGTGAATGATGGCTCCATTTGGACCTGTGCTTGATATGGTAGCAAAACTCAATTCAACAAAGTCTTTCTGTTGGCTGAAAGAAAAGATTGTGATCACTACCGCACAAGTGAGAGGAGCACACAGGCACCTGAGGTACCTGGAGTGCCCCATCATCAATTTCACATCGCCTCAGCCTTCCCCTTAGCCTTGAAAGCCATGTGGGCAAGCATACTTGGGTTGTACAGATTGAAGCCCTACCCTCCCAACCGTGTGGAAACCTGCTTTCCATCTCTTTCTTACCAGCAGAAAATTCACCACCCAACCCACCTACGGAAGACATGTCCTGAACAATTTCTTCTTTGTTACTTATTTACTCAAAGGCATTTTTAGAAGTCTTGTTGATGTACGTATGTATGTGAGTATCTCTCAATACAAATGGTGTTCACTCTCCATCAGAAGAGAAGGAAATTTAACTCTCATATCAGCTTCTCTGTGGTAACAAAGCAACTGCCTTGTATTTAAGTGTCCTAACCTGTGACATTCCTCATTGCTATCTCAAAAGAAAACTGGATGGGATCCAGTGGGCTGGGACTTCTATTTCCCAAGAGACCCAATTCTTTCCCAACTCTTTCAAGTGTTCAAAGAAATCCTGTAGTAAAGGTTTGTCCTCAAGTAAAATTTATCTGCAAGTGAGCTGGACTTCTAAGGAATGAAATAAAAACAAAGGATAAAAACGCCACCCAGAAACCATCCTCACAGGGGATTTACTTCTTACCTGCGGAACTCCTCTGCTTTGTCTGCAGCAATTATTTCTGTTACTGTTCCCTTTGGAACCTAGTGGACAAAGATGTAGGTTGAATTAGCACACCAAGAAAATGCTAAATGCTTAAGCACTGACCCTTGTCTATTATGAAACCCAATCTTGAAGTGACCTCTTTCCAGGCTTTTTGTCCTCATTCCTCAGTACTGACAAGCACCAACCTAGCAATATTGTGCAGGGCATGTGAGAAAAGGAAGCAGAGACAGAAAAAGCAGTATTGCTGAACCCTGACTAGGAAGCAGTTAATGCAGCGTTAATTTCACTGAGATATGTGCAGAGGTAACATTTCACAAGACAACATCTCTTCACAGACAGGTTACGCTAAGCTTGAACAGTTTTTTCCAACAAACCATGGTATTAGCAGAATTTTTATGCTTTTAAGTAAGAAATGGAAGCAGCTGCAGGAAAAACAAAGGATGTTAAATTTTACTTTAGGCATTTGATAAATCAAAACCTCTGACAACCTCCCCAAGACTGGACAACAAGCAAAGGGAAGCAAGAGCTAGGTTTCATAACCCCTGAGGCAGACTTCTTGAGGTACTCAGACATGTAAAAAGGTACCTTTGGGAAGCCATCAATCTATCTCCATAGGTAAAGTCAATGGACTCAGACATGCAGTAGCACAGAAGGAGCACAGCTTAGTAAGTTGCTGTGTAACACTGGGCACTCTGCACCTTCACTGTGTACTTCCAGAGAAAACACGACTAATTTGTCTTTATCCCATTTTCACTGCACTTGGGCATGACTGCACCTCTCCATTCATAAACGCCAAATCTGTCCATACTGCTAGACAATACTGATCACCATGAGAATAGTTCTGAACTATTGCACCAAACTGAGTATTTCTTCATGATTTATACTACCAAGCCAGCACAAGACAGTATTAACACTATATTAAGCCTATTCAGGTCATTTCTCACCTGCTCTGGCTTTGGTCTGTGTAAAATGAATGGGGGACTTGGATGAAAGCACGACTGAAATCCCCACCAACAAAAAACAGACAAAACCCCAACTGTTTTTCCACTTTTAGCAAAGGCACTATAAAGACTATAACATTTTATGCTCATGAAGAATTTTACATAGTAATAAAATCTCCAAGTTAAAAAAAATGAATACACTACCTCTTTCTCCAGCCAGTTAAAGAGCTCACACAGGGCAACAGCATCTTTAATCTGTGTTAAAACAGGCAGAAGGGAATTGAGAAGAAGAAAGATTTATCACGCCTCAGTATAAACAGGTTTTAAGGCAAAATAATTTAACCTGCAATTTTCAGAAACACTAAGAGATGATCTAAGAGGTCCTTCTGGGTTCTGTCTCCTGTAATTAATAAAAGCACTGGAAATGTATCTGGACAATTAAATAAACATTAATAAAAGTTCACTGCTGGAAAGCAACATATTGTGAAGAATTACCAAGTAAACAGCAAAAAACTTTCAAGTCCCTTGTGCTTCGACACACAAGATCTTGCATTACAGCTTGTGGCAGGTAACCACGCAACACATCTGGTGATGCGACAAGGGAACATACCCTTTGGGCACATGGTACCACAGTCTGTCACACAGCTTCTGACTTCTCTTTTGCCTGATAACCCCCATTTTTCTTCCTTCTTTCTACATGCTTACTGCATGCAGAGGCAAGGAGACAAGTATAGAAGAGCAAGGCACAATTTTGTCCTCAGGTGGCCGGTGACAAAGTGTCTGTTCAGTACAAGTATTTTTACTTCCCATTACCTTACAGGCAAAGAAAAGCATTGAAATAGAAAGTAGCAGTTCCCAAAAAGCTAGCAGAAAACATGGAACAAGTCCAGAATTGCCAGCCCTGCTTTAGCTGCCACATTTCTCCTCTTGTGAAAATTGCTGCTTGAAACTTAACAGGAAATGAACAAGAGAAAATTTCAGCCCCAACATGAACCTGTTTCGCAGGCAGCTTTTTTTGCTTGAAAATATGAAACTTTCTGGGAAATCAGTCTCATTTCCATTGTACATGATGATGACACAAAATCAACAGTGCTTTGAGGGCACTTGACTGCTCCTGAGCATCTTGAACTGTGTTTTGCACCATGTGTCGAAGAATTTCTCTGTGTTCTTTAGGCTGTGTTTATACAAGTCATAACAACTTGAAGACTCCACTGAGAAAGACAACAGAACTAGCAAAGGGGAAAGAACAGCCTTTTAAGGGCTCATACTCTAAACAACACTTCTCAAGTCTGCAGGGTCTTCTAACAGAGCAAGGCTGGTTCCTCACACTATCACAAATGTTGTTCTTCACTCCAAGGGAATGCTAAACAAGCAAAAAACACTGCTTCAACAGCAGTAGATATTTGACAGAAAACCACTTTTACCCTGCCATCCAAATTCTTATTTGCTTTTTAGTCTGAAACACTAAAACTGGAAGAAAAATGTAATTTCTCTCCCTAAACGTAAAACAAACCTCTTGCCATGTGCAAGGAGACTCTCAAACCTTCACTTACATGTGCTCTTCTCATGCCTTCTGTTTCCGACGCATTCTTCACAGCTTTTGCAATGCAGATGGGAGTATATGGGGTGAGGTATCGGTAAGCCTGCAGTAGAAGGACAGGGATTACTTGTGGATTAGCCAGACTATATAATCCTACAGGTTTAATAACTCAGCCTGGCCACAATTTGTACTTTAGCAGTCTCTCTCAACCTTCAGAGCCGGGAAATACTGGTTGCCAGTAGGCAGCTTGGGGCACTGGTGAATAAAGAGGAGAAACAGTCCTTGAATGAAGGAAGAACAGCCACAAGGAAATGCAAGGAGCTTGTCATGAAGCAGGGTGAAGATTTGGATATCCTAATTAGAATATATATCAATGTCTGAGCCATGGGTTTCCTAGTGCTGATGTACACTAAAGTCCCAGAGACAGCCAATGAGAAACACCAATCCCAGGGCTAAGGTGGAATTTAGGCTGTGCAAACAGACCAAAAGTCACCTTAACTTGTTACCTGTCACGCAAATAGCAAGAAGCAAAGGGTATCCAGCCCAAGGACTGGAGTTGAACCTGGTGGGCCTCTCAAGTCTGTCTCCTTCAGCACTGAGCATCACCACTTCTAATGATCAGCAGCTCTAACAAGTACTTTAAGGCCCTAAAAACCATGAAGGGCCTTTGCAAAGCTGAGCGTTATATGCTGTCCACTTCTGAAAGGAGCTTACATCAGCAGTTTTGAGACAAAACTTTCCTGTGCCTGGATGGGATGGCCCTACATTAAGAACTAGTAACTGGTCCCTTACCACCTCCCCAAACATCAGCTGTCCTTAGATTAGCAGGAATGCTTGGCTGGTTCTGAGCACGTCTTCAGAAATTCAGCAGCTGAGGTGACTTGCCCAAGCCTTGTCATACTTGACATCAGAAGAAGGATCAAAGACGAAATCTTCTGCCCCACAGTTCTCCACTCTACTCACTATATATGAGGATATGGGATGAGCACCTACACAAGCACAGGCTTGGTAGACCTTCAGCAGAGACCAATTTCACACAAATCCTATAGGTCCAAAAATAGCAAGACAATCACACTGCATAACGCAGGAATTAAAGTACTGAAGAAGCCACAAGTCAGGAAAGTTCTTTTATCAGATTCAGGACAGTACTTCTCAACTGTCAGATTCTCAGATCAGTTTGCCTTTTACAGATACTGGTAGGTTCTACTGATCTTCTGTGAAAAGCACATTTACATGCAGCTGTAGGCAAATCTATAAAGGGTTTGCAGATCTGTGTTTAACAATGGACTGGATTTTTTCCCAGTGTCAATATCTGGCTTTGATGGAGATAGACAGTAGATGGACTTCCAGCACTAGGGTTCTTCAAAGCACCACAGACCAGCTGCTCAGCTGGTGTAAAGCTGAAGAAAAAAGCCCAGCATAAGGAACCAGGAAACCTCTGGCTCTTCCAATGACTCTCTCAGTGGTTTTTAATCAAGACATTTCAGTCCTCCCTCTCCTGCTTTTTACTGCACAGAGCTCCTTGAGGCAGGGACTCTCCCATTGCAAAGAGAGGGTGTGTAGCACTGTAATGACTCAGTACCAGCTGAAACTGCTAACAGGGTAAATAATGTCACTACAATTCATTACATTCCTTAATCTAGGCCAGATCTGCTGTACTTCTCTATATGGATATTCTGAGTAAATCATTTACAGCAATTTAGCCAAACTAGGGTTAGCCAATTGACTCCAATTACAGCAATTCTACTCTGAAGTCAAAAGAGCAACAACAGTTTACCCTGAATGCTCCCCAAACCCTTTGCTTTCTGCTACTCTAAACAAGAGGCCATTTGCACCTAGAAATGGATTAAGGCGTCAGAAGATTTAACCCTGAGCAGGGGCAAAAAAAGAGTCTCTCTTGCTCACATACATGTCTTATTGGATTTTAGAACAAAAAAAACCCTACACAAGGCAAACTTCATCTTTCCCTCAAGTCAGTGCAAAGGCACAGAAAGCCACATCCCATATTAAGGGGATACATTGAAAGTAACAAAACTTTCCAGACCTGTTTGTTCTCACGCACCAAGTGCAATGAACCTATTAAAGTATATAAGTGAATGTCTTCACTGGAGAAAAACAACTCCTTCTAGTTTGGCCATGAGAGCCAAAGAGTGTGAGCAGAGATGTGTGCTGGCATCAAGCTGTGGCAGCCTAATGACACACCAACAGACGCTGCTCTTGGGATTTTGTTTTTGGGAAGACACAAAGCTGATACCACTCTTAAAATCCCTGTATACAGAAAAAGCCTTCAGGCCCTATGACTTAGCTCTTTTGTCATGGGTACGGCTATACCATACACATACCTGCAGCACACCCTGCAGTACATGAAACAGGCAGGAAATATGCTTCACCAAGTATCTTCTTTCATGACGACTGAATATTAGGTGGACTGCAGGACTCCCAGACTACCAAGTTCAAGGGTAAGATATAGCAAGTACAGTTGTATTGAAATTATTGTGATGCTGCAAGTGTCCCTCAGCAGATGCACTCACTGTATGGACAACCACTGCCTGCAGGTTATCTGTGTCCTCACTAGGTTCCTCACAAGGTTCCCGCGTGCAACAACTCTATCGCCCTGTACTTCCTGTCTTCCATACAGGATGTCACGTATTGCCTGATATCCTCAAGACACTGAAATAAATAAGGGGAACCATCTTTAGACCCTCAGATCAAGCCAAATGCCTGCTCCCGAATGTCCCGCTCAACTTTACTGCTTTAGTTTCTGCAAGTTTCCAGCTCTTACTGCTGGTCCGCATAAGGCTGATGCTCCATCCCTGGGCAGCATGACCCAAGTTCACCCTGTTCCCTCTCTCCCTGTACTGGCCTAATCTTAAGCTGACAATTCTTTGGGTAAATCAGCTTAGTGAGTTGGAAGGGAAGCTCCAGCGAGAGCACCCTAGGATTAACAACTCCTCAATACCTCAGCATCAGCATGGCTGGATTCCTTCCGCACAAGCTCCAGCCTGAATCATCCTTTGTGGACAGGAAGCTGAGTTCAGCTGCCCTCATTAACACCATTCCTGACCATGCTGAGCAGAAAAGAGGAAAGCATTTTCCTTTTCAAGGGCCACTAACCTTGGGAATGGCCTCAGTCAGAGCATAGCTTGCTTTGTCACTGAGCCACACTTTGTCCTTGGGTGAGAGGCCTGCACCAACAGCCTGCAGCTCCGACAGGATAGATCCATAAGGCATCACCTGGATTTTAAACTCAGGCTCCATGGTGGAATCAAGCTGTAAATGTTCCCTCACAGATGGGTCTGTCATCCGGTCACCATCAATGAAGAGTCTGAGAAACAAATCAGACAGAAATGATAGGTGGTACCATATCTGACAGTGGTTGGAGTGAAGGAGGGAAGGAGAAACCACTCTGGTGACATTTCAGGGAGAAAGGGGTTTGTTAATTTATGCGCTACACTTTAACCTATATTGTTTTAACCACTGGCTTTCACACTGCTTAAATCCTGCTTTGAAATTAAGAGGTACCACCCTGCTGAGAGGAAAGGAGCTGACAGCATTTTTGTTTGCAGGACACATTCAAACTGGCTATATCCCATCACTGCACTTCAAGCAGAGTAACAGAGGCAGATAATGGCCATTCTCTAATTTTTAAGGGCAACATCCGGAAAGGAAAAGCTAATGTTGTTCTACATATCACAGTGTTCTCACTTTCACTAAATTGGAAAGTTCAGCTCAACCTTCACATATAGCCTGTACTCACCCAGCCAGGTTTTACACCTCAGACACATCTAGCTAGCAGCTTGGAGATGCCTCCAAAAGACTTATGCTTGCTGAGGTTCATTATACAGGGCAGTCACAGGAAAGAAGCCTTCTGTCATAAGCCAGTCCTGAAACTTTTCTACACAGTCCCTGCAGTTTTGAAATGACTCATCAATAACAGTAAAGTTTTCCAACATGCAGCCCAGCATTGGCTCTTACCCACATTTTGCACAGGGCTTCAAGGGCCTTCTGCATTATCGCAGGGTGACAGACAGAGGGGTCAGCCATCATGCCCAAGGTCACCCAGCAAGTCATTTGAGGTGCTGAGGAGTGCAGCAGAGCCCTTGGCTGCCTCTCTAGCTCTGATCAGGTGAGGAGAGTAATTAAAGTTGAAGACAGTGCTCAGAAAGGATATTAAAGTGCCCAAGCATGGGCATTTTGAAAAGACAAATGCTTTGCTAGAACAGCAATCCCACAGTAAAAAATGCATCTTGGGGGGACAGAAGAGGGGAATACAAGCACCTGATTGTGTTCATTCCTATGACGGCGTATGCAAAAAACACAGGATTGTACTCAACATCAGAGCCCCGGAGGTTGAAAAGCCCTGGAAAATAAGAACGCCAAGAATCACAGTCCTGGTTCATCTGTTGCAACATTAGAAAAAGCCAAAAATAATCTCAGCAAAACACAGTCAAGCAATGAGTCGTCACGGGTGCAGCCCGTGGGTTCAGCTCCCACCCAGCTGTCCCACGGCCTGCTGCTTTGCCAGCAATACTAAGTTTTTGCCAGGAGATGGCACCAGAACTGCAGTTTAAACACTCCCATCAGGCAAAGAACTTGGGGGTTAACTTCTAAAGAAGGGCTGGCTTGGAAGAGAGGTACAGGCAAAAAAGACAAGGGGAAAAAAAAAGTAGTGTTTGCCCTTTCTCATCTGTGCAATGAAATTAAAGTTCACTTCTCAACAGCCAGAAGACTTCAAAGGTACAAGTTATCTCATCCCAACCCTTCTCTTGATTATTGAGGGAAGGAGACGCAATAGGCAAGACTAAAATACTCCGAAAAGGCCTCTCTCTCATTTGGGTGCCTACAACACCTCAGATTCTGACTGCACAGCCTCACTTAACTCCAGGCAAAGTCAAGAGGGGAAGTGGATGTTCAGCATCTCCAGACTCCTGATTTTAGGGCCAAATAAAAACCCCAGGGTATCCAATTAGCTGAAATGAGTTACTCAAGGCAATAAGGCCAGCCACCAGGACAGCTGGGAAAAGAACCAACATGTCCTAAATCACAGCCCAGCACTGTATTCACCGAACCATGCAAATTCTGCCTCAAAAGTAAAAATAGAGTTTGATTCTCCCCAGGGAAGGAGGAGGTCACTTGGAAGCAGGAAAGAGCCACAAAGAACTCTTTACTGCATGGGTACAAACTTCCTCACTCAGCCGACTCCCAATGCAGTAGGGAGGCAACAGCCTCCTCTGTGGCTCTCTTTCTGTCCCCAGAAACTTGTCTGGAGTTTGATACAGTGAACTGAATTAGATGAAATTAAAGACAACTTCTCCCCCTTTCCCCTTTAGGATAGGAAATTAACCAGGCACCTGGCAATAAGCTGCTCTCATAACCTCTGGTGCGTCTTAAAACCTTTGATTCATAACCAAGCTTGGCTTTGCTGGAGACATTAAATCTGAAACCACCTCAGGGCACCGATTTATCATTAATTTAATTGGAGATGCGCCTGAAAAGGTGAGACACACAATCTCTGCTCACACAGGCCTCCCTGGGGAGGGGTCATATTCACCATGCTGAGAAGTACTTCTTTCATGAAACAAGCTCTTTCCTCAGTGTCCCACATCCAGGAGAGCCCACAGACCACAGCAAGCTAGCTTCACCCAGCACCACAGACATTGAGGTAGCAGTGCTGTTACTAGGAACACACGACCTTCAATTCTACCTTTTCAGATCGTACACGGGGCAGAGGCATTAGCAGCACTCACAACCTACCCATGCTGTGTTCCCACTGCACCAGTCTGTGCACTGGTGATTTCTGCACAAAGGATACACAGCACTAGCAACAACAGTCCTGGGGAAACCACTGCTGGTTTTGGCCATCCTCCCTTCCTACACACTGGGCTGCGAGCCAAGGTGTGTAGATCTAGTCATCCTGGGGCCCCAAACACAGAGGGGACTCTCCAGCAGCACCCTGCGACCCTCAGTTGAAGTGATCTGGAAATACAAGTTGAGCTCCAACTTATTTGTTTAACCAAAGCATGTGCCAAACACTGGAGAAGGAGAGACAGACTTAAAAGTAGTGACAATTAGGAAGATTACTGTGAATGCTGTGTACTCCACCCTTGCCTTATGTATACAAAGCTGCATGTTGCATTGCTTTGTTTATAGCCCAGACTCCACAGCAGAAAACAGTCTCCATCTCCCCATAGGGTAAGGCAGCATCAGGATATTTTACAGCCAGTAAGATCTTACAGGTCTTTTTTTTTCCTTCAAACTGCCTCAGGCTTTATATATAACTCCTCTCCCTTTGCCTGGGCTGTTTTTTAAAGGTGGTGATTTGCAGTTTCCTGGGCCAAAAATGTACTCAGGAGCTCTGCCCTGGTGTAATAAGCCGCTGTGTAGAAATACTGGCTTGCTGTTTATGACCTGTTATCACCATTGCACATCATACAAGTTAACTGGTCTCTAACAAACACATTGGCTGTCATAAGTGCCTCCCACCCTGGCAGAGTTCTTCCTTTCCAAGGCAGGAAGGACATATATTTTGTAGGAAGAACTGAGAAAGGAGATGCAAGGACTTACATGCTACCTCATCCAAGGCCGTTATCACAAACCACAGGACTTTTCTCTCAGCCATTTTTGAACGCAGGGCTGCAATTTTGTCTTTCCAGCTGATCCCTGCAAAACACAGTATGAACAGCTACAGTTACCAGCTTTACTGTGCATGATGCTGCAAACACAGACCAACACATTGGATTTTGGAGGTACCCAAAACACACTGTGCTTGTGGTAACTGACATGAGCCAGCTCAAACAAGCTGTCCTCCAGACATACATGGATTTGTTTTGAGGTTATCTAGCCTCTAACAAATGGCTATTTTAAGTTTTGAGGACAGAGTGTGGTCCTCAAAAGAGATGCTGCAGTGGTGTTCTTCTCCCTACATTGTAAGAGGAAAGTAAAATGGAGATGGGGCAGTAGAAACAGCCCCTGTCTATTGGGAGTTAAGCTTCTCACCTGTGTAACTCAGGTCAAGCGTGATGAGAGGCTTGCAGGGGCGCTGAGGACAGTCTGTCCAGATTGTATCTATCAGGTTTTCTTTGACAGGCACAAGATCATGTCCAGCACTTCTCAAGGCTTTGGACATCCTCTTCCACTGGTCTGCCAAAGGGAAAGAAGAGTGACGGCTTTGAAGAACACACACTGGTTTAACCACAGCCCCATGCACAGGGGGCAGACTCAAGAATCTGAGTCTCCTCCTTTCCTTCCAGCTTCTCCTTCTTCCCATTCCCTTAAAAACAAAGCAAAAGCTATTGCAATTAGAGCTCCACAAACACAATCACTACAGCCAGCAGCAGATACAGAACCTCACGGTCCTGAAGCCTCTCATGCTTGAGCTGAAGAACTGCTCCAGCAGACAGATGTTGCACCCCAAAGGGTGTTGTAAGGTGTAAAAGGTGTTGTGTCCTGTACCCCAGTGCAGAACCATGCTAGATCTAAGCTAGACAAGAGACCAAATGAGCTTCCACAAAGCCACAAGACTGATCCTTAGTCCATCTGAATCAAGCGTATTTCTCCCCTTGCCTCCAGTGATCTTCGAATTGGGCCTAGGGAGGAGATGGATACTCATTCATCTGATAAAAATGGTACTTCTTCAGAAATGTGCTTCCTACAGGGAAAGCTGCTGCTATACCAAGACCACCAAAGCAGGAGTAGCAGCGTGAGTTTTGCCTGTGTTCTGCCCCCCAAGCTGGCCAAAGCACTTAGCAACTTTGTACCGAAATGCCTGTGCCAAGCCACAGCACAGACAAAAAGAGGTAGACCAGGACTCTGCTTTTCAGGTATAGTCACTGCAAGCCCAGAGAATAGCTCTCATCCCTTGTGTTTTGGAGTCAATGCACTGCTATGGAGCTCTTGTGATACATGCCTAAAACCAAAATCCAACCTGTTTTGCATAACAGTCTAACCCACCATCCGATCTGGGCTGAAACACGGTTATCTACATACCATCATACAACAGCTTAGCTAGAGAAGCAAGATCTAGTTGCCCAACCCAGAGTTATAAAATAAAGTAAAACCAACCAGCTGGAATAATGAAAGGGTCCACTCCCACCTTCGAGCCTTCTGGAAGGACACTTACTAGCCAGTCCTCCTGAGTTGGTGTATCTTTCAGACCTCCAAGGATTTAAGGGAAGAAAAAGAAAAATAGGTTCAAAGCATCAGCCATACTGAAGCACTCCCACACAACCCACAAAGTCCATGCTAATGCATCAAATATATCTACTAATGAATGTCTAGACCCATGGGCAAGAAGAGTCACAGGACACTAAAGCAGGAGCAGTATATCCAAGATGTTCCTAAGTCCCTGTATGATGGGAAATCCCTACAGCCCAAGCCATAACAGGTTCCAAGCGACCAAATGGTCTGTGATTGTCCCCTGTTCATCAGTGGAGCAGTATCCCAGCCTCCTGCATACCCATTTTCATGAGTGTCCAGTTGTTATCCATTTGATGCGCAGCTTGCAGGAAGTAGCGTCCATCTGTCCACATGGCTGCATGCTGGTCAGTTACTATGGCAGTACCTAGGCAGGAAGACAGAAAGATGCAGCGATGCAGAGGTGGGCAGCCACCATGCAGAGACACAGAGAGCAGGGAGAGCATTTGAAATGCACCCCAGTTCCCAGAAAGGCAGCTTTTCTCACTGTTCAAAGGTTAGTCCAGTTTCAGTAGAGATACTGTTCACCCTGCACTACAACTTTCCAAATCCTTTCAGGGACAGTATGCGCACAGATGCAGCTTAACAAATTGCCTCAGATGAATTCAACTTAAGCAATCTCAGCCAGTCGGTGGAACTGGGTAAATGGGACTTTCCAAACCTTCTGTAACAGACTTGCGGTCTCCATTTGGTTGTTTTCACAGTAACACATACTGTACATCCCCAGATTCCATCCCACCTCTTTGAGGTGAGGAAGCCTAGGCTCTGGCCATCCACAAGAAACAGCTGTTAAAGGCCAGCAGACATGGGTATCACTCCAGCTGTCAGTTGCACCCCTTTCCCAAAAGTTACAGCTCTAACAGAGATGGCTGAACAGGAAATACAAACATATACTTCTGCTGGTTTCAATGTCTGTCCCATTCCCCTGACTCCAGATGGAGGGATGCAAGCAGACAGCTGAGGGGTAGTGACATCTCAGCAAGGCACTCTAGCTGCCTTGCCCTTGGCAATTTAAAAACAAAACGTCCTTTGAATCTCTGCTTCTTGGCCATGCGCTCTGTCACCAGACACTGAAGCACAGATTAGCAGAGCAGTTTTCAAACAGGAATTAACTGTCTTCTACCAAACTTCCCCAAGACAAACTCCATTTTAAGCTGCTTCATTCTGCAAAGTTGAAGCAAGAAACACAAGGTGAGCCCCTGGTGAAACCTCACTGCTCGGCTGGGAACACAGACCTCCCAAGAACATAACAAGGACCCAAAATAGAGAAGAAGGTTATGAAGAGGCCATGCAGAAGACGTGAAATTAATACAGGATTCATGTTATCCATTAGCAGCAGTTCAGAGCCCTGGATTTATAACCTTCCACATGAGGTCCCAGAGTAGTTCATAGGAAGTGGTGAATGGACTCTCCAAATACATAGGTAGCAGTATTTATTAAACCAATTTGCAATTAGAAAGGAAAAGACCTCAAAAGACTAGAGTGACTTTCCAACAATCACACAGCAGAGTAAGCTGCAGAGCTTAGGGCACAGCTAGATGAAAAACTAGGTCTTTTGAAACAGACCTACACTAGAGCCAAGAAAACATCCTGTCTCAGCAAGATAAGCAAACTTTCCACAGCATTGTTTCCAAATGCAGTTTCTGGCTGTGTTTAAACAAGGAGGCTAGCTGAAGTCCACCTACTATTTACCCAGCCCAAACGGTCAGTGTAAAAACCTGCACATCAAAGGAATGAGTGTAGGTTACAAGCACCACATGAAAGAGTTAAATAGG
Source organism: Psittacula echo (assembly GCF_963264785.1). Classification (NCBI taxonomy): domain Eukaryota; kingdom Metazoa; phylum Chordata; class Aves; order Psittaciformes; family Psittacidae; genus Psittacula; species Psittacula echo. The sequence continues at coordinate 11,889,419 of NC_137743.1, read as the reverse complement.
ATTTTACTTTCTGAGAGGTTCGTTCAGGGGTCAACCATTTTCTGAAAGCTTGTTATTGAGCTGATATTACATAATTCCAGTGGGCAGCCAAGACATAACTCTGCAGATGCTGAAATGGGAAGAAAACAGTTCAAACAAGCTGCATAGGCTTCCTTTTCCATCCTGCCTCTGTGTTATGAATGAGAGTATTTCTTTATGGAGGCATTATTTACTTAAGCAAGAACCCAAGTTCTGGAAAGGTACCTGCAGAGCCATCAAATCCAGAGATGAATGCCCGTCTGCAATCACAGGGTGCAATGTACTCGCTCTAGGAAACAAAAGAGGCAGCAATTATTTATAGCAGCAGGACGGGGGGGAAATCAGCTGATGACAAAAACTTTGATAAGCCTTTTCTCCTAAAGGACACCACAGAGAGAACAAAATGAGTTAAAAATCCTGGGCTTTACTCTACTGGAACATTTAACCATCTGTGATTAAATTGCATTTATGTCCAATTGCTTTTGGGGTTTTTCTTAAGCTGTAGCACTTTTCTCCCACAAACATCTGTAAACACTGAAGTGCTTCAGAGTTTGCAGATGTTTATTTCACACTCAGCCTCCCCTTTGGGCAACAAACAAATGCTGCCTTTGAAGCTGCAATGTGAAAGGAAGGGAAACCAGAAGCACCCCTTGATCTTGGAGACCAGGGTCATCAGCACATAAGATCTGTGAGATTCACTATCTCCAGTGAAGTTCCCTCACTGGCATTTATAGGAATTGCTTGAAGACTTTTGTTTTCCACTACAATGACACTGAAAGAAAATTATCAAGGTAATAAAACTGGAAAAACTTTAACCCTTAGGACCTTTCATAATTAGATGCTGATCCTCTCTCACTTCTTCCTTGCCTACTCAAAATCCAACTCCACCATAAACCACCAGACCATGGTTTATACACTAGGCACGACGTGCTGTGGTATGGAATACCCCTTTGGCTAGTTTGGGTCAGGTGTCCTGTCTCTGCTTTCTCTCAGCTTCCCCTCCTCCCCGGCAGAGCATGAGACTGAGAAACTCTTTGGTCAGAGTAAGCATTACTGAGCAGCAACTAAAAACAGTGGTGTTATCAGCACTGTTCTCAGGCTAAAGATGAAAAAACAGCACTGCACCAGCTACTAAGGAGAAAAATGACTGCTACTGTTGAACCCAGGACAGTGGGCAAGAGAGAACCAAGGATTATCAGTGCCTCCTCATCTCAAACCCCATCACAACCTGTGTTTGTGGACGCATCTGTTGGCAGTGTTAAGACGAGTCTGAGATGCACAGATATTCAACATCCACAGGAGATTAAAATTAAAGGAACTGTACCTTGAAGTGGCCCACACACCATTTTTATGGGATACCATTCTGGCAAGCTGGGAGGCCAGGACTGCTGAGTAGGGCTGGTAATTAACTGGTGCAACTCAGCACATCAGCTTAATCCAGGCTGACAGCACTGATGTTTGAGCTGCAAAACCCCTGCATTTGTATCTTCCAAATGGTCTGAAGCCAAAGCCTGCTCCTCTGCCCATAAAGCTTCCCTGCATTCAGCGGTACTATGGGAAAAGAAACATTTTAGGGACTGAGCCGAGAAATCACAGCCCAGTACTCAGGTGGTTTCAGTTCCTACTGTGATAGATACTGCAAGTGCCTGTCTCTAGCCAGGGCTATTATAAAATCACCTGACTGTTAGAAAATACTCCCTTCAAACCTATTACTCTTTACTGCTCTAAGGAAGGCAGAGGGTTCAAAGCACAGGAGGGAGTACAAAGCACAATTCAAAGCACCTAGGGCCAACTCTTTATTTCTGCTTCCAATTACCCCACGGTCAAAACCCCTCCAGAACAGCTATGCCTCTCCCCTCACAGGAGACCCACAGGCAGCAGCTATCAATCATTCACAAGTTTTGAAACTGAGCCTTGGAATAAAACCCATGGCCCAAAAGAGGATCTGGCTGAACAGCATTTGCTCCTGGTTGCCAGGGAAGACTCCTGGGCATATCTTGGGATATGTTCCCAAGAAATCCTCTATTTTAACCAACCACTAATGAAAGTTGGCAGAAATGGGACGGGTATTGAGACCATGGGCACCCTCTTCTCTGAGCCAGTCCAGTTCTCTGTGCCTTGTCCTGTCCAGCCCCACAGACCCCACAGGGCTGTAACATACACTCAGCAGCTGTGGGGATAAGAGGCGTCAGGATACCCACCTCAGGAAGGGATGACCACCCTCTGCACACCTCTAGCTGGATTCACTTCAGCCCACCACAGCACCACCATCACCAATAACCCACTTTAATATAACAACATCAGCAGATCAAGAGGACAAAGTCAATCAGGAAAGGAATCAAGCGCTCATTTCCCCAGCTGCCTGTCTCACAGCAGCAGGACAGAACATGAAGGCAGAGCCATGCAGATCTGAGAAGGATTCCCCATTTCAACTTTTCCTAATGACTATTCAGCCCGCGAACTGCTACAACTCCCCCTTCTCCTACAGATCTCAACTCAAAGCTGGGACACAATCTCCCAGGGTCAGAAGCCTAAAGGGGATGCTCAGAATTTCCTATTGTGGATCATACCACTAAGTACAGCTCAAATCAGACGAGCAATTTCTCTTCCCTTTCTCTTGACCAACACAGCAGAGACTACAGGCTAGTTTGCTTGTGCAGACAAGGGATCTCACACTCATAGGAAGGGTTAACACTGAGCTGGCTGCATTAACAGCACAGAACAGTGAAATGAATTAAAATAATTAAAAAGAGAAGTCTTAAAGGAAAAAAAAAAGAATCCCATCAGTTTTAGACCCAGCAAAAGCTGACCTAAGCTAATAAAGACCTTGGCTGTGTGGGAAATACCTCATGCTGTCCCACTTACAGACAAATCCAGGGAATGTTTTGAGTTTACAATGAGGCAGATGGGCTTTAAAAATGAGTATGAGGGATGTGGAGGGGAAGATGGTTCATTCATCTGTCAGTCTGAATTCTTGCACACCCACCTGTTCTGTTCCATGCAGCAACCCCCACTGTGCAAAGATGAGCCCATGTTTTGCATGAGCTAAAATTACAAGGGGAACACCTGCGTACACCACACAAAGTACAGGCCACAGCACAGTCAGAACAAGGTATTTCCCTGGGGCTTGTCTTGCAGATCTGATGGCCTTCAACCTGGCTCTCCTCGGGCCTTTCATGTCTGCTTTGCACCACGCTTGTCAGTCTCTGACACACAGACAAAACTGGGGCTGCATCACAGAAACCCTCAGCTAAGCCAGGAAGAAGCCCAAAGAAAATCAGTGGTGCTGATCACAAGAGCCTGCCTGGTTGGGCCATTAACATGTTGAAGCTTATTCTATCCTAGTGTCAACCAAGATCAGCAATGAAAAATGAAGCTCACTGCCCTCACAGCTACAACACTGATGCCATTAAAGAACAAACACTGCTGTGTGCTTGGAGGGAGGTAAGTATTCACTGCCAAAAACCTAACCGCATTGGCAAGATCTAGAGCAGGTCAGTACAACCTGCGCACAAGCCATCTCTTGCTTTATAACTTCGCTGATTCCTTGGCTCTGAACAAGTGTGTCTCAGAGGAGCCAGCCCTGAGTAGAAGACAGCATCTCTGCCAACCCAAACACAGGCCCTGAGCTGGGCAGGTGCTTCTTTGATGTGGAAGACCAGCCAGATCTGACCAAATTTGTTTTCACCAAGTCAAGGCCTAGGGGTGGAAGCCAGCCCCAGTTAAGCTGTGACTGGCTCCAAACCCAAGCTGTAATCCAAACATCATTCCCTCCCATTAAGAAGAACGCTCCTCCAATCTCTGAATATTCCCGTATGGGCAAACTCCAGATTCAATGTAAACTGAGGGACTCAACATAAATTGGATCCTGCATTTATCACTGCAACATCCCAAAAGCTCAGACAGGCATTTTTAACCAAACCACAAAGGATTTATATGCCTCATTCCCAAAAGGATAGCATTTCACCTCTTTGCGATCCTTTGAGACCTCCAGCCACAAGATCCACCCAGAACTCCTGAAAGGAAGCAAGCTCTTTCTAAGGACTTCAGCCCACTTTTGCCTGGGACGGCCTTTCTTGTTCACCAGCCTTTAGACCACCAACATTGCTAAGGAATCAGCCTGCTTCTTCTGACTTCTTATCAAAAATCAAAGCAAGCCAACATTCAAGGCTGGCTGGAGGAGCCACAAATCCAAGGTATTAGCAGCCTTGGTTAAATCAGAGCCAGAGCCAGATGTGTTTGAGAAGTTCTGCAAGTCCTTCAGCTCCTTACACAACTATACATGGAAAGCAAAGGACACAGCTGGTGGCAAGCCTCCTGGCAGTATTATAACCTAAGCCTTCTAGCCTTGGCAGGAAAACCAATACTAAAGTACAACAGAGCTCAGAGCTCAAACATTCCCAATGTTACAAAGAGAAATTAGTCAGTAAGTTTCAGCATTGGGGTGTATCAGCACCAGTGCAATCCAGGAGTTCCTTTGCAACCTAGAAAGGAATAAGGTTTCCCCTAATCTTAGCCCCATGTTAACGCTAGAAAAGTCCTCTTTGTTGACAAGGTGTCTGATCCCAGGACATCCTCAGGAACAGCTGAGTTAGGCAAGGACAGCAGTAAGCAGATTGGGCTGTGTGGAAGAAATGGCTCAAGCCACCAAAACTTGGCTATCATTAAACCACAGCCTTCTGAGTCACAGAGGAAGCTGCTGAAGAGCAAAAGCTGACTGCAGGGCTGTTAAGTTCCTATTTGTGTACAGGAAACAAACCTTTGCTTGGAATGCGGGGAAGCTGCAAATCTCAGCTCATCACAATTTACCTGGAATCAGTAAGTCTGTTGTGGGATCAAGAGGTTCCTGCCAATGCCTAAAATTGCACTAATTCCCAAAGCTCACAGACAAAATCCTGCACTAGCTATTCAGGAGGCGCCAGAATCAGCAGCTTTTAGTAATCATTTCCATTCAGATAGACTCGCTCTGCAGAGAAACCTGACCAACTCGCCTGGCAGGAAACAGCAACATGGGGTTCTCTGCTTAACTGCACTCTGTCAAGGAAAAGCAAGCAACAGAAAACCCCGTAAGTCCTGAGGGTCACATTCTTCAGCTCACATGACAGCATTTAACGTCTAGTGAAATGAAACCAGAGTTATATATGGACAGAGGCAGCTTGAGGCAGGAATGCAGCAGACAATAGCAGCTGCAGAAAAAGCCTTCCCTCTACCTGCCTAAGTTTGGATCTCCCTAGGAGGAAATATGATGCTGCACACACAGTCCCAAGGCACAGGCAAGTCTGGACTCAGCTCACCCCAGTGCCAAGTCAAGGGCAAAGGTTCCGATTCAGTTGCATTTTGCTCTTGCACACCCTGGGGTAAAAAGGAGTTTTGAGTGTGAGCCAGGAAAGCTTCAGGTCTTTTGTTTCCTGAAAATGGCTGAGAAGGGAAAAACCCTTGGCAGTTCTTGGGTCTCTCAACAGAGTAAGCAGAAGAGCATGTGAGCAGGCAGGGGAGGTAAAAGGCAGTTCAGCCATTTAAAATTCATGTCATGGACTATAAAACTCTTACCAGTGGAAGCAGCACACAACAGTTACTGCCACGAGTTACCACCCAGAGCCCCCACTTCCCTTCTGGCTTTAGTGCTCAAAACAAGCTGATGAAGAGTAGCACTGAAGGGGAAGTGTTGGCATGGCCTGCTCCTTCCCTGTCCCTCTGCATGGGATCTGAAGGGCTTTTGTATAAGACAGCAAATTCAACCAAGAACTGGATCTAGCAAAGGGAGAGCTCTGCAACTAACCCTCTGAAACCTCACTTAAGAACACCTGTTGATCAGGAGGTGTTAATGGGGAAACGCAAGGCTAGATAATGTCTTTTCCTTCCCCACTAAATCGATTCTTCCAAATAGCCAGGAAAGGGACAGCAAGTGCTCTGGCAAGCTCCCTTCTTTTGCAGCATGAGCTCCCTGGAGACAAACTGATGAGAAGTTGCTGGTGGAACATCCACGCTGATTTGTTACAAGAACATAAAACCTCAGCCTCCTGAACAGACTCCAGAAACCTTTTCCAACATGATGCTTCTCAGGTTACCCAGGCTTTTATGCTAGAAAAATTAAAACTGCAATCATGAGATGGTAGAGTTCAAGATCCTCAGGACAGTGAGAAGAGCATGTAGCAAGCTCACTGCCCTGGACTTCAAGACAGCAGACTTTGGCTTCTTGAGGAACCTGCTTAGTAAGGTTCCATGGGATATAGCCCTAGAGGGCAGGGGGGCCCAAGACTGTTGGTTGATAATCAAGGATCACCTACTGCAAGCTCAGGAGTGTTGCATCCCAACTAGAAGGAAGTGCTGCAGGAGGGCCAGGAGACCTCCATGGATGGATAAGGAGCTGCTCAGGAAAATTCAAAGGAAAAGCAGCTTATAAAAGGTGGAAGCAAGGACAGGCGGCCCGGGAAGAATACACGGATGTGGTCCAGGAAGCTAGGGACCAGGTGAGGGAAGCTGAGGCCCAGTTAGAATTAAACTTGGCTAGAGATGTGAAAGATAACAGGAAGGGATTCTATAGGTATATTGCAAATAAAAGACAAGCCAGGGACAACATGGACCCTCTCCAGAAGCTATCGGGAGAACTGGCTACCCAGGATCTGGAGAAGGCTGAGGTTCTTAATGACTTCTTTTGAGTCAGTCTTCACTGGCAAATGCTCTGACTGCACCACCCACCTTGGAAGGCAGATGCAGGGACTGTGAGAATGAAGACCTTGGGCCCACTGCAGGAGAGGATCTGGTTCAAGACCATCTTAAGGACCTGAACACGTACAAATCCATGGGACCTGACGACGTCCATCCTCGGGTCCTGAAGGAGCTGGCGAATGAAGTTGCTAAGCCACTGGCCATCATATTTGAAAAATCATGGCAGTCAGGTGAAGTTCCCGATGACTGGAAGAAGGGAAATATAACCCCCATTTTCAAGAAGGGGAAAATGGATGATCCGGGGAATTACAGACCAGTCAGTCACACCTCTGTGCCTGGCAAAATCTTGGAGCAGATTCTCCTGGAAGACATGCTAAGGCACATGAAAAACAAGGAGGTGGTTGGTGACAGCCAGCATGGCTTCACTAAGGGGAAATACTGCCTGACCAATTTGGTGGCCTTCTATGATGGGGCTATGGAACTGATGGACAGGGGCAGAGCAGTTGACATCATCTACCTGGACTTGTGCAAAGCATTCAACACTGTTCCACAGGACATCCTTGTCTCTAAATTGGAGAGACATCAATTTGATGGGTGGACCACTCGGTGGATAAAGAACTGGCTGGATGGCCGCACGCAAAGAGTTGTGGTCAATGGCTCGATGTCCGGCTGGAGACCGGTAACGAGTGGTGTCCCTCAGGGATTGGTGTTGGGACCGGTCTTGTTCAACATCTTTGTCAGTGACATGGACAGTGGGATTGAGTGCGCCCTCAGCAAGTTCGCCGATGACACCAAGCTGTGTGGTTCGGTTGATACGCCGGAGGGAAGGGATGCCATCCAGAGGGACCTCGACACACTTGTGAGGTGGGCTGATGCCAGCCTTATGAAGCTTAACTATGCCAAGTGCAAGGTCCTACACCTGGGTTGGAGCAATCTCAGGCTCAGCTACAGGTTGGGCAGAGAAGAGATTCAGAGCAGCCCTGAGGAGAAGGACTTGGGGGTGTTGGTCAATGAGAAAATGAACATGAGCCAGCTTCAGTGTGCACTCGCAGCCCAGAAAGCCAACCATATCCTGGGCTGCATCAAGAGGAGCGTGACCAACAGGTCGAAGGAGGGGATCCTGCCCCTCTGCTCTGCTCTCGTGAGACCTCACTTGGAGTATTGTGTGCAGTTCTGGTGTCCTCAACACAAAAAGGACATGGAAATGTTGGAACAAGTCCAGAGGGCCACGAGGATGATCAGGGGACTGGAGCACCTCCTGTATGAAGACAGGCTGAGAAAGTTGGGGCTGTTCAGCCTGGAGAAGAGAAGGCTGCGTGGAGACCTCAGAGCAGCCTTCCAGTATCTGAAGGGGACCTCTAAGGATGTTGGGGAGGGACTCTTCATCAGGAACTGCAGTGACAGGGCAAAGGGTAATGGGTTAAAACTTAAACAGGGGAAGTTCAGGTTAGATATAAGGCAGAAGTTCTTTACTGTGAGGGTGGTGAGGCACTGGAATGGGCTGCCCAAGGAAGTTGTGAATGCTCCATCCCTGGCGGTGTTCAAGGCCAGGCTGGACAAAGCCTTAGGTGACATGGTTTAGTGTGAAGTGTCCCTGCCCATGGCAGGGGGGTTGGAAGTAGATGATCTTAAGGTCTTTTCCAACCCTAAGTATTCTACGATTCTATGTTTCTAAATGAGTGAACAAAGGATGACTTTAGTTATCCCTGTCTTTTATTTTCTGCAGGGAAGGAAAGTGCGATCACTCCCTTAATACATCCATACCTGGTGGGCATCTCCAGAGGGCACTATGTAGGCTTGAACAGGCTCCTGGACATACTTGGGACTCTTCATCACCTGCCGCAGTTGCTTCAGCAGCTCTGTTGTAATTTTTGGACTCATTTTCCTACCTGTAACTAAAACAAAACACAAAACTTCAGAGCTTCTCCAGCCAATCCAGGCCACTCACGTGTACAGGCTAGAGGCAGTCACTACTGGAATCTTCTCTTGAGGACAACTGTGCCAACATCATCCCTCTCAGCCCAAAATTTCTGCTGTCTTGTCTCTTCACTCATGTTCCTTGCGCATGAGGGATCAGGTTGAGGCCAGAGAGTCAAAGCTGATTTATCCTGTAAAGGACCTCTCCCACCCATAGAAGGACTGGCATTCCAGTGGTGATACACACAAGCTCAGCATGCTTGCCGACCCTTCTTACGTGTGGACAGCAGCAGGAACCAGAGCACCTCAGACGTGCCCTGTGACAGCCAGGAAAGGTCTTGGCATGTGATGTTGATGGTCCCAAGTACCCACAGATCACAAGTAGCCCCACATATCATGTGCACAGAGAGAAACTTTCAGTCTTTTCATTCTGGGGGCAGAGATGCTGTGGCTTACATGCCACAGGAGCACAGGCTGCTGGGAGAGTAAGCCACAGATATCAGGAACTCAGAAATGGAACAGTTAAGAATGCAATTTTTACAAGTTTCACTACAGCCCAGGGTTTCAGAAAAAAAGAAATCTGCCAAGGACATTCACAGGGATGTGTTCACTGGCCATATTTACCTCAGGGCTGCATGTTAGTTCATGTAGCAAGAACACAATGATAACAGGAGGAGCTGCCCGTTGAGTTCCCATAAGTGACTGCCAGAGGACAACTACAGAGGCTTAAAGGAACCTTCTCTGAAGACCTTTGGCAAATGCTCTGCAGATCTCAGCTGGCAGCAGGCAGGGGTGGGGCACAGGCTGGATGGAAGGCAGCAGATCAGAGGGGAAATCAAGAGCACAGGCCAATCCCTGTCCCTTGCTGTGGTTTTGCAATGGATGTACCTTTGGCACTGCAGTGAACACCAGCCTCTCAATTTGCTACCCAGAAACCATCAGCAGCTGAGGCCTGCTGTGAGCACCACACACTGTGACACAGCAGAGCACGCTGCCATGCTGGCACAAGTGAAGGCTGCAGCAGAAGGCACCAGCTGACTGCAGAGGATGTTCAAGATGGTGAGAGGCCTGGCCTGAAAACCTATGAAAATCAAGAAACCTGAACCTCTTCAGAGGTTCTCTCCAGCTTTTCTTCACTCACATCTCCAAAGGGTGCCCAAAGTGGGAACCCTTCCTGGTTCTCCACCCATTCCTCTCAAGTTTTTAAGAACATGCTGGGATGTTGCAAATTTAATGCTGTCACTGTCCAGGGCAAGGTCAGTAGGCTCTGTGCTGCCTTAATGCCATGCTACGCAGTATTTAACTCTGACCAGCTCATTTCACAACTCATTTCACAGCCACATCCACGAGGAGATCATACATGGGAGAAGCAAATAGCATGCAAGTCTCAAACATTTTTTGCTTATCCAAGTATTTATCCTATTTAAACATCAGTAACTACCAGGAGTCCCAAGTGACATTATGGTCTTATGCCAAAACCCCGTAAAGCACAGCCCCTCTCCGTGATATCTGCCATCTAAACAGGAAGGCAGAAAGCTGCCTCCATTTCACAAACCATAGGAAGACGTGATTTGACCAAGGTCACCAAGCAGCGCTGTGACCAAGTCAGGAACTGAACCAAGACCTGATGCATTTTAGGCGTAAAAATCTCAGCCCAACACCACCACAGGTCTCATCACAGGAAGTTTGGAGTACACCAAACTTGTGTGTGACTGATTGTCTGCCCACAGGTACAGTGTGTTTTAAAACCCAAACCACCAGAAGCAAATCAAGCTCAAAAGGCACCATACACTAAATCCTCAAAGTGGTATCTTGACTCCAGTGGGATTAGATAATACCTCAGATTTATTTCCAGGACAAATTTCATAGTTTATACAGTGTTCGCAAGATACACTGGACTTTATTATAATATGATTGTTTCTGTCTGTCCCCTGTAACAAGCTGGTGTAGCATTCTATAACTTTGCTGCTGATTTATGTCCAAAGAAAAAGCACAAAGGAGAGAAACAAACAACACAGCGACCAGCCAGTAAGAAAGAATCTCTTTCTACAGACTCATAAGGACACAGCTTCCTTTCTTGATCTGTGCTTTGTTTCCAGGAGCCTGAAAGTCTCATTTAAACAGGCAAGGAATGACAAGGCTTTCCCTTTTAATTAAGCTCCTTGCTGACAAGCCATAGTTTTCTTAGCAAGCAAAAGATTCTCTCAAGGACAAAACAAAGTACTCTCACTGTTGAAAGATTTGCTTTCAATATTAAAACACAACTAAGCCAGATTACCAACAAAACCCATATTGAAGAGGACATATATTTTAGACGTCCTACGGTATAAGAAATGGCTTTAAAAAAATCTTCCACAATCTTTCCAATAGAATTGTCTTCAGCTTCCAGAGAAAGTGAAGCTCTTTTCTCCCACATCTTTGGTAGTCATTTACTCTGGTCTCCCCATAATTTTTAACAGGTGACCTTTCCTTTCTGGGTCATTATTATAAGCCTTTACAAAGTCAAAACAGGTTCTCTATCATTATTTAATCATCCCAGTGATTAACAGCAAACACAGCTGAAATAAGTTCTTTATTGAGAGGGTGGTGAGGCACCGGCACAGGTTGCCCAAAGAAGTGGTGAATGCTCCATCCCTGGCAGCATTCAAGGCCTGGTTCGACATGGCCTTGGGCAACATGGTCTAGTGTGAGGCATCCCTGCCCATGGCAGGGGATTGGAACTGGATGATCTTAAGGTCCTTTCCAACCCAAATCATTCTATGATTCTATGATTTAGCAGTGCAACAAACAGTCCCATTTCCTGCCCTTTCTCCAAAGTGTCACACTCCCGTGTTACCTGCCACTGTAGTTACCCACGTCTGGATGCCTCTTGCCTCTGCTCACACAAAATACCATTCAGCTTTTTGCTTGGTCTTCATAAGCTCCACTGTGCCTGAGAAAGCAAAGGGCAAAACTGAAGCAGCTGACAAACTTTGCCCCCCATAAAACATTCTAATTCTCGAAGAGCTGGAAGTGCATTAACACTATGTTCCACTGGCTAGATTGGAAATGCATGCAGGGTGAACCACGGGGGAGCAGGGAATGTCAAGGGCCAGCCATTTGCTTGTCAAGACTTACAATTAAATCTTACAAGCATGTGCTGGTTTATGCCAATTTATTTTCACAACCATTATGTCAGAGGCGAGCCCCCACTTTAAAGATGGGGAAACTAAGGCAGAGCAGAAGTAACATGCAAAGTATCTCTGCAGCATCAACAGAGTTGGATCCCAAAATCTCTCACTGTCTAGACATATATTATCTACACCTCACTAGACCACAGGAGCCAGTTCTCCAAGTGCCATGGCCAGATCCTGCCTGGAGAACACCTCTATCAGACACACAGGTCAAACAGCAACCACGAAAATGCTGCTGGAGGAACCAGACGTCTCCCCACATGCACACAGCGCAAGGGGCTGCTGCAACCCAGGTGTAGGCCATGGCTGGGGACATCAGGCCCATGGTGTGTCAGAGACACGGTGGGGAAGGGAGGCAAGAACAGGTGAGGCTACATCTGGGTCTGCCTGCGTCTACCGTATTAGACCACCCCGAGTAGTTATGTCGTGTCTGCTTCAGATACGCTCATTCTCCTGATAATTTCCTCTTCGTTTTCTCTCTTTTATGAATACACTTGTTCATATAATCATAGAGTAGTTTGGGCTGGAACAGACGTTAAAGCTCATCCAGTTCTAACCCCCTGCTATGGGCAGGGACACCTTCCACTAGACCAGGTTGCTCCAAGCCCCATCAAACCTGGCCTTGAGCACTGCCAGAGATGGGGCAGCCACAGCTTCTCTGGGCACCCTGCACCAGTGTTCAAAATCAGTATCTTAGCTTTCACCATCAGGAATCAGCGGCACTGCCTCAAAGCCAGGCCCTCCTGCCCGGGCTGGCCGCATGCAGGGCAGCCCAAGCACTCTCAGCCCTGCACGGAGGCACAAACCCCAAAGCTTACCCCCCAGTACCCTGCACACCAAACCCACCGAGACCCCCAGCCCGACCTGCGCCTCCCCGGACTGACTCACAGGCTGACAGAGCCCCTTGGGTTTGGACACCCTGACCGGGACTGCCCACCCGGGCGCGGGTACCCCGGCAGGGCCTGGGCGCCCCGACCGGGCCCGGAGAGCCGGAGGGGGCGCGGCTGGCGGTGCCGGTTGTGAGGCTGGACCCAGGCCGTGCCGAAAGCCCTGCACACCCGCCCGCAGTGCTCGGTCACTACCCCGCAGCACCCACCCGAGCCCGGGCCTTCCCCTGCCCCCGCCCCACCGCTCCTCACCTGCCGCCGGCCCGCCCGCCGCCGCGCCGCGACGTCAGCGATCACGTGGGCAGCTGCGGACACCCGCCGATGACGCGACGGCGGATGTCACGGATGGAGCCGCGACCGGGGCCAGGATCGGGGTTGGGGGGGGTTGCCCTGCTCTGCCCTGTGGTCCCAGCCCGATGCTTGGCGCCGTCCCCGCTGGGGGAGCCTGGGCAGGGACCTCCGGACGCAGGGCTCCATGTTCTGGTCCAGACGGAGGATCCGAGGGTGCTGCAAGCAGCGGGAGGTGTCGGCGTTCGGCGGCTGCCGGTGCCTCTCCGCGGTGTAAAACCGGAGCGGAGCGAACCGCCTGGGGGCTGTGTCCGCAAAGCCTCGGCCCTTGCATCCGCTTCGCTCTGTGACTCCCAAACACACCGTGTGTAGCGGGGATTTGAGGCTTGGCTCCTTTCCCTCCCTCCCGCCCGGCCTGGCTCCGGAGCCACCAGTGCTGGGGAGCGGCCGAGGCGGGCGGGAAGGAGCCAGAGCAGGGCCCGGTGTGCCGGAGGAGCGGGTGAGTGAGCACTGGCACTCCTCGCTCTCTGGGGCTGAGCACAGCTGCAGAAGAACGGCAGCATCCCGCATCCCATCACTGTTCAAGGCCTCAGCACAAGGCTCCCCCATCTACTTTTCAAGATAGATTACCATCAGTTTTGTGCTTGGAAGGGAGGAGTAACAACAGTGTTTGTAACAACAGTGAGTGGAACTGTTGTAAAATACGGGTGTTTGTCATGCATGCTCCTGATGAAAACACCTTCCACCACTCTCCTCTGCCCCGGCAGTGTTTTACAGGGGGGCTATAAGTCAACCCTATTCACAAAGCTAGGAGGCAGTTACAGAAATGCAGGAATGAGAAGATAACCACCAAGAAAGGCTATAACAAAGTAAAAAAGCTCCTTTGTAACTGCATCTGGGCTGGAGGGGTTTGCTTGCAGCAGTCAGTGCCCTGGGGACCCTCTGTCCCCCACGCTGGGACAGTGCTTCAGCCACCCTTTCTTCCATGAGGAAGAAGAGAGAAGGAAAATGTGGAGCTCAGTGAAACAAACCCACCCTAGTTCAGGGTCTCCCGTGCATCCTGGGAACTCATTAGGAGAGCAGATGCCCAGCTGGGCCCTTAGGACTAGGAAATGCTCAGTACTAGCCCCTCAGAGATACACAGGCTGGGCACTAAGTGCAGCATCCCGCTGGCAGGGGAGAACTGTTTGGATACAAGATCAGCTCGTGAAACTGGTCCTTGGGCTTCAGTCTGTTGGCATTCTTCCGGAGGAGAAAAGGTGCAGCCACAGCTACTTTGCCCTTCATCCTTCTTCTCCCTCAGTCCACACCAATGGCATAGCCTGCAGAGCTTTACCCACAAACTGACAAATGTTTGCTGCTGCATTTAGTGAGCCAACACAGTCCAGGCTTTTACTGAGCCACCTGGGTCTCCCACACTACTAATGTATTTCTAATGTATTTCCAGGGGAAGCATGAAGCAAAAACAAGATGAGAGACATGTAGAATAATTCATGGGGGGGAAGAGGTTTTCGGAGGTCTCTAACCCAACCCCCTGCTAAAAGCAAGGCCAGCTTTTAAAAGCTAGAGCAGGTTGTTTAGGAACTCTCCTGCTGGGTTTTGCATATCTCCAAGAACAGAGAAGCACAGCCTCCCGTGGTAGTGCTGACCACCCTGGAGTGAAACGCTTTATTCCTGATAGCCAAGCAGAATTTGGGGGTTGGAACTTCATGATATTAAGGTCCTTTCCAACCCTAACTATTCTGTGATTCTAATTTCCTCATTGCAGCTTGCCCCTTGCCGTTTTGCTATGCACATATGGAAAGGGTCTGGCTCCCTCTTCTCTCTCTTCTCCAGGCTGAGCCATTCTAGCCCCCCTGCAGCCCTGCTGCTGCCCTCTGTGGCTCTCCACATTGTGGAGCTCTGTCTCATACATCTCAGGTAAAATCTAGGGCATAACACTGCAACATCTGTGATCTGACAGAATAAAAGGTCTGTCCTGCAACCAGCATCCCAGCATTGAGAAAGACCGTTGGATGAGGCCAGGGCTGCAGGCTGTCCTTGAGGAGGAACAGGAGAGAAGGGGGAAAGCCGGTGACCATGACTTGTTAGAGTAGGAAGAGTTTTCTTCCCCTGTTAGTCTGCTTGGGTGAAGCTAATTGCTGTTTCCCGATTATTCTCCCCCATCTTCCAGCCTTGCCCACAAGGGACTTACACAATCCCGGCAGCCTGGGCCGGAAGGGCCCATTTAGATCATCACATCAGTGTCCCCCTCAGGGTAAAAACATCCGTGTTTTGCGTTTGTGTTACAGACCACGTTATGCTCGCCCTGCAGAATGCTTGCTGAGAAGATTCATTACCTGGACACCAGCCAGAACCCAGCAGTGCTCATGCTAAAGCACATGTCAGGACATTTTAAAAGCACTGCAGCACTGGCACGATGATCACAGAGATCATTTGCCAATGGCAAACTCTACAGCTGGATGCAGTCAGGGTTGTGAAATGGCCCCTTCAGTCTCCTCTGACTCATGGTAATAATTTGGGGTTAGATTCTGCATTTGACTGCAGATCTTGATAGAGGGTTGTGGAGAGCTCTGCACCTGCTGAGCTCTGTGCCAGCCCAGGGAAAGGGAATGGGGCAGTGTCATGGTTTAAGTCCAGTCAGTAACTCAGAACCACATAGCTGCTCGCTCACTCCCTCACCTTCCTCCCTCCGCTCCCGGAGGGATGGGGAGGAGGATGGAAAGAATGTAACTCCCACGGGTTGAGATACGAACAGCCCAGTAACTAAGGTATAACACAAATCACTACTGCTACCACCAATAATAATAACGATAAGGTAAATAACAAGTGAAGAGAATACAACCGCTGACCACCCACCGACTGATACCCAGCCCGACCCTAGCAGTGATCCAAGCCCTTCTGGGTAACTGCCCCCAGTTTATATAGTGGGCATGACATGCTGTGGTATGGAATAACTCTTTGGTCAGTTTGGGTCAGGTGTCCTGTCTTTGCTTCCTCCCAGTTTCCCGTTCTCCCTGGCAGAGCATGAGACCCAGAAAGTCCTTGGTCAGAGTAAACATTATTGAGCAGCAACTAAAAACATCGGTTTTGTCAGCGCTGTTCCCAGGCCAAAAGTCTAAAACAGAGCACTGCACCAGCTACTAAGAAGTAGAAAAAATGACTGCTACTGCTGAACCCAGGACAGGCAATCCAAAGCATTCCTAATGTCCATCATGTGCCTTTCTAGTTGTACCACAGGGATGCCTTTTCCTCACCTATGCTCCTGGCTTGTGCGCATTGTACCCAAGAGAACGGGAGACTCTAGCCCTTCCTTGGCATAGGCCACATGCTCCACACTCTCTTTCTAGGGGCAGAGCTAATAGTGTGTGGCCTCTTCCTGCCATGCAGAGCTTTCGGTTTGGCTGAATTTAGGGCGGTGACTAAATGCAAGGTGATCTTAACACCTGTGCCAGTGGAATTGTTTGTTTGGTTACCTTTTTTTTTTTGCCAGTGAATCATTATTAAATCAGTTTGGGTTAGCTAACGGGCTGTGGGAGCAGCAGCAATCAAATAGAGAAGGAAAGAAAATAAACCTCCTATGTGGGAGTGCAGCTTGGGGACTGTCCAGAGCATGAAATAACCAGGCTGCTCACAGTGTTCAGCATACAAGGGGAAGGACAGGGCTCAGCATCTTCATTGAACATGCCTAATTAATTCCTACAGGTCTGGAGATGACATCCTGCCCATCTACAGCCAGGCCAAGGAGAGCAGCTACAGTGTGAGAGGAGATCTGTTCTGCCTCCTGTAGCTACCCTACAGCCCCAGAGTGAGAGGGAAGCACACCAAGAGGATTGAATTTGATTACCTTTCTCTGCTTTGGTCCCAGCTCAGGGCAGGAATAACAAGCACCAGTATGGGCAGACTATCAATGTGATATTGATGTCTCTCTGTAATTTAAAACAAATTAAGCCACCACTGAGAGCACCTTACTGTATTGTTTGGTGACCAAAATGTGTCCTCATTCTGTCTTCCTGATCAAGATCTTGATTTAATAATGGCTAAAATAGAAAAAAGTCTGCATTCCCGTCTCCTAAAAATGTGCCAAAGGAAGCAGAAAATAGAAGGGAATATATTGATGTCTGCAAGAGCTTCTTAGTTGCTATTGAGCACCAGGTACTGCAGAGCCATGTTGTGAAGGCTTCTGTACCCAGAGGTTACTTCTAACTGGTTCTGGCTCATTGAGCACTAAAATTTAGACTAATTTTCTTCCTTTCCTTGTAGAACTAATAAAGACATACTGATGAGTATTCTTCATGGGAAGCTCATTCCAGAAGAGGAATGATCTAGTAAGAAAAGATGGATTCAGGCCAGAAAGCATTTTTCAGACATTTGATGAGCCTCGTGACAAGTCCTCTGCAGTAAATAGCCATTTTAAAGGTGGAGGCGTGACTGTGCTCCATTGGCTGGTGTCCTGCCTGTCTGCAGAGACCTAGGTCTAAACACTGTAAGCATCCCAGTACCACCAGTGGCCTGACCCTGCAGGACTCCCATTAAGCCCATGGATGAGCCTGGGTGGGGGACTGGAGAGCATAGAGGACTGGTGCTGAGATGTGGCCCATGCAGAGCCTGGTGGATGCCCACAAGCCAGTGGATTGCTGCTAAAGGCTTTGCCCAGATGAGCACAGGAGGCAGCACTATTTATTTTGTTTGAATAATATATGACTATTAAGTTAAATAAGAGAAAGCAGAATGAGCTTTCCAGTTAAGCCAAAATGTTTGATGCTTGTTTCCTGGGCATTTGGGGTCTCTGGGAAGCTTTGAAGTGGCCCTAATGAACCTACCAATGTAGATAATGTAAAATACTTTAATAATTTATTTATCAGGCAGTGCTATCTATGATACATAATCTGGAATGTTTTAAGAGATGAAACTACCCTTTCTAAACGTCTGTTTGATCTCAGCTGAAATGGTTCAAGTTCTGTTGCAAAGGTGGTTTATGAAGGCACTTCAATCTACCTTGCTGTAACTAGATTGTCCTAATTGGGCTATCTTTTATGTTCTTACAGTGCTGTATTTGCATCAGATTATGAAAGAGGAAGAAAGATCTGACAAGTAGCAACCAAACTTGCCTGAGACCAACCTCACTAAGTGACAGAGCCATAAACTCCTTTGTAATCTTTATCTGTCTCAAGTGATCAAAGCTGGGAAATAAGCCATAAAAAAACTCCCTTTATCTTATCAACCCTTCTATACCCATGATACCTTTATTGTGGTTGTAACAATTCCATTCACCTTTTCCTGTTGGGCACATGTGAAATTCAGACTCCTGTTTTGCAATCTGATTTTCCAGGCTGACCTCTGCCCACTTCAAGCAAGCCCACAACCTTTTCATGATGGGAGCCGTTTGACACCTTGGTGAGTCCGTGGTATCAGAGGCTGACCCAGTGACCAGTCTGTGACTGAGACACATCTTTTTTACCCCAAAACACTGGTTGTGATGCAGGATGCTGTGGGAGACAGCAATAGGAAATGGGGATTTGTAGCATGGGGCTGAAGATCTGCACAGCCATCACTGAGGACCGGGTATGCTACAGCTCAGCTCACTCTGAGCCTGGCTTTTGGTCCTGCCAGTGGTGGGACATCTCCTAGAACACCGAACAGGTGAAAGGATGCTTTCAGCTCTGCTTTCCCACTGCGGCCTGTGGGAATAGGAGGGCTGTGGCCACAGGCACCATTGGGCAATCCCATTGACGTGGTCCCACTATTGCAGCCTCGGCACTGCTTCCAAGACAGGAAACATTTTAGGAGACCAACAGGGGGTTGGAGGTGGGAAGGGGGATTGATCTCCGCCTGCCAACACGGGGCCAAAACATACTTTTTACAGTCATAGAATCATAGAATGGTTTTGGTTGGAAAGGACCTTAAGACTGTCCAGTTACAACCCCCCGGCCATGGGCAGGGATGCCTCACACTAGATCATGTTGCCCAAGGCTCTGTCCAGCCTGGCCTTGAACACTGCCAGGGATGGAGCATTCACAACCTCCCTGGGCAACCCATTCCAGTGCCTCACCACCCTTACAGTAAAGAACTTCCTCCTTATATCTAACCTGAACTTCCCCTGTTTACGTTTTAACCCGTTACCCCTTGTCCTGTCACTACAGTTCCTGATGAAGAGTCCCTCCCCAATATCCTTAGAGGCCCCTTTCAGATACTGGAGGTCTCCACACAGCCTTCTCTTCTCCAGGCTGAACAGCCCCAACTTTCTCAGCCTGTCTTCATACGGGAGGTGCTCCATTCCCCTGATCATCCTCGTGGTCCTCCTCTGGACTTGTTCCAACAGTTCCATGTCCTTTTTATGGTGAGGACACCAGAACTGCACACAATACTCCAAGTGAGGTCTCACGAGAGCAGAGCAGAGGGGCAGGATCACCTCCTTCAACCTGCTGGTCACGCTCCTTTTGATGCAGCCCAGGATACGATGATACACGTATGACCAAACATCCCCTCCCATCTGTGTGACAGCGCCAGGATTGCCTGGACAACAGCCACCCACTTGTGTTTGTGCTCTGCAGGGGCTGTCCTGCAAACTGTCACGTGCAAGTTGTTTTACTCACAAAAGCCCTGCAGTGAGTTTGGTCACATTCATGCTTCTGCACTGGCTCAGCAAGCTCACATCCTGCCTGAAGCACACCTATGCCCATGTGGGAGACAGCAAGTATGTTAAGTCCAGTTTTCTTCCTATTTCCACCCTAGAAAATTACCTAACAACAAGCAATGACGGTGTTTTGGTAGTGTATAACAGCAGTGCTGTAATGTGCCAAGGCAAGGAAAGGCCTGAGAATGGTTTGACAGTAAACTGCTTGTATTTTAAGCTCTCAGCTCCGAGCTAAATGGAAGTTTCAAACATGTGGCACAAGTCCTTTTGGATCGCATTTAAAATAAATTCTGTGTGTTTAGAAACAGTGAAACTGGAAACTGCGACAACACATGGTGTGTTTGGGGGAAAAGATAGCAGGGAGAGAAGAAACAAGCCTATCTGGAGATCTTATCTGAGGTTTTCTTGGGAGGACAATTTATCCAGCCAGGACGGGAAGTTGATCATGGTTGGGTGGTTCCCAGCAGCTGCATTTGGAAAGGAAAGGGAGGCAGCAGCAGGCCAGGTAGATATCTGAGGACTTCCACGTCTGCTCCCTTCAGTTAAATACCAGATGTTACGAGTTTGCTTGTAAACCTTCAGTGATGAGGATGAAAATGAAGCGTTCACTGAGTTCTCTGCCTGGTCTGTTTCAACGCCAAGCTGCACACACATCCCTGCTCACCTGCACTCGCCTGTTTGCAAATGAAATGTGAGCCTCGTGGCCATTCCCAGCACTTCTTAGGTTTCCCTTGTCTGTTCTAGCAGGACAAAAGATGGGAAAAGCTGGATCTAATGCATGCAAGAGGCCACGGTGTTCACTGGTGCCCTGGTAAGTGATTTAGGAGATCATTTGTTCAGCTTGCATAAAACTCCATGCTGCTGAGGAACTATATCCTGATGAACTGGATATATTTATGTATGTGTTCTGTATTTAAATATGAAAATCATGCTTATTGCACAACAGAGGCTTTTGTTCAGTTCATATGATCCCATTCTTCCTCAAAGTCCTCGCTATCACAAACGATAACAGGGTGCAGTGACCTGCCTGTGTTTTGGCCCGACACCTGGGAAGCGTTTTTATTACACAAGGTTTCCTTATCTGCTCCAGCAATAAAACTAACGCAGCCAGGTGCCTTTGCCTTCCATAACACTGCTTCTCTCCCTGTCTGCCCAGGGGGCAAGCTTGGGGTAGTGGCGCATCTCCTTTGGCCAATGCTAATCCAAGTCTCTGACATCTGGGATTAGCAGTAAGGGACCAGGCATGGATTTGGTTTCTAACTAACATTTGTAGTATAGTAGAAATCTAATTTTAAATATATATATTTATGAACATATATTTTTATAAATATAGATCATATATATTACATAAATATATATGTATCTCTATGGGCCACATTTTATAAGCCCCAACTTGCACTCAAAGTCACTGCGTTTGTGAGCAAGACACACTCACCTGCCGAAAAATTCCTTGGGCCTGAATGTGTGGAAATAATTTGGTGTCCTGTGCTGTGCAATATATTAAATGAATCACAGTACAAGAAACAGATGTTTACTCCAGTGGGTGCAGGAGTCCAGACACAAAGTATTGGGTTTCTGTCTGTTTCAGATAACAGGACAGAGCGGAAAAGTTGGGATTAAACATTCTGCATGTGTAAAGCTTAAAAATGTAGCCTGGGTCCTGTAACTGGCCTTACCCTGGCACAACCCTGGGTGCTGACACATGTGCTGTACATTACACCAAACTCTGAGGCTGTTTGGGTGCTTTAGTTTGATGCCTGGCCACACTTTTCAACTTCAGTGCCCAAGGGACAGTGATCCATAGCCCATATCCATGAGAGGTCTGGGACCATCCGAGACCACATCTATGATATTTCAGGTCTTTGGACACTGCCCTCATGAGATCTAACTGCACAGCTGAGCCCTAGGCTTTTCAAATGAGCTTTTTTCCTTAAAGCAAAGGCTCCTTTTGTTTGATCAGTTATTTTTACCTGTGAAACCAAAACTTTAGATTAGGAGTCAAAAAAGATGATTTTTTTTTGCCAAATGAAACATGGAATGCAAGGAGCTCCAGAGAAGTTTGGGGGCTGGGGTATCCCTGTCAAGTTAGATGCTCGGCTCTTAGCAACTCAGTATGGGGAATGCTTACTCAGAACTCTGCAAGAGCAAGAGAGAGCCTGAAAAAGCAAAGAAAGCAATGAAAAGGGTCCCTGTAAAGAGAAGGTGCATATCCAGGAATGCTCCTTGCTTGCAACCTTTCTGTCATGCACTGATTCTGTTATCATCAGCAGGATATCATTGCACACGTGGGTCCTATTTGGGTCATTTCTAAAAGACCTCTGGGTCCAGGTGGTGCTCTCAGCTTGGGGTCCCCGAGGGGCCACAGCCTCTGGTCCCACAGGGTGGCAGTCACTGGAAAGCAGTGTGACACCAGCCCTCCAGCCCTCCTGCCACCCGCAACCACTGTCCTTCCCTGGCAGCAGTTGTGGGAAATGAAAAGCACCATTTTTATAGTTTAAAATCAGTCAAAACAGAGTTTTGCTCAGACAGAGCTCTGCCTCCTCCCACATTTCACTAATAGCTGTATCACCATCAGTGCTTCCTGGCTGTGGGAGCTGGTCTTCACTCCTAAAGAAGGAAAGATCTGCTGCTTCTCTTCTGTTCCTGTTTGCATCCCTCACAGTGCTTGAAACGTGCTGTATCCTGAGTTATTCTTAAACAAGCCTTTCCATTGTTCAAGTCACGGGTAATGAATTCCATCCCTTTGAAGAAATTTGACCTGTGCAATGGAAAAGTGAGAATGATGTGAAGTCTGCACGAGATACTCATGGCAGTGACATACAGGAAAAGGATGAGTGCTTTGCACTGTCCTCATGAATGAAGCCACAGGAAGGAGATGTGACAGGGCAGCGGGTGAGCTGCTGGGAAATTTCCATGGTTCCTAATGCTCCACTGGCTCAATTTACATCCTCACCCTGCATTTCCATTGACTGAAAGTGTTCCTTATAAAGGGCTTCTCTGGCACTGGAAGACTTGGCTCTGCTAAGAGGTGGAAGCTTTTCTTAATACCTAACATGAGTGATTCAGACCTAATTTGTGACATTTGTGTCGTGACAGCCTGTGCTGAGCAGGGCACATATACATGAGTACACATCTGTACCTGGGATGGGGTAATCCTGGTGCTGATCTCCTCTCTTTGGTAACCAGCAACAGGACACGAGGAGATGGAATGAAGCTGTGTCAGGGGAAGTTCAGATTGGTCATTAGGAAAAGATTCTTTACTGGAAGGGTGGTCGATCACTGGAACAGGCTCCCCACAGCACCAAGCATGTCAGAGTTCAAGGAGCATCTGGAGGATGCTCTTAATCATCTGATTTAGTATTAATGTAGTCCTGCGAGGAGCAGGGAGTTGGACTCAATGATCCTTATGGGCCCCTTCCAACTCAAGACCTTCTATGATTCTATGGCAGTCATCAGTCCCTTGCACATCTCCCCACACTAGCACTGCTACTTTATTCTCATCAGTAATGCCTGCTGGCTATTTACGAGAGTGGGAGAAAACATTCGTGCTGCTAGAGACCAGAAGTGCCTGTCTGATGGCTGCTGTCTCCTCCTAAGGACACCATTAGCAGCTGTGCAGGAAGTATTTGCCACAGCCGAAGGCCTGGTGCAGGTAGGCACTGAGCATCACTGAATGCAGCCTGCAGCCTGAACTGTTTGGGGTTTGCTGCTGGGGCTCTGTGCCTCACATTGTCCCTGTGGTCACTTGACTTTTTGTTCACCCAGCACCAGTAGCACCCACTCTTGCTGCCACTGGTTGCAATACCCATTGCCGAGCCTCAGTGCCTCATTCCTGGAGGCTGCTATCATGTGCAAAAAGGAAGAAGAAAGCAAAACAAGCAAGCCAGGATCCACATAATACTGCTGCAGCTCTGTCAGGAAACGGACTGTAAAAGTTCCTGTATTTAAAGCCAGGAGATGAGTTTTATTGTTAGTAGTTGTTATAGCAACCCGAGGTGCCTGAGAGTAATACATGCTCAGCGCATTGCAACAGACTCCAACAAGTTCAAGGCTACTGCCTTGCTGCTAAATCTTGTTGCCAAGGTAATGCAACATAAGGCAAGAGCCTAGAGAAATGAATACTGCTGACAGCTCATGCCAGCAGGCTAGGGCTGATTAAAAGGGAACTTTTGAAACTGATGTTAACTTAAACAGCGCAGCAGCAGAAGGGGAAGGGGAGCACAGAGATGGAGGAGAGGATCCAGAGGAGGAGCAGTGGGTTAATATCAAGCAACAGGTAAAAGGAAAGCATTTGATTAAAAAGCAATGTGTCTGAATAGGATGTCTTAGCCTGTAATACAAGAAATGCACCACATTCATGGAGGGAGGAAAAAACCCCACAGAATTGTAATTTTTTACATTTGCTTCACTTGGGCAGTACTGCTGTAACTTAGAGGGGAACTTTGGCTTTTTCCCAATGGTGCTGACAGCAAAAAATCAGGGTTTTTTCAGTCAATTTGTTGAGTGATGCAGGTATTATTGCTGCTATAGTAAAAAGCCAGGAAGTAGCTCAGTTGACTTTCAATTTTGTTCATTTCCAGCCTTTTTAGACATGCTTCATAGCAAACCATTAGCTGGAAAAGAGATGAGGCTGCAAGCTGATTATTCGCTCCTGACTATGATTCACTGTTAATGCTGACAGTATGCTTTGAGTTGAAGGAAGAGTACTACCTGAAGGAGCACAGAGTCA
Source organism: Psittacula echo (assembly GCF_963264785.1). NCBI lineage: Eukaryota > Metazoa > Chordata > Aves > Psittaciformes > Psittacidae > Psittacula > Psittacula echo. The sequence continues at coordinate 11,865,101 of NC_137743.1, read as the reverse complement.
AAATAGATGATCAATGCCCAAGCAGTCAGGTAATTAAGTTAATTTCAACTACCGATATAATATTTTGACATGTGCGATGGGATACTAGGATACTAAAATACAATACTACTGTAGTGCCTCGAATAGATACACAGTGATCTCAGATGAACTTGTTGACTTGTCTATTGATTTGTGAATAAAAGCATAATATTTCTTAAACAATTACCATAGCAGTATTCTGATCCACTCTTACTTATGTCTCATGCATTTTACATTCTCATGGACTGTCAATATTTAAAAACGATCTCATGCTTTCCTATTCAAGGACTATTTCATCATGTGCACCTTGCAGTACAGCAGCATACAGCAGTATACCTGGGACCACCGAATGCTCTATGGGAGGTTTGTTCTCCTGGCACCTGGAAAAGCCAGGTTTGCAAGTACTTTGTACTATTTAAAAATGAAAAACTAAGACAAGGGAAGTGACTTGCCAATTGTAGTGGAAATTTTTCATGTACAATCATGGACAGAGCCATCTCTATTGACCTTCAGAAAAGGAAGGCTTTTCATTAACTGTGAATTATTTTTGTACTAATTCAAAGATCTTAAGCCATGGGCCAGGAAGCTGGCAGGTGACTGGTCATATGCTGGTAACCATCATTTGTTTTCCAGCAGCTGAATTATATTCAAAGAAGCTAGCAATGTGTTACTTGCAACCTTATTACTATGGCTGGCATTTTTCCACAGTAGCCATAGCTAGCTGTGAGGTATGTGGTCAGAAAGAAGAGAAAACCTGGTTCAATTGTGAAGGAAACATGACATTGCCCCAGAGGGTACTTTAGTTTGAAGACTGTCTATTAGGCAAATAAAATGAGCATTTTAGAACTGGACATTAGCATTTTGGTTTTAATAGGAAAGCAAAAGGAACCTCTATTTTTAGTCTTGGTTGAATTTCTCTGCTGGTGATTCCACACATGGTGTTACTTCTTAATATATCCAGGAGAAGGTTTCAAAGCCTTCCAGCATATCCTTCCTTTTTCTAAGGAGATGCATACACAGAAGTCTGGCTAGTAAACAGACAAAACCATATGGGCAGGTCACGCAGCAACACCAACACTTACTTGAACTGCAGGTTCCCAAGCATTTTCAAGACCTGGCTCGCCTGTGTGCAGGTCTCATCTGCCCTTGATGCCTGTGACAGTAGGACCCTTCTTGGAAGGTTTCCTAGACCATCTTTACCACCCCAATCTTGTTGTGTGATGTCTCCTCCAGGACAGATGGGATGCACAGGGGAAGCTCAGACCTCCCCAGAAGAAACCATGGCTGAATCACACTGCAGCTAAGTACACCTTGGCACACGCTCCTAAACATGGAGGCACAACCCAAGGGCATCACCCTCTGCTTTCTTTTTCCCCCTACCCCTCTCCCCTGCTGTGCACCTATTTAGTTGTTTGAAGGCCACCCCCAGAGAAGCAATGTGGAGCCAGGACGGTGTGTCATCAAGATAGCTACTGATAGCAGAGTAGACAGAGCTATTTCCAGAATGATTAATACTTAATAGTATTAATCAGCACATGCTGAAGCTTAAGGCTGAACATAAGCTTTAGAGGGATGGATTTTGATGTAAAAAGTGAACAAATGAGACAACTGTCAGAACAATGAGTGATGAACCAAGTAAAGATCCTTCACAAAGGAGATGCAAAGCACTGCCTACTGGCCTCTTTTCACTGCAGCTGCTGGTAAAATTCCAGTTGCCCTTCAGGCTGGAGAATTAGCCCAGCAATAACATGTGGCACAGAGGTAACCCAACTAGCAGGCACAAACACTATTCCCACAATTAGCCATATGGCATTTTAGCAGGGCACAGCAATGGTAACATCCCAGGATCCAAAGCACTGCTCCCCTCCCAGACCAAACCATGCACCGCTGCTCCTGGAGCATGTTCTGGGGATCTTTGTACTGTCCTTTACTGTGCATACCTGGAGTGCTTGCAAGAGTACCAGGCTGAGGGCTTGCCCTGTTGCTGAATAAAAAGCATGTCTTAAAAGGGCCGTCTGATTTACACTATCTTCTCATAATCCCCACTCAGGAGTCTCAAATGCTATAATTGAAAACCTGCTGTTCATCTTCTGAAAGTGAGGCTTAACCTGCTGTAGGCAGCTCCCAGAAGGACAGTATTTTGCATAATCAGGTACGTTGCAGGGAATATGTTTAGCATTTTTCTGGTTTTCTCCTCCTGACACTTCTCTCACAGGGGAGCAGGCAAACAAAATCTAATCATAGCTGTGCAATATCCTTTTCCCCAATTCCTTTTTTTAACCCCAATCCTCAAGGCTACTTGTTTTCCTAACGATATCATGTTGTATGGGTTTTCATTTCTGTTTTGAAAATCTATTCCTCTCTTTCTTACATGAGACATCTTGGCAATAGATGTCTTGAATGGATTCACCAAAATCTGGTGGGTTTTGTGACCTTAGATCCATGTCTGCAAAGAAGTCATATGCACAGGGTGTTTCTCTGGAGTAACTAATTCATCTTGGATCGAGCCATATGATCCCCTTTTCCAGTCTTGCCTTATGGCCTCTGCGGAATGTCGCATTGGCTGCAAGGGAATTACTAGGACTTGGCAAGACATGTTAATATCCTCAAAAAGACTTGTTAGGGACCAAGACTTCAGTCTCCAACTATTTCCTCTGATAAAGCAGAGCATTCACAGCAGTTCATTAATCTTGAATCACCAGTTTGAGAGAAATTAAAGCTTCCCACAAACCAGAAGGACTCTGCAAGTAAAGCTGGCTGGTGTTGCCTGACTGCTAGCAGGCTTCGAAACCGAAGCACAAAGTGTTAAATCCCATTAGAGAAATCCATGGCTTGGGACACTTCAGTCAAGGGTCGGGAATATGTACACCAAGGTGGAAGATAGGTCATGAATTATGGCAACACCTGATGTGCTGAGATTTGAAAGACAGTCCATTAGGACATCTGAAAACTTCAACTCTCATACGTGGGGGTGCACATTTGATATTTTTTCCTGAAGGCCATTCATACACAAAGTTTGTAGCAGCAACAGAACTACATGTTCAGTCCCTTACAGCTGTTGTTTTGAGTTGTTTTTTTTTTTTAATACTCAGTGTTATCTTTCCATTAGTGTTCAAAATTACACTGATAATCCTGGAAAGCACCAAGCATGTGTATCATATCTGCAGCTGGATCTTTCTGCTAGGAAATTAGTTAGACAGCATGGAAAGTATTTTTGTTATCTCATTTTGAATCACTGATAACAACATGACAAGTGAAGGGGCTTTATTTTTCATCCATGAGATGGGCAGGAGCTATTCCCACAGTCCCAGCACCATCCCAAGCACCCACTCACAAGGCAGAGAGGCAGGGTCTGAGTTACACATTTTGTAAACCAGGAGGAGCTTTCTCAAATGTGGAGGGCACAGCACTGGTGCAAGTGACTGAGGGTGGATCACAAAACAGGTACCTCCATGCCAGCTTCGCAAAGCACTCGTGTCACTGATTTGAGCTTCAAAGCATAGCACAGAGGACACACAGTAAAGGAACCTGAGAGCTGGCCCCAGCAGCAGCCACCGGAGTACTCAATCTGAGTAAGGGTATCAATCAGATGCTCAGAAACTCCCAGCTGACTCATGGCCCCATTTCTTGGCTGTGTGCTGGCCTCTTTACACCTCTGGTGTTGGAAAAGGAAGTGAAGCAGCTGGTTCTCATGTTCTCATTCAATAGCTTTGTAAAGCCCCCCAGTTGTAGAAAAATAGAGCAGAGCTGCAAGGTTTGGAGTTGGTTTCCTAACTGAAAGCCAGGCAGGATGCTGGATCCATAGCTGCCGTTTGGTTTGACAGAAGGTCAACTCCAACACCGCTGTTCTCATCTGCTTTAATGTCAGCTGAACATTTGTGTGCCATTTTCCCACCCAGCACCACCCAAACCTGTACCAAAGACTGAAGTACCCCCCAACTTTCTGCGGAGTGATGGCACAAATTGCAGTTTTGTTCAGTGCCATTTGCTGTCACTTGATCTATGCTTTTGACACAGGGTTCCAAAGCAGAATCCCAGCTCAGCAACTACTCTAGGATGTGTCCCATTCCAGCCTCCCTCAGGCTGTGCATATCCTTAGTTAGGCACATGTTTAAATAAATCACTACAGCCATGCTTAAGCCTGGAGAAAAAGTATCCCAGCAAGACAGAGAACTGGCTTGGTCAACCATACACAATGAGATGTGTTCAAGCCAGCTAATGGGTAATCCTGTGTCTATGTACCACAAATACACAACATAACTCACTGTCCCACTTGGCAGAAAAGTGTTATTGCCTCTTGGGAAACAAGCATTCCTCATCAAAGACTATTCTTGTAGAATAAATAATCAAACTAAACTAATGTGTATATATATATATTTCACATGGATTTATATGACACGTTGCATATGCTAATGTCAGTCCATCTGAGGGGGCAGAAACTGATGAGGAAGTTGTAACTACATGGAAAGAACAGGAATTTTCTGGTGAGCCTCAGTGTGGTAGACAGGCTGTTCTCAGAGGTTGTAAAAGACTTCTGCAGCCTGCTTATTATACACTAGCCAAATCTTATTACAAACAAGTAATAAGTACAGGCACGTTTGTTGGTTTTGCTAATGACATTAATGTCTCTTTTGATGATTTGCAGAGCTACAGGGGGCTAGAGACTCAATTTGTACTGATTTATCTCCCACTCTGGTGAAGCTTAGGGAACTGTGTTGATGTTTGATAGCTTTTTGCCATCTATCTTTAAACAATCCAAGGTCTGTTTTCTGCACAGTAGTTTGAGCTGCTTCTTCTGCTGAATAACACTTACACACATTCAGAAATCTACTTAGATAGTGGATCTGTGTATTATTTTCTAGTATATAAGTGATGGTATGTAGAATTACACATAACTGTTGTTAAAGGCAATTTTTTACTCCTCCATAGCTTCCTTATCTCCCTTAGCAAAACAGCTGTGACACTGAAGTCTGCTGTGTAGATTCATGTATCTTTCCCCTGCGGAGTCCCAGGGAGTTCAGATACTCCAGTTAAAACCACTGACTTTGCAGTTTAAGGTAAGTCATCAGCAAGGAAAGAGCTGGTTAAAACACTCTGAAGAATTACCGGGATTTGCCAGGCAAAGCAAAGGTTTTTCCTCTCACACACTACCCACATACCTCTGTGACTGATTTGTTTTGAGTTTCCAGTGTCTGTTTGCACAGACCTGATCATCAGTCCCGCTGCCTTTATCCACTTCCTGTCTGAGTACAAACCGAGACAGTCAGCAGCAACAATCTCATGTTCTTTCGTATGAAACACACTGAACACAGTTTGTCCCGCCAGGGAAATCAGTGCTTCAAATATGCGAGTAATCCACTGACTTCATAAGAATATCCCCCGATGGATTTTGAAGCATGCTCTCGATGGCTGCAGTGACAGAAGGACATTGTGCTGAGCACACGCTTACATGCTGCTGGCAGATGCCAGCGAGCTCTCCTTAGGCGCTGCTGGCCCGTACTGCTCCTTGGGGCTTTTGACCCTGCTATTCCTAGCATTACACATCCCTGGGAATACGCTCAGAAACTACAGATGAGGTCATTCCCAAGAGTCTGCTTAGGTATTTGGGGCCCTTGACACTGAGAGGAGCTAAAATCTTGTACTCTATGAGTGGTTTTTAAAGGGAAAGTGGAGCTCTTTTTATAGTACATTCGCCATTTGTTAATCTTGCATTGGTAAATTATTAACTCCTCTACAATTTGTTTATCCTTATCGTTAGAGATTGTGCTAACATATGTTCTTCTTATTTGCTTCAAAAGAGGCTTTGGGAGTAAGAGTTACCTATGCACAATCCAAACATTATTCATGAATTAGTGTTAACACATATTAACAAATTTGAGGCTGATTTCATCCCTGTGTGGTCCTTTCAAGTGACCCATCACAAATGAAAAGCAGCAGTTTGCCCAAAAGGCCCTGAATTTGACTTGAAGCTCTAAACCTCAAAACTTTTGTCCAGGAAATTACACCACATGCTCCTCTGCAGGGCCAGAGTTAGAACAACAAGCACAGCATGCAAAGAGGCATCACCACTGAGGGCAAGGGATGACTCTAGCTTTGTCCTGTGTCCAATTTGTCCTGGGATAATGAAGAAGAAAGTGGGAGCTTACACTGGAGTCCAGGATAGGTACAGAAGGCCTTGTTCAGAGCTACTGAATCAACCCTCACATCCCCCAGCTCATGACCTTATGCTCCTGCACTTCCATGTTCCTCTCCCCAGGCAGTTGTACTGGCTTCCCACAAGGTGTGGGTCTGGGAACTGCACACCCCATCAGAAATGGCAATTCAGCTTCAGGTCACAGTTAACATGCTGACAAAGAATCCCTACTTTGTTGTTCAACCAACAGAAACCTTTTGTCCCAGTGTAGATGGTGCCGAGCCGCCAAACGTGGGTTTCTTGATGCAAAAGGATGTGCTGTGCTCCAAATGCATCATCAGAATCACAGATTAGAGATGTCTTTTTAAAAATGTGCTCGGAACAAGAGTTTCTGCTTCCAAAAATAACTTGCATTTTACTCGTATTAGAAGAGCAGGATGTTCTTTCCTGTCCTGAAGGGATAAGGAGGAAATGAGAACTATGGGGTTTTTATATGGTATGAGCTACTATTCTTCTGGACTAGTGCTGTGAGTCTTGATTTTTATTTATTTTTTTCCCCCAGCCTTAGCATTTTATTCCCCATGGACCTCATTTTGTTTCCATTCATGCTGATGTTACCCCAGTGAAGCTCTCCTTGATTTCAAAGGCATTACTCCATATTTACAATCTCTCCCATCCTAACGCATGAGAAGGGAGGCGACCCACTGAAGAGAGCGAATGCTGAATGTCTCAAATCCTTTTTCAAATGAGATAAAGTCAGTCAAGAGACACAAGTGGGGGCAGAAAGCATCCTTTCCTGTCCTCTGTGTTTGAAGGAAAGAGACAGCGGCTTGGAGGAAATGTGAACGTAATCAACTGTACGTTTGTGTCCCATTGTATTGAGGTCTGACAGGAAACACTTGGGGTTTGATTCAGGAAAAAGTAAAGAGTATTCCTTTATAATACTCTCATAAGCCCGCTTATCCTGCAGTATTTGACTACATCCCTGTCTTTAATGTATATATTCTCACAGCCCTCTCCAGATGACCAGAAGGAAATCTGGCCACGGGGGAGCGGGGGAGGCATGGGAAGAGACTGTGCAGCAATTTCCATCCAACAGCCCTCCTAAGTGACAGCAAAAGGTCAGCAGCTTTGTCCATTTCGAACCAAAGGACTGGAGCAGCTGCCATTATTAACTGCCACAATGGTGGTTCCTTATTGGAAGAAAGCTGTAACTTTGGGTGACATCAGGTAACATCTGAGCAGCCTTCACCAAGCCCATGAGAGCGCTCTCTCACCATAGGATCTTGCTGTGATATGTAGATGGTTGTGGCAAGGTCTCCCACCACAAGACCCCAGCAGGCACCGCGGAATCCCTTGGTTAAAGGTTCACCCTGCAGCAATGTGGAAAAGGTTCCAGGCCTCAGCATTTAGGAACCTTGTTCCTCATAGAGCCATCTGAAGCTGGAGAGGTCTGTAAGATCTGGACCCTGGATATGCCTTTCACTGCTCCTGAGGGAGCCTGCCTCCCAGAGCGATCGGGGTCAGGGAGCTGTTACAGTCCTTTGTCCACAGGGAACATGCAGTACCACAAGTGTTTGGCATTTTGTTGTACGGCTCATGAAGCTGCAAAGACTGCAAAAGAAACTAAACCCCCCCGCCCCGTCCATAACCCAGAAGAGACAGATTGAGGACATAATGCCCTTGATTGAAAAAGGAGGCACCCAGGAAACCTTGTGGCATATATTTCTTTTTAAACTAGAGCTACAGTAATTTGGCATGCATGTCCCCTGAGCTGCTTCCTAAACCACAGCTGCATGAGGAATTCTCTAGCTCTTAGCTGAAGTAACTCCTTAAAAATAAAACCAAAATCCACCCTCCATGTAGGTCGTTAAAGTGCTAATAAAAAATGTTGATGAATCTCTGAGCAGTGCTCTGGTTATCTCTCTGTGGGGAATGAAGAACTCATTAACATGAGCTCCATGCCACTCCCTCCTCCTTTCTTAGAGTTTGGCATAGAGCAAGGAAACAAATGTTTGTGGTTTGGCCAAGTTTCTAATGAGTAGCTCAGCTCGGTCCACTGATTAGACACATGGCTTTACAGAAGGTGAAAAGGCTGCAGCACCGTGTAAAGCGGCAAAGTATTTCTGGCAGATTGGGTCCCCAAAAATGAAACACTTTACCTGTCGTGTGGAGTTTTTTTACAATGTATTTAGCAGTAAATGTACAGAGAGAGAGGGTTTCATTGACACCGCAGACAGAGCAACACTGTGAGGTCCGGAGAGAGTAACAGAGCCGGATGTACGTCTGAGGACTCATTTGCCAAAAATGCAGTGTTGTGGTAGCTTCCTATGGGTTTGGTTTCACTCGTTGTTTGGTGTTTTGTATACACTAAGCTATAGTCTGAACCCCAAAAGAACAGTCCTGGATGTCATCGTGTCCTCTCTGCTCTTCTACTCCACAGAAGGATGCCTACAAAGCAGCCCTCAAGCACCACAGGAGCCCACAGGCAGGCAGCACAGGCAGGGATCTCCATTGGCTGCATCACATGCAGGAGCTGCAGCACAGAGACCTGCCTAACTAGAACTGTCCCACAGTCCCATTGTCACAGTCACAGGCCAGTGACTCTCCGAGAGCACCTGGCAGTGTTTAAGAAGAAGGGAACAAAACCTCCAGAATTAATGGGAGAAGTTTCTCCCATGCAGGAAAGTTTCTTCTTCATCCTTGTAATCCATTTATAGCCTGATTTATGAGCACTTGTCATCTCCATAATCTTTCCAGGACTAAAGCAAAACTCATCCACATGCCCAGGAGAGGAAAACTCACCCTACAATAAACACAGAAAGCATCTGCTGGGCTAAGCAACCTGTGCCTCTGAAATTCAAATTTCAAGGTGTGTGATCAATGTCACGCAGCACCTCAGCACTCAAATCAGCCTACTGAGACATGAAGTCTGTCCCCTGCTGTTGCAGACAATACATCATATAATGACTTTCATAAACTTCATCTCAAAAGCAGTGAGATTTTTCCATTCCAAATACTTCCTCTGAAAAAAATGAAATTTGATTGCTCAAATGATTAACAACTCTCCTCTAATTTCCAGCTGAAATCTGTGTGTGGCCAGTCCATACCCTGTTGCTCATATGCCAGCACCATCTAGCTAAGCAGTTGTCTGGGCCATACAGAGTGCAGAATCTGAAGCAAGTCCCAATCCAACAATTTCATTGCAGTATCACCCTCACTTTCCAAACCACACCTAAAACTTGCTATTTCTTGACCTTTTAATAAACTTTGTGAAAGTTTATTAAAACATGATACAGATAATAACAGGAAATAAAAAAGAAGGGATGAACATGCAAGGAACAGCCCTACTAATTCCATGAGTGAATAAATACACAAATTGGAGAAGCCAATTGCTCCTACCTTCATAGCACACCCCACACATAAGTATATATTCTTACAGTGCCCAAGGTAAGTTTTAATTACCTACAACCACCAGATAGTTAGAGGCCTTTATTAAATAACAGATGCCATACCACCTCATCCCATTATTAGTGGCCAGCATTTACAGGTTCCCAAAGCACTGGTCTGAGCAGGTGAGACCATCTCAGTGCTGGGTATATATTATGTTCTGCATCCTCTCTCTATGCAAACACCCCATGGCTGGGTAGTTTGGTGCTTCAAGCACATTTTCCTCCAAGAACTCTCTAACTCCCAAGGGACATTGCTTGCCTTTCTCTGATGGACTTGTATCTCCTATACTGATGTGATGGCAGCAGCCAGTGAGGCTGGATCTTCTTTGTTGACTCCATCAGAAGAGGGTCCTGGACATGTAGTGTCTTCACCTTGCCCTTGCTCCAGCCCTGCTCATTTCCCCATGATCACAGCCCCCAAGGGGCTATTTAAAAGTGAGCAGTAAACAGAATGAAAAGGTTTTGTCCCCAAACCTTCATAAAGTTGTGTTTTACACCTGCAAGCAATCCTGCTGATTTCAAAGGGAACTTTTAAGCCTTTCCAGCCTGTTTTAGACAACTTCTGACTTTTAGAGATAATTAAAACCACAATTAAAGCACAGACATTTTAGCACATAAAGGACAACTATCACCCGGTGCTTCTGGAACTTCAAACGGCCGGCCAGAACCGCTCGGATGTGAGCAAACCAGCCCTGAAACCAAGAAACCGGTAACGTTGGGTGGGGAACTGAGGCAGGGATGATTTCAGCTGCGACGCAGAACAATTACAGAAAGCCAAAGGAAAAAAAGGGATAGCTTTTGCCAAAACGAGGTTTGTATTTCGTACAGCTTTTTTTTTTAGCCAGGGCCGCTGTCTCCCTGCGGATGGTGCCTTCCCCTTGGCGGCATGAGCCATCTGGATAAGCCTTCTGCTGCCTTTCAGCCCCAATGTCTCTAATTCTTATCTCAAAACAGGTATTATTTTGCGTTTGGGGGGGTTGATTTTATTTACTGTTCCCTCATAATACACCTCATTTTACACCCCCTCAGCGGCGCACCGGGCATTGCAGAGCCCATCTCCTCACGGCAGACCCCGCTCGCCATGGGGAAACAAACGCTTCCCGGAGGATGCCTCACCAGGGCTGCAGGTACAGCCGCGGCTGAGGCGCGGGAGCTGAGGCCGGGCCAACAATGGAGGGCAGCCGGGGCGGAGGGGAGTGCTGCGGCCGCCGGCACCCCTCACCCTTCCTCGGCTTCAAACTTGGCCGAGGGGTGGCGGGGGAAGGGCGGCGGGCGCGTCCCCGCTCGCTGCCAGATAGTGATCCACAGCGGGCGGGCGGGCGCTGTGGGCGGAGCCCAGGTGTCCCTTCCTGCCACATAGTGCACCGCCCCTTTCCCCGCCCGCCCGCTCGCCGCGGTGGTGCTGGGGCTCCCGCCGCTGGCGGGGAGGGATGGACTGAAGCACAAAGGCGCGGGCCCGCTGAGGTAACGCTCCGGCGGTGCGCGGAGGGGAGGAGCGGGGGGAATCCTGCCCGTTCGGAGAGGCTGCGGCCGAGCCGTTGCTGCTGCTGGGGAAGCCGGCGAGAGGCCTGGCTCGCTTCCCTCCGCCGCCTCACGGCTGCGGGGCGAGCGCGGGGCCGCGGTTGAGGGGGGGGCTGCGGTCGGGAGCACTTCTCATCGGGTGTAGGGCAGCTCTCCGGCCGAGAGAGATGCTGCAGTGCTGTCGTTCTGCCTCGGCGCCGAGCTGGGAAGGACGGAGCTTTAAAAAATGCGCCTCTCTGCTCCGAGACTGCTAATCGAGTAAAGCCTGGGGAGTCGTTATCACAGCTGTGGGCTGCCCTTGCTCCACCGCAAAGCTCCGAGCCCTCTACGAGCCTCGGGAAACTTGTTAAAATTTGCTTTCTTTATGGTTTTTATCACATATTTGATCGCGCACGGCTCCGCATTCGTTGCCGATAGTAGTGCGGGAGCCCGGGAAGGCGATTCCCAAACGCCCGTATTCTTGTCACGGCGCTCGCCGCGCTCAGGGCCGCGGTGGCCTGAAGCAGTTCGGGATTACCGTCCTTGTGCGTTTATATCAGCCAGGGCGAAACTCACGCAGTTGCTGCATGAACTTTAGGCTGCAGGAATGAGGATTGCCATGGGCCTTTTGGGAGTTTGTTCCTCGTTTTCGGTTTCACCCCAAGGCAGTTTCCACCTCGCGTTAAAAGGCTTATTTAGGAATTCAGAGCGCATTTATCAACCGGTGTTCATCCCGGACTACAGGGCAGGCATGCTCTGCATGGCCAAAGGATGTGATTTTAGCAGGGAAGCCTCAGACTGGCTCAGTAAGCAGGGCAGAGCATGCCTCAAAAGCAACACCTACTGCCGCTGGTCGTGGAGGTGGGTTGCTTCTGCTTCTGTCTTCTCAGCATCATTACATTACAGGCAGGTTGAGGCTGAATCTGCTGGTTTTCATCCACAGGTCCTGCAATCATGTCTGGAGGGTAGTGATGTGATACCAAGCAGAGGAAAAATGTGTAGGAATCTGTGTGGTGCCACTATGTGGAGGAGTTAAGTTTTAAAACAGATAGATAAAATCATTGGCAGGGAATATCTGGGGAAAAAAATAGTTGGCCAAGGGTTATAAAAACATGAATGTATGAAACTGCTGAATTATTAATAGTGTGGGAGAAGTTGGTTAAGTCAACTTTGGTACCAGAGGAACGAAGCTGGTAAATGTGACCTCAGCCTTTAAAAAACGGCTTTGGCACGCCTGGGGCAGCTTCAGGCTGTCTCACCTCGCTCCTGGTCCAGTTGCTGATGACTGGAATAAAGCCCAGGTGTAGCAGACTATGGCTGTGGGTGATCCGCTGGGAAAAGGCAGTGGAGGAGCGGCGCAAGCCGGGGCAGATCAGCGCGTGGCTGCCTTGGCAGCAGATCTGCTCTGAAAGGTTCCTTCCTTCACCTCCCTGCCAGGGTTTGCCAGCAGGTCTCTGGTGCCGGGTTGTTCTCTGGTCTGCACACCCTGTCACCTCAGTGGCCTGGCTGGAAATGGTGTGTGAACTCGCTCCAGCCTCCTTGGTGGCATCCAGTACTTAGAGGGAAAGAAGGCTCCTTGGCTGTTATGATAAGCTCCTCAGTGCTACCTTGAGTAAGGAGTGCATGCGCTCCTCCATGAAACAAAATGATAATTGTGTGATTAATAGTATGTACCAGTTTTAACTTCAGGAATTGTCACATTAACACCTTTAGTGATACATAATTTTTCTGAAGACATTATTATGTGTGTTTAGTTTTTGTTGGGAGATTGTGAAGCCCTGAGCACGGAGGAAGGGGTGGGCTATGTAAGAGCAGAGTGTGCAGTGATGGAGGTTAGTAAATGATGATGATGATTAAGCATGTCCTTAATTCTTGACCAATAGATGGAGTGCTGCTATGCTTCAGGATATCTGGGGATTGAATGGTCTCTTGGTTAAATCAGTCATTATCTTTGACTCTTGCCTGAGGATTGAGGCAGATGACATTTTTAAGGAAATGATGATTTTAGGGTGGTGCAGTTAGGCTGTCGTATACATCATGATTTCCAACCTAGAGAGGAGCTCCAGATGGTGCCTTGCACACCAGAGACTTTGCACTGCTGGTAGGGTGAGTGGATTTGAGCAATGTGAGTGGCTGGGGATGTCTCACTGTGGATCTGAGAGGTGTACTGCAGCTCTTCTGTCCACTCTTTGCTGGTTATGAAATGAGCATTAAGTGCTCAACACGGCTGGATGAACCCAGCTGGATTCAGTGGAACTGTGCTGGAACTGTCCCTGTTGCATGTGATGTTAGAGGTGGCACTGCATGTGGGGCTGCCTGCTTTTGTTTGGCTTGACTTGCTATGGGCCATATGACCTGGTGTAAGACACTATTTGTGTGAAAATGATCAGAAATTAACATGTAAGAGACAAAACATGAAGACTATTTTAAGATGGGCCAATGTTAATTTGTTTCCTTTTGTAAGTTTTTTACAGATCAAAAACTGCAATGAAAGAAGGCAGAAGGCTGCTAGATTTTCCCTTGTCAAAATCATTGTTGCTAGTTAAAACTGCAACAGGCGTCCTTGCCACACTGTGGATGGTGTCGGAATGATAATGCTTTAAAAAAACAAGTTTAATTCCAGAGAATAACTTGTGTGACTTCGAGCTGGTGAATAAAATTGCCTATGCTAGGTTTTAAACTGGATAAAAATTGTTGGTTCTTTAAAAAAGGTCCTGTAACCTTAGCAGCCATTGCAACCTCTGGCTGTTATTTCCCTTGTAAATCAATTTTGCATTTTCATAGTGCTGCTGTTTCAAAAACTGAGTCTGTCATTGTTTTGGTATTGACTTAGAGGAATACAATCTATATTATTTAATAACACTACTTCCCATTACATCACAGGCTTTTCTTCAAGCTATGTTTTGAAATGCTGGTTGCCGTATGAGAGATGTGGGCGATGGTGGTGTGGCTTTTGGTTGGGTTCTTGGGGGGTAGTTGTCTTTTGTGTAGCACTTTTTGGCAGCTGAAGATGAATAAAAGCTCCTTGACCCCCAGGGAACAAGCAGTAATGTACTCATTGTGTTAGACGCTGTGGCAAACAGATCTACTCGGCTTCCTATATTAACTTTGAGTCACTTGGTATATGGGGAAACACTTGTATTTCTTTTCTGTATTCAAGATAATGCAAATCATTGTACATCATAGCAAATGAGATTTTGGAGGTGGTACTTTTAAAGCTATCCTTTCAAGTGCTGGGGTGGTTTGTGGATAATTTGTGGTGTGGTTTATTAATTAAGACAAATTTTAATAAATTTGGTTACATAAGAAGGTATCTTTACCTGTGGCATGTTCTTAATCTAGGCTGGGGGTGGAGGTCACTTCAAAGTCAGCAGTAAACTGGAAAATGTTTGCTACTAAAAGATTGAGATTTTATGCAGATTCATTGAAAAGTTAGTGAAAGAAGGCTTGAGATCTTCAAACCTCAGGTTGTGTTTTTCCCCCACTAGATCTTCACAGTTTAGTAAGTGTGATGTAGGTGTCAATTTAGTTAGGGCTGTGGGAGCATATTAAACGTAGTATGTGTCTTATGGTAGCAATGTCAGTTCTGCTTGACAAGCATGCAGTCCACAGCTACAACGTGCTAATTAGGGAAATGTTATAATAGCCTCATTTATTGTTCCTGTCTCTTAAACTGTTCTGGTCTTGGCTAGGAAGAAACTCTTTTCTTGCCTTGTATTGTTTAAGATGTTGAAATCCTGGTGACATCAAAGCAGCAGGTATTTTTCATGCGAGTTAGCAGGTTGAGGTGAAGATCAGTAAATCACAAGCTGGTGTGAGAGCTCCAACTTGCTTTGTAGCTTTTCATGGTGTGTTTTCTTGACCCACAGCAGCTGATGCCTGGTAAATCCCTTCTCCCTTGTACAGTCAGAACCTTCTGAAGTTACTTCTCTAGCTGAAGTACATGGCAATCTTGAATGCCACAGAGTTGATGGCAGCTTACTGCTGCTCTCATTTGTCACTGTGCTGCCTGAACAAGTACCTAGCACAGTATATTGGCATTAATATTAGCTGGTGCTTCAGCCAGGAGTTGAACTGGCTGCTGTGTTGGCCAAAGAAAGAGGATTCTGTGAATTGCTTTGAACAATCCTTGCTTGCTGTCTTCATCCATACCTGTAATAGCCACCTAGACCTGCAATTGGTCTCAAGATTTGTTTCCTATTGTTGCAAAGAGCTATTACACTAAATACAGCATAGTTATGAGGCCAGTTGAATCTGCATCTTGTGTTCATGTGGACTAGCATTTTCTTTAATAAATGCTTTTTTGATAGGTCTAGATGTCTTAACAGAATGCTGTGGAAGTGATTTTGTCTTTGTGATTCAAATCTAGATCAATAAAAATTATTAGCTGGCTGGGTTCAGGGAGATTGCTGATAGGAGTAAAAGTTGTTTCATGGAATCCAGTATGCCAGTACTTCAGTAGCAATCTGTATGACATTTTAGTCGTTATGGATTTATACACAAAAAACTGTAAAGAGCATTAGTAAGGCCAAAAATTCAAGTATTTGAAAGATGGGGAGTGTTTTCCAAAGAAAATATCCTCAATTTAAAACTGAAAATTAAATTGTAGCTTAGGAAGGCATACTTAGGAGTCCTTGTATCAGGAAGAGTAGAATTATTCTGGCTCAGACACTTCAGATCTAGCAGACACTTAGCAGAGGCAACCTTCAGCCCTAATGTATGAAAAATTAGGTGAAAATGTAAATAGGATTTGGGGACGGAAACAGTGGACAATACAAGGCAGTGCATCCAGCTCTGGCTAGAACTGAATACAATGACACAAAAGTAGTGACCTCAGAAGTACCTCTGTGTTTTCCTGACTCAGATACACAACCATTTTTAGGAGTGCTAATGAAGTGTGTAACAATTTTGCCAGGCCCCTTGTCAATGCTGAAACAGGAGTAGAACACATTTTGAGCCAGCTCTTGTTTAATATACCAATTGTTGCTACACATCAGACAAGCTACCATATTTGCTGTGTATCCTAATCCAACAAAACCAAACTTCATTCTTAGAACATGCAAACTTTATTTGGTGATTGCATGTTGCAGTAGCCTGTGGATGGTAAGATCAGGTATTCTGGTTTTCAGCTGTAGTGTCTGCAATTTCTATGATGGAAACGTGTGAAATTTAGGTGTGAAATTTGGGGTGCAAGATGCTGTGTGCAAAACTAATACCTGGCACTCCCATGTTAGCTGGATACAACATTAGCCCCTCTGATGTGGTATTGCTACCATAATAAATGAATAAGTAGTCAAATAGATATTAATAAATGAATAACTATTAAATAGATATTTCAATTATCAGGAGTAAATTGGGATAGTGCCCACAACAAGCCTATCATCCTGTTTCAGGTCTTCGTCATATCTGGAGTGTGTACTGAATACCGAGTAATTGTCTTTGTGATGTTCAGAGTTGATCTGCACAATTTCTGGCTTCCTATGACAGCTGTGTTTAAATGCCTGTTTAAAAGTATATGTGAGGGTAAAACTCTTCTCCTAACTCAAATGTCTTTTTGACCCCACTGTCAGAGTAGAAAGCAGAAAGCAAAGATGTTCATGGTCCTTAATTCATTTACTAAATATAAGCTGTTTCCTCTTAGGACAAACTGTGTATGTCCAGGCAAAAGGTTGTATAATTTTCTCATTCTTAAAATTACTGAGGCTGTGAAAAAGAATCTGTGTGTGTGCATATATACATGTGTGTGTGTATATATATATTCTGTTTGCCTTTTCCATTCCTATTGATGGACGTAACACTGAATACAAATCTGATTCCTTACTGACGTGCTGATTGTTACGGGGTGACTCTCCAGAGCCATTTGTCTTTGACATGCAGCTGACTTGGCATTCAAAGGCCATGTGCATGTTCTGTGTTAAATGGCTTAAGAACTGGAGTGACACAGCTGGAGAGCTTGGTGGATACCTCTGCATGTGCATGATTTGGAACAAACAAGCCCATCCTCTGAAGCAAAGTGTCCAAAGTAAATCACTCTGTCAAGTTTTCATAAATATTTTTATTGCAGAGATTTAATCCTGAGCAGCTGAGGAAGAAAACTGAAGTCATGATACATGCTTTGATATTGGTAGTGCAGTGTTTAGTAAAGCAAAGTATGTCTGTAACCACCAAAGCCCTCTTTGTATGTTTGGCTTGTTCCTTATCAATCTGATCAAAATGATGGGTCTGGCATTGAACAAAAAGTAAGAAGTGTGCAGAAGAACTTGGAAATACATTGAAATTTGTAGGATTTAAAAATAAATAAAACAAACCCCAAACTCGGTGGTCTGGCAGTCAGGTTTCCCTATTTATTTAGTGGGTTTTACTGTTTCAAACTTTGTTTAAATACTTTTGCAGCATGTGAAGGGATTGAATACATCTGGGTAGTGCTAACAGGAGTGAATCTGCACTCAAAACCAGGTTAGCTTGAAAAAAAGTAAAATCTTGAAATGAATCCAGGTAGCTTCCTACTTAAAGCATATCAAATAACATAAAGCACGTGAACTCGAGTCAATTCAGTTTAACTACATAAAATGTTGAAGCTATAAAACATTCAGGAGAGGGTTTTATAGGTGCCTGGATAATTTGCCCATGGGTGGCAGGGGGGCAGTCTGGGTTCCCTTTTACATCAGCTGTTTTCCTGTTGCACCTTGGGGAAAGCTGAAACACTGCTTCCTCTTGAAATGACTTGTGGTGCACATGTTACGCTCTTTCTTTGTGTTCACTCAAGCCTAGATGTTTTTAAACAGCAGTGTCCCTAATTTTATATACCCTATAACAACTCCTGGTGAAGGGCTGATTTTTCAAAGGCTGTTTAGTTCTTCTCAAGCACCACACCATTCAAAGTAGAAATATTTGCTGTCTGGTCCTCAGAAGTTGTTCTTTTTCTTGCCATTCCTAGTGTAAGTGCTTTATTGCATGTCAGTGCTTCTAATCAAATCAAGTGACTTCTAATGGATTGCCAGGTGGGATCCTGTGTGTTTTTAAATAGCTTAAGTATGAATGTCTCCAGTTGTCTGGATCAAGACACTGTCTCTTTGGTGATGGACCTGAAGTGGCCAATGGAGACCATTAAGCATGGTGGGATGTCTTGTGGACCAGAGAAGCGTCCTCCAGCAAAGGCAGTCAACCTTTCAGGCCTATGCTTTCTAAAATCTTTGCTTAGATGTGAAGATTGCCAAACCTGTCTTCAGTTCACAAATGCATATGATACAATTCAGAGTGGAAAGGAGGGAAAGCTCTGAGTGGAGACACAGGAGGTAGGAGCACTCTGCTCCATAGGCAAGGCAAGCAGGAGCCCCAGCTCACCCACTGGTTCCAGTGCCAGCAGCTTTGGCTGGCTGGTCTTCTTCTGTAGCTGGAAAAATAGACTGCTTAGCTCAAACATATCTGCAGAGCAATATGCATATGGGCAACCCTTTTCAAGAACCTCATTTGCTGTATGGCACTTGTCTCTAAGCTTGGGTCTGTGAACTGTTCTACAGGAGCCCACAAGACAGAACAGAATATAGCAGGCTGGTTGCCCCAGTACTTGTGTAGAAGATCCTGTCTCTCCATGGGAAATGTTCTCTGGTCCCTTGTTGAAAAGGGTTGAAATTCTCTCTGTTGGGAAGGAATAGCAAAAATTTTTACAGATCATCTGTACTACTTCCTTTCTTATTAATATGAGTTGCATAAAGCTTTACTGCATGTGTAATGTCAACTAAAAAGAATTAGCTAAGGATGGGGGTGAGAATAACAATGTCATATTTATAACCTGGGCTAGCCTTTAACAAGAAAAACTAGCTTGAGGTACACCATGTAACACTAGTGTCTGGCTACTATCACACATGCTGAAAATGTATAGTAACAGGTATTGTGTGCAGTAAATTTATCTTTGTAGTGGAAACCTGATGTTGTTGCTATTCCCAGGGGGTAAGTTGAATTACATTATTACCAGGGCTGAGCTACCCGAGCTTTGCTTTTTCGTATGCATACTATATATATATGTATACAGACAAGATGGTTCTTCACAGAGAGGTGACCTTTGCTGTATTTTGGTTTCAGATTTCACAGGACCTATTTCAAAGTTTTTAGCTTCAGCCCACACCCTGCTGGTAGTTGGCTGTAAAACTGGCTTTCAAAAAAGGGTAAAAAAAGTCATCTGCCCTTTAGTACTTTCATCAAGTTCAATAAAGGTCATTTGTTTACTCTTTTTTTTTTAATATACACTGCTGCCACTGTTACTTGTTAATATAACTGATAGTTCAAAGATGAAATTAAAGCTACGGAATTACAGGTTACAATGTGCAAATGCATAGTGTACGTAATGCTATTTTTATGACTCCTCTGTTTATTAGTTAACTTGAAGAATGTGTGCTAGCATGTATTTGTACCGGGGAAACTGTTATGGCATAATGTAGCGTACTCCTTCCAAGGTTATTCCATCCGCTCTCTAAACTTGTTTTGGATTACTCTCTCTCTTAAATCAATTCAAAGGAACAAATTAAAGCCCTGTAATCCCATTTAAAAATCCAGTCAAATAAGAAGTCTGCATGTCACCATTCCAATACATATAATCACCTCTTTAATACTGTCACTCCTCTCTAGGGTTCTGACTTCCATCTGATTAGAATATTTGGGTTGTGCATTACAAACAAACTAAAGAGGATATCCTGCTCTTCCCTCCTGGCCTTGTGGTCCTGCCTCATGCTCTCTTGTGTAAGCCCTGCTGCTCGCTTAGCTTGTGCAATTTGCCAGGAATTGCAGTAGAATACCTTCCCCTCCCTCCCTCCATCTGCTTTAACTCTTTGTAAGTGGTATTAGCTAAAGAGAGGGTGAGCGCTAGAGTGGGTGTGAGGTGTCTGAGACAGCAGTGAGGACCTGCAGGGAAGGAAGGGAATAGGGACATTGGGAGCTGCCAGCATCAAGCTTCAGGTTGACTCCAGCTCCTTAATCCTTCAGTAGCAACAGCTCTGCAGGGTCCCTCCCGCCCACAGTACTGGAGGCAACGACAAAATCTACGTGGAAGGTGTTTGTGAGTTGAGCTTTCTGTAAGGGGACTTGTTTGTAGGAAACCAAGAATGAAAAAGCTGTTTCTCCTGGCTTTGATATAACAGCATTGCAGCCATTCAGTTACAAGGTTCCCTTTACCCTCCCTGTACCCTCAAAATCTGAGGGGAAAGAGGCATGTTTAAAGATAGACTCTTTCAGATAAATGTGAAGTTTTGGGGAAACCATGTAGGCTTTGAAGTATTTTAGTTAAAATAATGTCAACATGCTGGGCTGAGCTGGTCTTTGGCTCCCATGTCATGTACCCATATCCAGTCTGTGAACCTACCAGTGGGTGATTACTTTTTGGGGGATTCTATTTTGTAGTTGTGTATAAGAAATTGAGGCTATAGGAAAACATTGTTATCAGGTAGGTCACAGTGTCTCTATGTTTAGGAACATATGGACCAAATTACTCTGAAAGAATGGGGTTGTGCTTGGTTCTAGTAATCAGCTTATGTACATGTTTACAAGGCGACTTTTTATAAAAAGAAGTAAGAATTACATTGAGGAAAATGTAAGGAAAAAAAAAAAAAGGAAAGAAAAACGTGAGGAGGAAGCTACCTCCCAAAATGTTGCATAGCTATAACTTGCAGTCTCCTATATGCCTTTGAAAATGGTATTGCCTCTCTTCTCTGTCTGTTCAGGTTGTCATCAGTTAAATGATGTGTAAGAAAACCTGGTGTTGCTACCAACAATTTTGGCAGAAGAATCATTGTAGAAGTGTATTGCTGAGTTTCCAACAGCAGAAAGCTGTTTGCTGTTTAAGTTGACTAAAATTGTTCCAGTTAGCATCTGTGCAGGTGGTGAATGACACAAATTCATAGTGCGAATAGCTATCCCACAGCTAGCACTGTAGGGTTGACAGTGGTGGGTCCTCTTAGACTTTTCTTGGATCTCTCTTTCCTGTTTTTTCTCTTTTCCAAGTTGCAATGACGCCTTGTCTTCAAAAGATTGTATTTATTTTGTTTGATGTGATATGCAGGCCTTAGTGTAGATACTTAAGGAGTCTTATCAAAGTAATACTGGCTCAGTCAGAGTAAAGATGCTTTAGCTAAATAGACTATGGCTATGTTTAAAAATAACAGCTTGGGCTGTGTCAGCGCGTTGGACGACCTGATACTGACTTCAACAGAAAGAGCTCTGAAAATTACTTTGTCTGTTACACGTATCTCCTCCAGTGTGAACTTGTTTTCCGTTGGTAGGATTTCAGTGTGAGATGAACCGAAACAGAGCCCCTAAATTTTAAATGTGATTAGCCCAAGGGTTTCAGAGAGAGAGTGTTTTGTTGGGTATCTTTTAAATGCAGGAACAAGAGAGAGCTCTCAGTCAGATTGTCAAAGCAGTGATGTCTGGACTTGGATGCAAATACCATCCTTGTATAAGCTCAGTAGTTTTGGGTTCTCAGCTGTTTGATTTTTGTAAGAAAAGGATGTGTGTATACTCTACAGCCTGGGTCAGTTAGTGTGTGTGACTGCCATGCTTACACACGTGTAAGCTGCTGCTTTCTCGCAATAGTGAAGCGTGTGGCTCAGTTCCCAAGCAATTGTCTCATCGTGCCCAGCCCTGCTTTGGCTCTGATTTCTGCTGCCTTTCTGAAGACTCATTTGAAGCACTGGTATGTTATGAAGTCTTGGTTAATGAGATCTAAGCCATATGCAGAAAAAAAAAGGTAAAACTTTCTGAAAACATTATGTGTATCTGATGTTTATTCCGTTTCTTATGGTTCTTGTTCTTGTGTGGGTTTTCTGTCCTTCTTTGTTTCTTGGCAAAGAGGACAGTATTATATTCTTGTACCAAGAGGAAGGGTATTAAGCTTACTCATAAAAAAAAAAGATTTATTGTCAAATGTAGTTTTTCATTTTGTCCATTGGAATTTATGGTTTTTTTTAAACCCTAACCATACCCAGATCATTGCCTTCATTCATAGGTCGTTGGATCAAGTTTGGATGCTGTCTTTGTTAAATTATGGCTCCTGAGGGTGTTCTGTTACAGAGGTTTCTTCAGTCAGGGGAAATGAGGGTATAATAAAGAGGATCCAAGGACCGGACATAATGATTGTATATAACTGAAACAAACAATGCCACATTTGGCTGATGCTGGATTTTCCATCAAACTTTATTGGCATTTTGCTTTAAGCAGAGTTTAAAACTGAGGCAGCTTGTGAAGTAACCAAGAGGCCAATAGCAGATTATTTGGGCAATACTTGTGATTGCTGTATCCTATCTTCATACATTTATCCTGAATTCTGGCTTACTCAGGAAGTCTCCTGGATTCAAATACCATTAGAGCAGTAAATTCAACAGGAGACATCCAGATTCCCTGAAAGGACTGTAACTGAAGCCAGTATAATAGACCTGGCTGTGTCTGAAGTTTGTGAAACCTCGTTCCAAGCGTTGAGCTTGGTGAGAGGCAGTGCTGCTTTCTGGCACAGTGAGTACCTGACCTTCATGGCTGTTGCCTCTGGCTTGCTGCAACTGTCTGCTAGCTGCTGATGGTATGTTTTGCCTTCTACTACAGTTAGAAAATATTATTAATTGTAATATGCTAAAATAGGGATAGAATCATCAAAACATACTTAGGGATGCAAGCAAATTTGCTGAGAGATTCTATAAATAAATGACTGTGCCTCTTAGCCAGAAACACAGTGTGAAGCAAGAACACAGAGTGTGCCGGTGGTTTTCTCTCTGATGTTGAAGACTGCCAGAAGAGGAGTGATGCTGAATCTGTTTCTCACTGCCTTTGCTATGCCAGAGTGTTGGTCTTTCAGGATAGAGAGTGTGCAGTACTGCAGTTTTCTACAAATACTTTTTGTGGAGAGAGGAGGAGGAAAAACCAGAGTATTAGCTTTGACATTTACAAACTAAAGCCTCTGAAGTCAAAACTGCAGCCATCATTTTAATGCCCTGTTAATTCTCTTTGAATGTTTTGGGAGTATTTTTCTTCCCTGTTGTTCTCAATAACTTCAGTGTCTGCACATTAGTGAATTTGGCTGCAACAATTGAGTCATACTGAATACACAAAAGTGTTTCCTCTCCCCATCTATTTCTGCACATGCTCTTCAACACACCTGATCCATTTCTTTATCCCTAGAAATCCTGAAGAACCCTTCTTAATGCTTTCTCTCTTATTCAGATTCAACTGTGTAACTGTAACTCCTTTTCTCTTCTTATGTCTGTCCTACCCATGTTAGAAGCCAGTCTCTGATAAAAATGAAAGCCTTTATCATGGCTAAGTATGTAGCACTTTGGAAGATGAAAACTGGATTCTTCATTAAGCAAAAAGTTGTATGTGATTTGAGATTAGCACTTGCAGTGTATTAGCACTATGCTTTATGATTGACTTTAATAAACACAGTATTTTTAGTCCTTTTTTTGTACCATAATATGCACGTGGTGCAATAGGATTCTAAGTGATGAAGAAAGCAAACTGACAGAAGAGGTAAAACTCCATATTGCCCCAGGGATAAACTTCTGGAAATATTTCTGTGGATTACAGCAATGGGTATTACATAAGAAAGAAAAAAGTATGCCCTGAAGTGCCTAAATTATTAAAGCATTTGTAAAAGTAGGATTTGTCTGTCTAGAAATGTATTGCAATGTCCACTTCAGACCAGAGGCAAGATGACTGTGAATGCATTTTAAAATCAGTCATCCACAGGGTTGCAAAGTTGTGTAACAGTGTGAATGCATAAAAGGTTACAGCTGATACCTTCAGATTATTTGTCTTACAGTTGTGTAAAATCAAGTTTCCTGAGAGGTCTGAGTGACGGTATTTAGTGTAAAAGGATCTCATCTTCTACTTGCTTGTCCTTTGTCGTAAACTGAGCTAGCACATACTTGCCCCACATTGTGCAATTGTGCAGCTTTCTGATTGAATGCTGTCTTGAGTGTATCTGGTAGATGGGGGAGGTATAAAAGCAGAAAAGTAGAACTGGCTTTTGGTTGTGAGATGCAGTGATTTCCTTGCAGCATCTCATGGAGGGTGAGTTTGCACTGGACTCACACCCACAGCTACTGAGATTTTCTCTTGAGCTGCAGCATCTTTGGCTTGGTCTGTAATGGAGCGGAAAAGCAGGAGGTATTCACACCGCTCAGCTCAGCCATCTGAGCTTTCCCCTTAACCATGCTCCTGCTTTGAATTGCTTTTTGGAGAGCTCTGTATGGATGCAGGAAGCCTTAAAATAAGGCAAACTCAGCTTGGGCTTGGCTGGCAAATGAAGGTGCCCCAGCAGAGTAGTGAAAGCACACTTAAGGTTATTCCTTCTGCATACAAATTCTGGATCGGTGGGTCCTCTCAGCTCTGGCTCCATGCAGATAACACCCAGATGACAATTCTATGTTTAGTTCTCAGCTCGTTATTGAGATTTCTGTCTTATTTAAACATCCCACCTGCACAGTGGCTTAACTTCTGGAAAAACTTGGGCTGTGAGCTTTTTATTTTTAACTTCTTAATACAAGCTGTGTAAATGCTGCAGTATTTTATCCATCTCAATTTAAAATACTTTATCCCATTCTGATGCAACAGCCGCTGGTGTTCACCCTTTCTGGGGACAGTGAAACCCCTCATGTGAAAGTTAGTAACTAGTAAATGAATGAGAGTTTTGCCTTTGATTCATTAATGTGTCCAGAAACCACCTGTATGTATGTTTTGGGTTCTCAAGCAGTTCAATTTGTTTGTCTTTCTTCTTAAGAAAACAAACATGCATATGCATTCTCACTTGTTTCTCCCACCCTCTCACCCATAGATAGGCTTCAGAATCAGTCTTTATATCAGTCAAATACTTTCCAATTGGGGTTTCTTTTATATTTGAAGAAAAAGCTTTGCCAGCAAGGCTTCTGTTATAAATAATGAAGCTTTAGCAGTTGAAGCCTGTAAATAATTTTTAGGCACTGCAGATAGACTGCATGTGGGCACCCATATGTCTATCTAACCCACCCTGACCCCAGTAGCTGGAAATGCCTGAGGGAGAATGTATCTGAGCCCTGGTGCTAGGTGCTCCAAAAGCCTCTTTCACTGAAATAGCCTTTTCCTCAAGGAAACAAGGAGCAGAAACAAGTGCTTTGCTCACCTCTGGGCTCAGATTGCCTTGTTCATTGCCATCCTCACCAGAGTTTCCTCTCTGAACAAACTGCTTGAAATCCATCTGACTCCACCACTAAAGTCATGTAAACTACATATATGTATTAATACTGTTGAAAGTGATGCTCAATTCAGATGTGACAGATGTTAAAAGTTCTTGTTAAAGGTTGCTTGGGGCATCTTAAATAGTTGTGAAAAAATCCACTTGTCTGATCTTCCTGCTTCAGAAACAAATGCTGTTATGTATCTGTTGAATAGAAATTGGATGGATTTGAGAGGATTTTAAAACTGCAGCTCTGTTCATGTCATCGGACACTGTGTTTCTGGGTAAAAATAGTTTTCCCTGCTTCAATTTTTATTCCTCAACCTTTTCATCATTTCATATGACCCTTTTAATACCTTGCTTGGGAAAGATAATCTAGATTAATCAAATACCTGAGCATGACCAATAAATGTAGGTGCTCTTAAGGGCAGATGTCCTCTGAAAGAGTTATTTACTTTTCCAAAGGTCCAATCAAATAATTTGGGGAAGTGAGTTGTTTTCAACTATTATTTAAGTGATGTCACTGGTAGTAACTAACCCAGCTTCAGGTACTTTAATTCCTTCAACAAATATGTTGCAAATTGCAATAACCTCAGTAGCTATGAACTACTTGGTTTTTTACTAGTTTAATTTGACATGAGCATGAATGTGGAGTGAGAGTAAAATGATTAAATAGAGAGAGAATTATTCTTAAACATTGGATTGTCTACTCATATGAATATGAATCACAGAATCCCAGACTGGTTTGGGTTGGAAAGGATCTTAAAGCTCATCCAGTTTCAACCCCCTGCCATGGGGAGGGGTACCTTCCTCTAGACCAGGTTCCTCCAAGCCCTGTCCAACCTGGCCTTGAACACTGCCAGGGATAGGGCAGCTATAGCTTCTACGTGCAATCTGTGCCAGCACCTCACCACCCTCGTAGAGAAGAACTTCTTCCTTATATCTAACCTGAACTTCCCCTGTTTAAGTTTGAACCCATTACCACTTGCCCTATCACTACAGTCCCTGACGAAGAATCCCTCTACAGCTTCCTTGTAGACCCCCTTCAGGATTTGTCTGATTTAGTTCAGGAGTGCACTTGCTAAGAGGGCTGTCCTTAAATACTTTGATACTTGGATATCAAATATGGTGAAAGTCTCCTGGGTTTAGATGTGGAATGATGCAGTCAGTCTTTCAGTGCTGTTTTTATCCTGTTTGGAAGAGTGTTTGAGTTTTATTCAGACTTTCCTGGGGTAAGTTGATAAGATTTTAGAAGTTGGCAAGCAGGAAAAAACCAAGTTCTTAGTCAAACTTTATTAATTTTGTGTTTAAAACTTACTTGTATTTCTATTAGTTTTGTTGATTGATAAAGGTTGTATCAAAATGAAACTACCTTTTATGTTCTAGGCAATGCTACAGCACATCAAATACATCTTTATCATATGTTTGAGTTTCCTTACTGAGAGCTCTACACATTAATAACATCCTTATAAAAAACTTTACCAGTGATAAAAAAACTCAGGTACTTTGAAAATCAAATGACAAGTCAGGCGCGGTCGGAGGTAAGTGTTCTTTGTAGCAAAGTAGCTCATCTAGACTTAGTTCTAACCTGCAACATTGCCGTCTGGCAGCTGGTGTAGCAATGAGCTGCTACAAAGCAATGTTTCCTCAGTAACGTGTTCAGCTTTTCTTTGGTAAGGGTATGCTTCAATTGTTTTGGGGTGGATGTGTGAAAGGGGAGGGTGTGTAACTTTTATAGCCCTAGGAAACATTTTTTTTGTGAGTGAAGATACTTAGGGAAAACATACAAGATGAGTGAAATAATTATACAGAGAGAGTTTTTCCTTAAACGCTGGGTTCAAGATGTAGGCCACATATGTAATCATGTTTTTAGAAATGAGTCCTTAGTAAACCAGTTCTTTGGCAGCAGCATGTGGTTGCACTTTATATGCATGTTTTCTTTCGGAGAGAAAGCAAACCATATGACATAACCCCAGTTGGAGAAAAATGATTGTTTAGAATACTTTGTTTATTTATATAGCACCACAAGATGAAATATGTCTTCATCTGAAAAACCTTGCAGCAGATTAAAAAGGTGAGCAAGTGACATCTGCATTTTCACATGGCCAGTCTGGAGTACTGTGTAGTGTGGTTAACAAGCCCTGCTTACAGGGATATCAAATTAGTAGCTGAACTGCTAATCAGGTGGGGGTTAATAATTCTAGGTGTCTTCATGGGCAGTGTCCCATGTAGTGGCCTTGTGATTCTGGTAATGCTCCTGAAGTGTTGCAAGGGTTCAGAAACAGCAATACTCTGCAGTGATAAGACGTCATAGACATGGTGCCTTTTAGGACTGGGAGCGAACTCCTGGTGCTGCTCACTATGTAAAATCTGGGAGCAGTGATTTGCTTTTAATAAAATACTCTGCACAGCAGTTGTTTACATGAATTGTTCAGACTAATTTCAGCAGATTGATCTTAATTATGCTCTTGAAAATGGCTTCTTAGCTTAGAAAACAAGCTGTCAGTGGGGCTGGTGGAGAGGTCCGGCCTGGATTCACCCTTTGGCTTCCACTTGGGAACCAGCTGAAAGATAAGAATTGGAAATTGCAAACCTCAGAGGCATGATTTCCTGTAATAAAAAAAGTGTTGGGCTGTGATGCCCTCGGAGCATGGGGAGCTTCACAGTGGGGTTTTGGCTGTTGGAATCCCAAACAACAGATCTCTTCAGCACATGCCTACCAAGGTGTTTCAGCATGGAAGCTGAGCCACCTGCAGCTGTAGATAGTGTTTACCTAAGCAGATATGTTACTGTACGTCTGATTTGGAACTATTTGGAAGGAGCAGTTTCCATGTAGGCCAGCGGATCATCATTTCAGAAGTAGGTCCTTGTGTCAATACCTCAGTGGGAGCTTTTATGCCCTGCAAGACCTTGTGTGTCGGTGACAGACATACTGGGGAGGGAGGTAAATGTCATCTACTGCAGGGTTTATTTCTTCCCTTAACAGGCTCCAATCAAGTGTGCACAAGGAAAGGCCATTTTGACAGTTTGTACCCAGGTAAGACATCCTTGTGTGGTTAGTGGTCTCACCTGAAATACAAAGTCTCTTTCATTCTGGATTTTAAATTGATTATTTGTACATTAAAGTTGCTTAGAATATGCAGTGTCCAACAAGTAATGCTTTGACTCTTTTTGTTTCAACTGATTAGCTTAGCTAGTAACAGTTGCTTTTCCAACTCAGCCATGAGAATGGCAGTGGTTTAGAATCGTGTGCTGTTACAGCACCAGCAGAAAACAGGAACTTAATACTGTGGCTATTAGACCTTTTAAAATTAGGCATCCTAATTGACAGAGCTAAACATGACTTAATTACTTAATGTAATTAACAGAATACCTGTTACCTTTTTAGTTGCTAGGCTGAAAGGTTCTTAGCTAAGTACAAGCTTTCGCTGTGCATGATGACCCTTGAAAGGCTTCTGGGACTCTATCCAGCTGGCAGCTTGGCATTGCTGAACAGATGTGGCTTGTCTCTGGAGAGCTGATCTGTACTGCTAGCTTTATTAATTCCTGACATTCATATTGATCTGTGGATCCAAACAAAAGTGAAGAGTCTCATGTGGAAGTGGCATAATGTGTAAGTTCCTGTTGGTCTTTTCCTGATACCTTCAGGATATGTTTTTTTGTAGGTCTAATATTAGTCTTAGCAGCTCTTCTTTGTTGTTTATGTATGTGCATGTTTTACTGTTTCTTGGCTTCATGTTCTAGTCTTGGTGATTCATAGAGCATCAAAATGCACAAAAATCATGTTCTCAGCACTTTGGAAGACCTCTCCAGATAATTCTAAACACTGCTTATTCACGGGAAGCAAGTGGGCGTGCTGGAGGAGCACTCCAGTTTCCTGAAAGTGCTCATGATTACTGAGGAGCTGCTTTGCAATTCTCTTCTCAGAAGGGAGTTCTTCACTTCTTCCAAATACTATTTAATAATTAAAATCTGGAGGTTGGGAGGAACTGCATTTTCCTGTAAGAAGGACACATGGTGAAAAAGCAGTTAAACTTTGTGCTGGTGGACCGGAGTTTGATTTCGCTTGGAGTCTAATTTATATCCACAAAAGGTGAATCATAGTCAATTGGGATTAGGATGACAAACTCAAATCGCAAGTGACAGATTTTACTCTGTTAGTCTGGGGTGAGTTAGTCAAGTGTTCTGTGTATGGGAACTCTGTGTGGGCCACCCATTAATGTATTATTATCACAGTACTAAATTGAAGTTGTGGGGTTTTTTTAATGCTTATCAAATTCAAGAGGAAACTTGAAATGGTTTAGGAGTTTATGAATAAGAACAGTATGACCAGAAGCTGGTATGTTGGAGATGCTGATCACAGGCAGTTGCAGACAGTGTGCTGAAGTTTATCAGTGGAGGATGCCAATGGGCTGTGAATTTCCCTCTTCACAGAATCATGGAATCATAGAATGGTTTGGAATGGAAAGGACCTTAAGATCATCTAGTTCCAACCGCCTGCCACACTCTGGCACAAATAATCATGTGAATGACTGCACTGAAGGTGCTGCACTAGTGCATGTTGCTGACCTCATCCCAAGGAACGTACAGCATTAGCCAATTTCTGATATAACTTGGGGAAAACATTTATTTAAATACTTACTGAAACCAGATGTTGGGGAGGTTTTTGTGGGTATGGTAAAATCTTTGAAAAAATGTGAAACTCATGACCTGTAATTATGCTGGCTGGCTGTTTATACCTTTGCAATCCCTGGTCTCTGAGGCTGTGCTTGCGTAATTCCTCTAAGGGAAGCACTTGCTGGTCAGAAAGTGGATTCAGATTGAGACCACCCAATAGTCACTGAATAGCAGTCATGGCAATATGTATGTTTTCATTTAGTATAAACATTTGGAACTTAATGACTTCCTGTTTCTAAGGATGAGAATACTCTTGCTTGAAAGAGGAGGAGGGGGAATATTCAAACAGGAAACTCTATTACATGACTGCACTTTGCATCAACTTATAGGCTTACCACCAAACTCAGAAGAAAGTTCATGAGATGTTATGATATTACAACTCAACGACACAGTCCCTGTGGTATTTGGCAAGCAGTTACAGTTGTTTTCATACAAAGACCTAAACTCGTGCATTTTGTTGAACAGAAATGGATCAAGCAACAAGAGGTGGTTGAATGGACCATGGACCAGCAAATGAAGAAGGAGCAGATAGCTGGGAAGACAGTAGGGGGAGAAGATGGTAGTTAATTCTATCCTAGTTTTGCTTTCTTTACTTTGTACGAGTTCTCAACATGGCAGTGTTGTAGAAGCAGCATGTGAAAGTCACTGTTTTGTTCAGCAGTTTTAGCAGTGGAAGCAAAGATTGGTAGGGGCTTGTGTAAATGGACTGAGGTGCACATACTCAGGAAATCTGACTCTCCTATAGTGCTGTTTTATTTTAGACCTGAACTTGGATACATTCTGCAGGCCTTTGGCTGTATCTCCTGCAGTCTCGCGTCACCACCTTATGTAGCACTCTGATCAGAGCATGTTTTCTTACCCTTTTTTCAGTAATTTTTGTTTAAGGCATCCAAGTGTGTACAATAAATGACGAAGTTGAGGCTCTTGTTAGAAAGACAGCTGCTGAGAGGTGAGGAGGGGGATGGCTTGGTTTGAATTAACTCAACAAGAGCTAGGAGGCAGGAATCAAAACCAAATGAGGTCTCATCCCTCTTTTCTGGAGGGAGGAACATATAAAACTAAACAGCATCCTTTTTGCATAGCAATAATTTACGTTTGTACTGCTCTAACTGTACACTTGAGTATCATCTCTACTGATGTTTTTGAAGGAGGAAAAATAATCACTCCCAAAAGGGCTTTGCTAGAAGTATGCTGGAGGAGCCTGTGGAAGTGAGTCAGTTTGGCTAAGTTGCAATAAAGTTCTGTCTCAACTGCAAAGAAAAGAAAAGAAAAAAACCCCCTTGATTCCTGAAGAGGAAAGAAAGGTTAACTAGTCATGTTCTGACACCCTGGCAACTTCTATTTTCAAGAAAGCTTGAGCTGTGTATTCTGAAATGAGGTCTCTCCCAGATTTGAAACATAAGAATTTGCATTTGGTGTCAAAATAAGCTAAACTAATTGAGCAGTTTTCTGAAGCTTTGAACAGTCCATGTCTTCATCAAAGTAGGGATTTGTCTTCTGAATGTAAGTGAATTTGGGTATTATTCTTGTTCATATCTTCTGTAAAGTGACTTACATATAGTTTTAATGGGAAGGGTGGGAGGATTTTTTTCTTTTCCCCTTTGGTAAACTGGAATGGAATCCCTGTAGTGAATGACAACCAAGGATTGCATCAGTAAACTTTGTTGCAGCAGTATCTGCAGGATCTGTCTTTTATCTCAATGTGGAGATCCAACCAGGCAAAACTGCAGCAGTATTTTCATTAGACAGATCCTAAATCTGTACCAGTTATCCATTGCTTAAGAAATTGTGTGTTTATTTTCCTGTATTGTTATTATTCATACTTTAAAACTAGTACAATCTCAACATGAAATATAGTATCTTGTGTTTTACCTGTAAGTGGCAAAAGGTCTTAGAAAGCACATCCTGGGGTGGAAGTGAAGCCTGCTGTGCTGTGCAGCACATAGGCTTTCTTGTCACATTTGTGAGTGAAATGGCTGATGTCATCGTGTAGCCACTGAAATTCTTTGTTCTTTTCCAACTGATAGCCTGATTTTCTTGAGTTGTGGAAATATATCATTAAAAGCCTAATCTCCCCTTAATAACATTGTCTTGAAATGTGTTTTAATATGTGCTGAAATTTGGTTTGATTGAATGGCCAGTGTCACAAGGAATTTTTCTAGTACCAGGTACAAAGAGCAGGGCAGTGGTTCTTGCTGCCTCCCTGGCATATCTAACCTGGGCATTCTCATCTACCTGTTCAATTTTAGCCATCCCTTTTATGAGTGTTTCAATTTCTTCATGGCTTGCTTGCTGTGTAAGAAAGACGTATCTGAAATGAAGAAATGCCTACTCCTAAATGTGCGTGGAGATGTTAGGAGGTTAGTTACTGTCTGTGGGTGTGCCTTCCTTGCTCTCTCCAAAGCACTAAGTGCCCCCCTGCACACGAAGTTTAAAGTACAGCCTTGCTTTATGGATATAAGGATTGTTCAGCCTGAAGAGAAGACTCCAGAGAGATCTTCTTGTTTATTGTAGCCTTTCAGTACTTAAAAGGGCCTATAAGAAAAATGGGGAAAGACTTTTTAGCAGGGCCTGTTGCGGTAGGACTTGGGATGATGGTTTTAAACTAAAAGAGGGGATATTCAGCCTGGATATGAGAAGAAATCTTTACAGTGAAGGTGGTAAAACACTGGCACAGGCTGCCCAGAGAGGAGGTGGATGTGCCATCCCTGGAGACATTCGGGGCCAGGCTGGATGTAATTCTGGGCAACCTGATGTAGTTGAAGGTGTCCCTGCTCATTGCAGGGCAGTTGGACTAGATGACCTTTGACAGTCCCTTCTAACCGCAACCATTCCATGATTCTGTTTTTTTAACACAAAACCAATCATGCTTTGCTTGAACAACAATATTGCAGTAGAATATTGTTGCTTCTAGTGTTTTTAGCAAGGCAATAAGCAGCAGCATTCTTCTGTTTGGGGAAATACTATTATTTGTCTCTATTGGAATATCTTATAGGATACGTTTTGTAAGGAAA
The DNA here is from genome assembly GCF_963264785.1 of Psittacula echo. Taxonomy (NCBI): domain Eukaryota; kingdom Metazoa; phylum Chordata; class Aves; order Psittaciformes; family Psittacidae; genus Psittacula; species Psittacula echo. The sequence goes on along the minus strand of NC_137743.1, from coordinate 11,832,116 downwards.
GGCTTTGAAACTCAACAGAAAAAAGTGCAAAATATATACATCCCATTCAATACAGGACAATACCTTAAAGAAGCATGTTCTTGCCAAAGACGAGATCAAAGTTATTTGAAGTTTCCACATTGTATTTACAGCTAAAACCATCACTCTGATCTGCATTCAGAGTGATGCATGTGACAGGCCATTATCTGCCTTATTCAATGTGTATAATTAGGCATTGCTTTCTTTTCCTTTCTGTGCAGGGGTTTAAAGATTTAAAGGAATAATGATCTGTGCACTCTCATGCAGCATTTGCATAATTAATTTGGGAGGTTGGTCAGAAGAATTTGTTTTGAAGCTTTTGTGCCTAAAATAGGTTCTACTGATTTATAGCTAGAGATAAGTATTGACATACATTCTGCAGTGGAATAATATAGTGAAATTATGTCCTGTGGTAACGTTGTTGGGGTTTCAGGCCTGGGCTGTGGTCTTTGGCCTTCAGGCGAACACTTCTGGAAGTAGGTTCTAACACTGATATTTTGGTGTGCATTGGCATTTTCCTTTTGAAAAGTAGACAGCTGTGCAAAAAGAATACTCTCTGCGCAAACCAATGCAGCATGTATCCAAACTGAGGAGTGTTCATTCTGAAACCGCTTTAGAAATAATTTGTTTTCTATTCAGGGCCCAGCTTTATTGAATGCAAAGGTGACCTGGGTTTATTTTGAAATCTAAGTTTAAGATACCTTTTTCCCCCCCCTTGAAAACCCTGTGTAGAACTGTCTTACTGTGTCAAGGATGGATAACAAAACATGTTTTGCCTCTTGCAGACATATACACACATGCAACCTCCATTGCTAAGCAGTGGGTTATATCCGTAGAAGGAATGTTTTGTTTTGAACTTTCAGAAGTGTACCGCATACCCCTGAATTTTTATATTCTCCAAAGAATTCTGGTTATTCTGGCATGGAGGATCTCATCATGTGGAGTCCCGTGGCATAGCTGTCCTTTGAGTATGCTGTATTGAGTGTGATCCCTGCATGTGGGCTGCAGCACTGGCCTGGGAGAGCATCTGATGGAACCCTGCACTGTTCAGGCCCATTGGTCTGGAGGTTTTGTGGGGAATCCTCTCTGAAATCCAGTACTCATCACGGCAGGGAAACCTGCTTGGGTTCACGGTGTTGAAACCTCTCTTTTACCTGACCCCCTCGGGCTTCTTGGAAGGAAAGATTTGTTGCTTCATGAGTTAGAAATTTGTTTTCACTTTGAAAGAGGAACCACAAGATGTGGGCAGCCCGAGTTTTTAGAAAGTTACAGGGGAACTGTGGCACGCATGAAGGAGCAGCCTGTATCAAGTGCCAACTGTACTCTAGGTTATTTTTAGCGCCTGTTCTTGTACTGTTGATGAGAGAAGTAGGCTGGGACTGGTGCTGAGAGGGTGTGCATCCTGCTTACACCTCTGTGGCTGTGCTCTTGCCCCTCCAGTAGATAGCTGTGGCTTGCCATTGCGGTTGCTAGTGCAGAATGCTTCAGATTCAGTTCCTTAAACAATTTGGAGGCATTTTGCTTCATGTACCTTTCTGAGCCAATGCTGTGCTTGCTACAGAAGCAGCACAAAACCAGGAATTTTGTTCCTTCAGATTCTGCCCTGTTTCCTTAGAAACTAATTTCATACCAGTGCTGCAGACTGAGAATCAAGGCACTTCATGTTCTCTGTGTTAGAAACATGTAAAATCCAACTGATGCACAGTAAGCGCAAGTATATTGGTCTTCAGTTCTTTGCAGATTCTTCTGTTCCCTGCAGTGAGTCTTCTTCTAGTGACCCTTTTCCAACTCGGATGCATAGAGAACAAGGCCCATTAGGGGTTGATATTCCTTTGACTAAACTGCAAGGAGTTGTCATTGATGGAAGTAAAACTTATTTTTAGTGGCTTGCATGAAACATTCAGCTTGTCTCAGGAAAAGCAAGTTCAGTTGCCTGATGCATTATTGTCCATGTCTTCCCTTCCAAGAGAAACCAGAATTACCAATTCTGGGGAAAATTTGAACAGCTTGAAATCACATAAAGGGTGGGAAAATCTTTGTTAGTGGAGGTAATGCTAACTGGTAACAGATCTCCTGGGGGTTTGTTTCTGATAAATAATTAGGCAATACTTCCCCGAAACAGAGATATGTTGCATCTTCACTATGCTTCAGCTAATTTTAATGACAAACAGCGGTTATTCATATTGATGGCCCTTTTGTGGGGTTTGGAGATGAGGAGGACCAAACTTGGAAGGCTTAATGTTGAATCAGCCTAGAAACTGGCAACTAAAAATGCAAGCAAATGATGGCAGTAAGTTCTCATTTCCTAGATGTGTAAGAGGTAAATGTTGGCAAGGGAAGTGTTTCTGTCCCAGCTGCTAATTATGCTGCTCCAGCATTGTGTGGCCACAGAGGTTTATGCAGGATTTTAACTGTCTATTTTGCATTCTTTTATATGTGGTAGTATTTGGGTGAGTTATTTCAGCAGTTATTTCTCACATAGGCAGCTTCAATTAAGTTTTGAATTCATTGTTATTTCTACACAGTGTATTTCCTGCTCTAATGAATTTACTGTGGTGGTGGTATGCAGCCTCCCACACATCTGTAATTGAGCTTCTACTCCTTGGTATTCCAGAAGAGCTGTTGAAGAGGCAGGAATATAGTTGATGTGATCATTAAAAATCATTACCCCGCTGAAAGGTCACTTTGAGTTAAATTCAGAGGTTCAACTTGGAACTAAACAACAGCAGTAGTTCTCTTTAAGCAGTCGTCCTTCTGGAAAGGTATTTTTTCCTCTAGTACATGTTTTCTAATTCCTGTTACAGTATAGTTCCACACTGGCATTTCTCCTTATCACAGGTATTAAATTAGCTCGTTAAAACTGAAATGAGTTTGGGGAATTAATCAGATGTTTGGGACAAGCATCACAAAGCATTGGGATCCTTCAGTTCCCCATTGAAGTTAGCTGCATGTCATGCACTGCTCACTGCTTTCATTAATTTTTCTGTAACAAAGATGCCAATCTGGCTTTCATTTAAACTCGATGCAGCATTCTGGTGCATGTCAAGCTGCAAAATAGCTTTTAATGATAAGCTGGAGCTAACTACCTTTGATCAAAAAGATAGTGTGCCTTGAAAAATAGGTTTATAAATTGGACTGAAAGGGAAGCATTATGCAGCAGCTCAGATAAAGCCAGATAAAAGTGGGTGGGTGCTTTAAGAACATATGGTTGGAAGTAAAAACCAGTTTGAGGTAGTTGCCTGTCTTCTGCAGTTTGCAAGTCTTCCTCAGCACATCTGTGTCCACAGTGTTGGGAGGTGGGGGTGGCAGAAGGGATGTTTTGGTGGGAAAAAGAGGAAGAGAGATGCAGCAAAACTGCTCTTACTGTCTAAATAACCACTTTGGTACAATCACCGCTATCCTCATTCATTATTCATTAATGTTCGTGCTGTTTTTAAGGGCTTTTGTGAAAAGGTGAAAACTGAAGGGGGGGGGGGGAAACAGTAATTTCTCTCCCTCTCTCTGGTAAATGGAATTGTATGGCCTCAGCAGAGCTCACAAGGAGGATTGTGTGAGCTCCCCAGAGGGCACAATAATTTTCTTGAGCAAATGAGAACTTAGAAAATAACTGTGCAGACAGGACAGGAAGATAGAAGGGGATTTTCTTTGTTCATGAGCAAATTTAACTTTCTTCTTAGTAAAGTAAATACACTCCAGATGGCTGGAAAGTACAAGATGCTCCCAGGGGTTAGGGTGGAGGGTGGATGAATTAAGCTTTGTAGAAAGTCAAAAGTGAACAAGTAAGATAAAGTTCAAAAAGAAAGAAGGAGTGGAGTTGGTTTCTATTCTTTCTTAGGGCTGGGGCTGGATTGAGCATTTCAGGAGAGGGATTCAATTAAAGAATATAAAGAGGCAATGTTTCTGTTTAGAATATCAGAATGAAGCAGGAAGAGGACTGATAAAATCTGGTTTTCTTTCAGTTTGTAAATAACTCGTAATCTTCACTTCCAAATACAGCTTGTTTCAATAAACAAGAGTTCGGGTACTTTGTAGCTGACAAAAAAAACCACAAAACACTCAAGATTTATACACTTAAAAGATCTGTATGTCCACTGATCATTATTAGTTTTGCAGCAATAGTGGTGTTATGAGTTTACCTAAGGCTTTATCCATAAATTAATGCTGGAAGAAAATAATACCATATATCTGAAGTTTATGTTGTGAAATGTCTTCTGATCATCTGTTGTCAGGCACTGAGATTCCTCATGGGAGGTTGTGCCATGCCTTGGTGCAACTCTGCTGATTGCCTCAATCACTGCTGGGAGTGTGGGAAAAACCCTCTTCTATCCCTCAAAACATCAACTACAGGGCTTCATTTTTATTTCTATTCCTGTTTTCGGCCATGGTATGAGTCAAGTTTGGACTGTCTGAGAAAGATGCTGAATGCTTGTGACCTTGCTGAAAAGGCTCAGAAGCCATGTTGCTGAAGTAGAATGGGGGTAATGCTTCAGCTTCCTAGCTAAAAGAGAAAACTGTGTGCTAGTGCAGGTGTAGGGATGCTGTAGACTTGATGGGTTAGAAATAAAAACAACATAACATTAAAGGAAAAGATGAGATTAGAAAGGAATTGGCGGCTGCTCAGGTGGTCAAAGCATCATTAAAGCATGACTTCTTAGTAAAAACATCCTGATTGGACATTCTTTGGGAATGAAGTGGTAAAGACAGTTTCCAAAAAAACCCAAACCATGCTGTGAGATGAAATGTAGTGTGAGAATGCCCTAGATCTTATTGTTACTTTACATGAAAAAGTATGGAAAGATTCCCTATGAAACTTGCCTTGTTTTTTACCCTTAGGCAGACCACTGTCACTATGCCAGTGCTATAACTGCAAATGTTTATTTTTTGCATGCAAACTTGTGTTTATTTACATGAGAATGGTGTATCAAAGACACATACCTGAGTGACTTGGGGAGTTGGTCTTGTTTCCTTGTGTGAGAGATGGAGCACGAGGGAGCAGAGGTCTTGCTCCCTGAAGAGTCTACTCCTTTTTTTGAAGCTTTGACGCTGCAGTGGATGTATTGGGCAGAGGAGGAGGTAGATGGGCTGTGTACAGCACCAAGAAGTTGCTTCCAATTACACATTTGAGTTGATTAAAAATCACCTTAAATGATTAAAAAAGTTTTTTTCATGGGTGTCAGAAAATATCAAGGGCTATGTAGGTGCAGGGCCCTTTCCCAGTGGTAAAATAGTGTATTTGTGATTTATAGGAGGTTACCCAAAGCAGTGCTTATGGGCAGTTCTCATACCCAGAGCACACATGGCAATGGAAGAGGAGGAGCAGGCCAGAGATGAAGTGCTCTAAGTGCAGGGGATGGTACTGAAAACTGAATGCAGAAGTAGGATTGAAGCATGAAAGGAGGGAGCTGCAACAGGGGGAGGATGGGATCACTTACAACCTTTAGCAGTCCTGGCATTTTTGCACAACTATGTATTGTTGAGGGTGGGATCCTGCAAACCACTAGATGTGAGTGGTTGGAGAGGATGGTTTCTGGTGAGAAGCTGAGAGCAACTCTTAAAACACAGGGTATGACATGTTAGTAGGTGAAATCTGAGGGCAGTAATGAGATTGTAGCAAAAGCTAAAGAGTTGGAGTCCACACTGAAAGACTGGTAGAAAATGAGAGAGATCTTGTCTCGGGGACAAGAAGAAAGAAAGCAGGAAACCTGTGGCAACAAAAGGTGAGAAATGACTCATGCCGTGCTTTCAAATTTCCTTTTCTTTTTAAAAAGGAATATAAGAGATTTTATTTTCTTCCAGTAGAGATTGAAAATCTGAAGAGTGAATACCAGAATATATGTGGAGCGCGACAAAAAAAGTAGAGAGGGAAAAAAGCTTAGGATGCAAGTTGGAACTAGGTGATCTTTAAGATCCTTTCCAACCTAAACAATTCTATGATACTATAAGTTTAGGGGCATTAAATAGCAGCTGGAAAATGCTAGGTGGGTTTTATTTCCTTCACAATTATCCAAACCAGAGACATAGGTTGAAAATTATTTTGCTTAAATGTCTTATGTGTAGCTTTAATATATGCTTTGTAATTTTCCACAATGAAGGCTAAAGGACCACTGTCTGTTTTCCCCTTGGCAGGCTTTTTGAAGCCACCTTTAGCACTTGTATTTCGTCTAACTTAAAGTACCTGTCACTGAGACACATGGAGTATGTGTGAGGTGTCCCTGCAGGGGTTTGAAGCTAGATGATCTTAAGGGCCTTTCCAACCCAAACCATTCTATGAATACAGCTTGGCTAACGCCCATCTCAGTAGGGACTTCATTTTAAAGGTTTGAAGGGAGTATGTAACTCTGAAGTTATTTTCCTGAGGCCAGCTAGGATGCCTGTTGCAGAACTGTACCAAGCATCCAGATCCTTAAGGCCATTCAGCTGATATCTGAAACTGCCATTTCCCACTGCTTGGACTATAACTATACGAAAATTTAATAATGCAGTACTTAAAATACCCCACCTGAAACTGTATTTACAGTCTTGCTGAGAAACAGAGTAGATACCAGACAGCAGCTCTGGTCTTCACATCACTGAATTATTGAGCATTGAGCCTTTAGTAGTGGGATTTATCAAATGACAAAGGTAAAATGGAATAGCAAGTATTAACTATAAACTGTAAAGTAAATGTGAATTAGCATCTTCATATTCATATGTATGTATTTCAGCCAGAAGTCATAATTAAAGCTTTTCAGGTACTCTTCAATAGCTTTGGTTTGTAACATTTTCCCAAAATCTCTGCTTCCTTACCAACACCAAACTTCCACTGACTGTAGTGCCGTTAACTTAGGTACGAATGCTACATAGACTCTGCCCACTAGTTTCTTACTATCCTGATCATGCATCTTGCTGCAGTGACTGTAGGCAAAAATAAATATGAACTGTGCATTTTAATGAAAACCAGCAAATCATTTATTGCGTGGCTTGATATTGCTATGTTCTAATTGTGGAAAAATGTGGTGTGCTCTATCTACTGCTTTGCCTTACAGCCTGCAGAGTTTGGGTAGCTCTTTATAGCCTCACCAGTAAGATGAAATTGAAAAGCTGTTTGGTGCATGTTTTTCTCTAGGATGCTGACTGTTATAAGAATAAAAAATAGGTTTTAAGTAGCCTTCTAAATCTCAGCACTGACTTTGGCATATCAGCCTATGTGGGGGTTTGGTTATTCAGTTAAGATAACTGAAAAAAAAACCCAACCAGTTTCTGCTGCATTGTTTGTAATTAAACCAAGCTGCTGCTTTGTGTAATTTCTGTTTAGATCTTCAGCATCATCTAAAAAGGAGGGGTGGGTTCATATGTTTGTAACTTTAGAAAACCTGAATTCTCCAAGACCGAGAGTGCCCTGTGATGAAAGGTCAGTACTTTGAGAGCTCAGTGTGCATCTCCCTGAGAGGAAAGATCAAGAGATGGAATGGTTCAAATAAATCTCTTGGAAATTTTAGCTTTCTGTTCAGTAACTCCTGGTAAATGGTTTTGTATGTGAAAATATTATGGGAGACTTGCAATGGGTATCTTAGCATTTATCATCCTGGAATGGGCTGATGCCAACCTTATGAAGTTTAACCATGCCAAGTGCAATCCCAGGCACGGGAGGTGATCCTGCCTCTCTACTCTGCTCTCGTGAGACCTCACTTGGAGTATTGTGTGCAGTTCTGGTGTCCTCAACATAAAAAAGACATGGAAATGTTGGAGCAAGTCCAGAGGAGGGCCACGAGGATGATCAGGGGACTGGAGCACCTCCCATATGAAGACAGGCTGAGAAAGTTGGGGCTGTTCAGCCTGGAGAAGAGAAGGCTGCGTGGAGACCTCATAGCAGCCTTCCAGTATCTGAAGGGGGCCTACAAGGATGCTGGGGAGGGACTCTTCATCAGGGGCTGTAGTGATAGGACAAGGGGTAACGGGTTAAAACAGGGGAAGTTTAGATTGGATATAAAGCAGAAGTTCTTTACTGTAAGGGTGGTGAGGCACTGGAATGGGTTGCCCAGGGAGGTTGTGAATGCTCCATCCTTGGCAGTGTTCAAGGCCAGGTTGGATGAGGCCTTGGGTGCCATGGTTTAGTGTGAGGTGTCCCTGCCCATGGCAGGGGGGTTGGAACTAGATGATCTTAAGGTCCTTTCCAACCCTAACTATTCTATGATTCTATGAATATTAGAGTGTAGGAGCGTTTCATGTATGATGATGGCCTCTTCATCCATAGCACCGTAGGGATGAGTTTGTTGTCAAAGCCTTGTAGCCCTGTTTGTCTGCACATGGGGCACCAGAGTCCTATCCCACTCTCCTTTTCAAAGAGCATGGAGGATTTTTCCATGTTTCCTCCTAAAAGAGGAATTCCAAAAGTTGAAATCTTGTAAGATTGCAAACACTACCAGATAAGCAAAGTCTTCTGATGTCTCTATCTGAAGTTAAGGCATTTGTCTGCCTTTTCTACTATCCAAAATTCTTGACTCATTTGACACACTAACTCCATAAAGCTTTGTCTTTCAAGGCGTTTGATTGTTTTGGTTTTTCCTTCTGAAAACAATTTGGTCTCTTTTGTAGCACATTTCAGTTTTGTTCTGTTTTTATGACTTGTTCCCTGTGTTTTCCTTCAGCTGCAATGAAGAGAATTAAGTACAGTTGTAGCCCTGATTAAAATCTTGACTTAATTGAGTTGCAAATTGCCAATGACAGACACTTGTTAGGGGGCTGATGATTAGCACCTTTTAGCGTTCCTTTCTATTCCTGACCCTTCACGATTCTCTCTGATTTTTACCATTGCTTATGTTCATTTCCTCTGTTTTTTTTTTTTTTTTTTTTTTTTTTTTTCTCTTAGCAGCCTGAAGCTCTGCACAGGGTGTAAATTGCTTTCTCCATGATAGTGACTTGTTAATTAGCTGTCAAGAAAATTAAGTCTCTTTGTAAGGCCCGTCTTGCTTTTCCCTGGTGTACCTCTGATACTTGGTCTCCTAATGCAGGGTCTTAAGGCTTGTGGAGTACTAAGACTGGAATTACCCATATTGAGATGGCAGCATTTTCAACTACCTTTAAAGGGATTCATAGTGTCATTTGGCATAGCTGAAATAATAATCCTAAAATGGAGAAGCTGACACGGAAATCTATCAAGGAGTCATAGAATGGTTTGGGTTGGAAGGGGACCTTAAATCTCATCCAGTTCCAACCCCCTGCCATGGGCAGGGGCACCTTCTGCTAGACCAGGTTGCTCCAAGCTCTGTCCATCCTGGCCTTTGAACACTTCCAGGGATGGGGCTGCCACAGGTCTTCTGGGCAACCTGCTCCAGTGTCTCAACACCCTCACAGTAATTTATTCCTAATATCTAATCTGAGTCTACCATCTCTCAGTTTAAGACCATTCTTCCTTGTCCTGTCACTACATGCCCTCATAAAAAGCCTTTCTCCAGCATTCTTGTAGGCCCCTTTAGATATTGAAAGGCTGCTTCCTGAAGCCTTCTCTTTTCCAGGCTGAACAAGCCCAGCTCTCTCAGTTTGTCTTCCTAGGAGAGGTGCTCCAGCCCTTGGAGCATCTACAGCGTCATCTGGATTTGCTCCAGCAGCTCCATGTTGTCCTCCTGTTTGGCACCCCAGAGCTGATTCAGGATTGCAGGTGGGGTCTCATAAGAACAGAGTAGAGGGGGAGAATCACCTCACTCAATCTGCTGGTCACTTGCTTAGCTCACTAGACTAACATGGGAGATATTGTATAAGGTACAGGCAGTATATTACCAGTAGTAGTGCTTTTTCTTCCACTTGCAAGTTGAGTAACAACTCATGTTTCCTTGCCAGTCCTCTTCTCTAGCATTGCTTGCCTTACTGTCAGGGAATGATGCAGGACTGACTCTTGTTACTGATATACTGAGTTATAGCTTGGCCTGCTGGTCTGTTGATAGAGATGCTAACCCTATTTTAGGGAAATCCAACAAATATGTAGAAATTGCAATAGAAATGTAGATTTGGATTAGACAGAGATGCTTAATAATTAAACATAAGTGCTCCTTCTCTCTTTTTCTCTAACCCTCAGGAACTATATTCTAGTAAAGCCTCTCAGGTGCTGAGTTTCAGTCAGGATACCTTGTGGCCCTGGTATGACACTTCTGTATCCAATTATATCATCTATTTTGTATGCTGAGTGCCGAGAGTGGAAAAGATGGAAACATGGCTAGATTGTCAGTTGTTTCCAATGAAGAAATCTCTGTTTGGTGGAACTGTTTGCATTCCTGTGGTCAGTGGTATAAGGAAATACCATGTTATGAAAAATTCCCAATTGTTTCCTTAAGGGCTCTTAGAGTTGCACAATCTTTTGATGATTGTGTTTGTTAAAAAAAAACAAACAAACAAAAAAAAAAAAACCAAAAAAAACCCAAAACAAAACCTTCTTCAGTTTGGAACTCAGTTTTCTTAATTATTTACTAGGGCTGTTTTTCATACCCGAGGTTTGGATCCAAACCAGAAGTGTATTTTCCTACTACACACTGATCAGCCATTATAATACGAGTAGTTGAAGAAAATTGTATTTTCATTCCAGCACATGTTTCTTTGGGATATCCCATCCCCTGACTCTGTCATTGTGATTACTCATAGTTTCTCTATGATGAGAGATGCAGTTCTAAAATGTTGCTTCTCAGAGTGGGAGAGAGCTCTCAAATAACCAAATGGCTTTTACACTTTAGTTCTAAGAAGATAAATGGTATCTCTGCCACACACACAAATCCTGTTGTCCTACAGACTGAAGCCCTCGTTTAACATTTAATTTATCTTTGCTTTTTCAGTATCCTGTTAGGATTTGTGTAATATGTCTGATTTCTGACATGTGCATTTATTCAGATGTATTCCAAATTTGTTGAGGCTGCTCACGTTCAATGTTTACTGCTGTCGTGTCTTGAGTTAAATCAGTCTCTCTTCCTAATTTATTCATCCAAGAATATCTTTCAGTTGTTATTTGCCCTGATCTGAGAGCTGGCTTTGAGTTGGTTCTTTACTGTGTGACTGTTATTCCTCTTCAGATTTCCTTTTTCCCATTCTTTGTGCAATCCTTATCCTTTGTTACTGAATGTATAATGTTCCTTTTGGCCATACAGGCATTTAATTAATGACTAAGAGCTGAGAATATGGCCTAAACAATGCACAGCATAGTGAAGATAACTGCTGGCCAGTACTTATGTAAGAGTTTCTTACCCATACTCAAGGGCTGGGTAGAGTGGGATAAAAGGGCCCCAGTGGATTAAGCAGGGTGAATTGGGTCATGGAACCGAATGGCAAGGGGTTGTTTTTGTTGGTTTCTGCTTTTGTTTGTTTTAATAATGTGAATTTTGAATTGAGAAGAGAGGAAGAACTTGTGAAAGTGCATTGGGTGATACTGGGGAGAAGGGATGTGAAGAAAGGGATTGTATCAAAGAGTTTGTGACAAAGGGCAGAAAAAATATCTGCTCAAAAGGATACGATGTTTGGAGTGTCATGGCTCCTGGCTTCAGCTGTTTTCCCACTGCCTTCTTATGCCGAGAGCTGTAGGGTCTCCAGCTTCTCCAGTGGCATGGATGAGCAAGCTGGGCATCACTTATGCAGGGGTGCACTGGCCTTCGTGTGAGTGAACAGGCCTTTGCAGCTCCCTGAGAGGTAATGTAGTGTTAAACACCATCGTAAATGGGCATCTCTACATTCTGCCAACTGGTGCTGTGGGACCAGGAGGGAATATTACATTTTCATGTCTGAGAGTGGTCTGGCAATGCCCTCTAGAAAGAGTAGCTGTTAGGCTGCAAGACAGGCTCTCTGCTTGTGGGTGACAGCTACGCTTAAAATAACATATCGGGAACTTGCATAGAAATAGCATTCCCTTATCTCTAGCAGTGTGAAGTAGATGAAAAATAAACCCTACTCACGCCGAGAATAAGCACTCACATTAAAGTGTTTAAATTCCTGATGCTGTGGAAAGCTCCTGCTCTAACACAACATTGTGATGCCAATATGTTTCCTCCGCTTTCCCCAGTCACTGCCATCACTTGATGTGCTCTGCCAGGGAGCACTTGGCAGCACAGCAAAATGAGCAAATATGGCGAAGCCCCATGCAGAGCACCTGTCTAGAGCCAATCCTATCCCTTAAATTTGTATTCCTGTCAGGTCTAAAGGTAGATGAAATAGTTTTGTGGCTGTTTACCTGTATTAATACTGAGTACAAGTACATTGTTCATTCCTAAATAAGAACTTGCTGAAAACACTGCCGTATTTGTGGCAACATTTCTTTTTCAAGGGCGCAAGGAACTGACTTTCTGTGACAAAGTAATTCAGGGAAAAGAGACAATTTGAGCACACATGCAATAGCATCTTATTTTTTTAACTGTGGTTCTCTTGGACACTTTTTGCTTCAGAGTATCTTGTGACTGTAATGTCTCGCAGTAATTTTGTATAATTCTACTTGCTTCTTTTGATGAAGCCTGTTTTCTTTTGAAGTCAGTTCTTTACTGCTGAAGGTCATAGAGAACACTGAGTAACCCAGCCTTTAGTGCTGATGGGGAATGGGATAGCCAGCCTGCTGAAGTGTTGGAACTGGTCAAGTATTTGTAGTACAATATACTGAGAAGACTTAAGCAACAATGTTTGAAGTTACTGTATTAGTCATGAGAGTCTGGAAAGGAAAAGCTTGTGATGGTTGAAAGAGGCTGTTACAACCTCATGAATAGCAACAGGTTTGCAGGTTGGTGTGAAGTGCCGCCTGTGCCTGATGGTGGGCTGAGCTCAGGGTTTTCATAATGCATAAAATATCTCATTTGCACTGTATAGGTCTTAAAAAAGAAAACGTAGCATATGTTTTGTATGCATGTATAAAATCAAGGAGTCTGGCCTCTGTTTCCCAGGGAATAACTGCTTTTCTTTGGAGAAGTGGTCAAGGGAAAAGGGAAGACAATGGAAATAGATTTGTCAGGTTTGATTGAACTTGTGCTCAAAGACTTAGAAGACAAAAGGTGATAGAATTAAGCAGTTGCTATCTGATATACTCATTCTACTTTCATGTCAAAGATAAAGGCAAGCGGAAAACCCATAGCTACTCAGTGGTGGGAAAGGGTCAGAGCAAGGTAGTTGTTTCCTTGCTTTGCACACCAGTAGTTGTCAGCCTTCAAAGAGAAGTATTGTGTTCCTTTCACTGGCTCTCCACCCAGCCCAAGCCTGCCTGTGGCAGCTCCAGAGTTCAGCTTCTGCTAGGCAACAACAAGAGTTGTGGACTGGGGCTGTGAGGCTCTATTTTAACAATGCAGCAGGTAGACTGGATTCTAGTTTGATTTGTAACCCAAGCTGCCTGAGGCAAAATGGTGAGATTCCCAACTAGCTGCTCTTAAATGAGACTACCCTACAGAAGAATCTTTTGTATGTGAAAAATGCCTTCTGTGATAACACAGTAAAATGTAATTCAATAAAGTACTGTGACAAACAGTTCAAGAAAATAAATGTTGTGTTAATGTGTTCTTAAGTGTACAGTATATTCCAATAATACTGAAAAGCCTACCAGGAGTCAGTAATCTCCTTCTTCTGTTTTACAGGTCAACTACATTACTAGAACAAGGAGAGCTGTGGAAAAAATCAAGGTACCTAAAAAACATTTTACTGTCTGAATTCTTGGCTGTGTGGTTGCTCCTCATTTAGTGTAAGGATTTTAAGGGGGAGGAGGGGAACTGGATCAGCAAACTGCCACATTAAAAAGCAGAGGCAAAAAAATCACAATAACTTTAGTCTCCATGTTGTGCAAAATACTTCTGTGAGATGAAATTTTCTTTAGCTTTGGTGTGTATGCAAGAGTCTGAACAACAATCCATAACATATAGAATCATAGAATAGTTAAGGTTGGAAAGGACCTGAAGATTATGTAGTTCCAACCCCACTGCCATGGGCAGGGACACCAGATGTTTGCTCCAGATATGTGATGGAGCTTCTTAGGTGTAAAGATACCGAGGTTTCCTGCAAGTGCCAGCCACAGCGAGGTGAATATTACCTATTTGTACTACTGGGTACGCTGACCAGCTAATAGGTATCATCAAAGATGAGTGAATGTGGTGCTTGCAGCTTTGTTCATCACAGTCATCAGCAGATTTCACTTTATTTAACTATGACATGTAGAATTCCTAAAGGTGCAGAAGGAGGAGGACAAAGACAGTCAAACCTGAGCAGTAACCTGTTTTTTCCAAGCGAGGGGGTTTTGATACCTTTTTCAGACAATTCTATTACGTTCTACAAGTGTTACTTGGTATTGCTAGCATATGTTGTTTTGAGGTCTTCATTTTTATAATAGGCAGCAAGCATTCCTGCAGTGCAGTTTCTTAGGGATTTTAGTACCTAATTTCTTATCTGAAGTATGTTTTTTACCAGTGTTTTCTACAGCTCCCCAGTCCTTGATTAAAATACAGAGTGGTATAACTTATATTTTTATGCCTGTTATGTAACTAAAACCACCTATGTTAAAATTATCCTGTTGCTAGCACCTGGCTGTGATTCTTTTGGGTTTAGTTTTCAGGGACTTTTGGAGTCAGAAAAGTTATTTGCTGTGAAATATTACCTGGGAAATGCTACACATGCCTTACAAATGCAGTGCTATAGGGCAGAAACAAGGAAGGAGTCAAGGCATTGTCACTTCATCAAAATATAAAGACAATGGCTTTTATTAATAAAAGCTTATTGCGTACTTTTGTGCACTTCAAGCTGAATAGTGCTGAGCTGCCTTCTTCCACTAACAGTGCATGAATTTATTACTTGTTGCCCAGAGAAGCTGTGGCTGTCCCATCCTTGGCAGTGTTCGAGGCCAGGTTGGATGGGGCTTGGAGCAACCTGCTCTAGTGGAAGGTGTCCCTGCCTTGGTAGGATTTGGAACTGGATGATCTCTAAGGTCCCTTCTAACCCAAACTGTTCTGTGATTCTATGACATGTTCATCGATAATGCCTTTCATTTCAAGAAGCAGATTAATTTCTTGGTTCTTTGATTTTTACTTTTAAGATAATTCAGGTGATTGCTTCCACCTTTAAATTGAGGTCTTCTCTGATGCTTGGGCTGTTTAAAATGCAAGTTGTTTTCCTGGGATACTGGGAGACTGACAGCTGTACATGAGCCCCAGCGTGTCTGCATTCCCTTTGGTGTTGAACTTGCCTCTCCTGCAGGCTCCTGGTAAGATGAGAAGCTGGCGAAAAGCATAAAATGGAATTCATGTGTGGCTGGAAAAAGGATACAAGTGAGTCTCGGACTCTATCTGGCGTCTCCAGTGCTGAAGGAGAGGTTTCTATCTCTTTGCTCAATTTAGACAGAGATTTTGCTCCAGACGTTTTTTTGCCCCTCACTGTGCAAAACCTGTCAGATCCTTTTCCTGACACTTTCTCCCCCATCAGTCCCTCAGAAAGACTTCAAAAGAGATTTTTTTTTCCCTATTGCAGACGGAACCAGACACAGTCTTTCTCATTCACCCTGCATTTGAAGCATTGATAAGTAACATGTGGCTGGCTCCAAACTGGAGACTTTCCCAGCCATTTAAGAAAACACTGTTAATAGTTAAGTTTTAAACGAAAACTATAGGATTGTTCTCCTTTCTTTGCAATTGCTCTTTTATGTAATATATCCCAAGAGTTTTGATTCTCTCCTGTCTGAAGCAGTCAGAATTCACTACTGTCTTTCTGATTAACACATATTGAAAAGAAATGTCAATTCTAAAAACTTTTCCATATGGGAAGGGTTTCTTTATTCATAATCTGTGTCACGCTGTTTAAGCTGTAACTTTCTTTAATGCCTTTCGATCATCACTGTGTGGAACACTTACTGCAGGAGTGCCCTAGCAGAAAGAAAAACATTCTTTTTAAAACTTGAGACTGAGTAAGAGGAGCCTGGAATGGAAATCCACTGTCCTGCATAATTGTTTAAACCTGCTACACAGTTGTGCAAAGGTATGAACTGAGAGGCCTCTGCCATAAAATGGAACTGGGACTTCATCTTCAAAGGCAGGGTATGCCAGAGGACAGCCTCTGGTCCTTTTAATATGAGTAGAGCTCACTTGAAAGGCAAGGCTGCAGATGAGGAAGAATGTAACCTGGGGGTTTATGAGCTTATTCAGTAAACTCCAATCTGATGCATCGCATTATTGCTGGGAGAACACAGTAAAACAACTGACTTTTTATTTCCTGCTCTGCCTAAGGAACAGTTTAAAAGCAAATGGTATAAAAATACAGGAAGATGGAAGATTAATCTAAATCTGTGTTCAAATATACCACCTGAATTGATTTTTCTTTTAAAATAATAATAAAGCCCCCAAGCTCTCCCTGAAATACAGAGACTGGCTGCGTTATCCCCCAACTATTTAACCTGGTTAAGTCAAATTTAGTGTTGGCTCTTAGCTGCTGGGCAAGCTGCACTCCCTGCAGCTTCTGTTGTCCCATGTGTGAGGAGGGCTCAGACCCTGAATATTCAAGGGAACTGTTGGGGCCATTTCCTAAAACCATCTCACTAAACTCTAAGTAGATTCAGCAAGTTTATAAAGTTGATTTTGGTTGTTTTTTTCTCCAGTGCCTTTCTCTGATATGAAATGCATTTCTACACCCCATTTAGCATTCCTTATTTGGCTAGAAATTAGACTTTTAAAATCCCCTTGCACATGGTATTGTGGAAGAGGTGAAGGTAGGGCAGAGTAAGACAGTTACCAAAGTAGTTTTGCGTATTACCAAAGTAAAATTGACAAAAAATTTTGTCCCTATCCTACTTAAAGTGTCAATCCTTATTGTCCCATTCCCCAACGTGTGCACACACACATGATACTGGGGCATATCTGTTTTGCAGCACTGGTGAGGGTTGTATTTCTAAGCAGGCTGCTGTAGTTTTGGTGCTTTTGAGCCCCTGAGCTTTCTAAGCCTAGAGGAAGGCTAGATGTTTGTGGACTATTTTAAGCATGCTCTTAAAAGCTTCCTCCCCACCCCTTAATGCATCTTTCAACACATGTGTCTCCATTTTCCTGCCAGCCCCCCTTTAAGTCCAGAAAGGAGGAACTGGGATGAACATTGGCTCAAAATCCATTTTGAGAGTGCACCCCTTCCTAGGACTATGCAAGTAAAACTGTTCAAGAGGTGTTTACTTCTGTGTGTATTGCATTTCATGCAAATATGAAGAGATTGTATTCCCTGTGTTCTGTCAGTTACCAGCCCTGACAGAACTGCACTTCAACATTCTAGAGGCCTGGGATCCTTTACTGGGGTCTTTATTGTTTCCTCTGATCTTCATAGTCAGGGTGAAGTTTCTTATTTTGGTCAGGTTTTTAACTGGGGCTATTTAAGTCACCCAGGTGGGGCTCTTCAAACATCAATGACTCTACATAATCCTGTCTGCATGAATGATGAAGCAGAACATGGGATACAAGTGTATTTCTGCCTTAAATGCCTCTTACCAGTAAATATTCATAAAAAGAAGTTGGTCTAGCAGTCTGACAGCAAAAACAAAGTTAAACACACAGCTGGGCTCATGCACATTTCATAGAATCATGTAACATGATATACTTGGCTCTCCACAGTGGATCAGTTTGAAGCTTTTTTTGTTCCTAGCATGAGAAGTTTTAATGCAGAAAAGTCTGTCTTTGACTTAATCTTCTCACTAAATATTTGTAGTTGCAGACAGTAAGATTTGTTCATGCAATATCTGCATTATGCATTTTCTCATTTTGGAAAAAGATCACTACATTCATCATGAAGACTGTTGCATTTTTCTGGAGGCTTTCATTTGTGGGACTTCTTCTCTTCTGTTGAGGTAAAGAGACTTCTTGGAGCTCAGTTCCCGTTTGCACAGCTGGTCCCCACCGTACTGGGCGTGACGGTTGTACTGTACCTCCTACACCTCTTCAGCTTTCCCTGCTGGTGGTAGTGCTTGTGCTGCACTGTGACCACTTGCATCAAAGCACTGGAACTCTGCCCAGATGCTCATAAACAAATGAACTACAATGTGGAATGTATATTGTGCAAGCTAAAGTAATCAAAGAGAATATTAAAAAAGAGATAAAAGGAGATCCTGTTCAATATTTTTACAGTTGTCGCCTTTCTCCCAAAAAGCACTTAGTTTTTGTGTAGCTCTTGTTGCTTTATTACATATGTGAAAGGGTTTTGTGGTTGCTGATAGTGTTTTTAATTATTATTTAAAAATCACAATCATTTTCAACATAGATTGCTATTGTAAAGTAGAACCTGGTTATCTGTACCTTAGTACCAAGCTGGCAATCTCTTGTCTCACGAGAGTCAAACCCAAAGTTTCACTGGCATGCTCAGAATAAGCTTGAGCACTTGCACTGCTTCTCTCTGTGATGGAAAGCTGGAGGAGGAGAACCCAGTGGCTGAGGATGAGGAAGCTTTTAAAGTAAAACAGGAAATCATCACACTAGGATTCTTGCAGAATTGCTGCTACTTCTGTGAGCTATAGTAGTAAGGAAGGCTTATCCAAATTCACTCAGCCTTTTAAAATGGGAATAGAGCACTTGAAGCAAAGACTCTGTTTCTACAGGCATGCTGCTAATCCCTGGATTTGAGCAGGATTTTTGTAGATACTACTTCTGTTAGGAGAGGGACATTCAGGGTTTCCCAGCCAACGTATCTTTTGAAGGCATTAGTTTAATTATGCTAAAATCCTGAATTATTGGTGTCCTTTTCTTTTTGTGTTCCAACGAGGGCCTGGAATGTGTTGAAGAGTGCTGGCTTGCTCTTCACAGTTTTCCCTTTCTGATGCCCCTATCGTGGAAACAGTTTGCTGGCAGCAGATAAGTTTCTGTATCTCATTGCCTGTCAAATTCCTCTGTCCCTGTGATAAAGCAGTTTCATGCGAGACAGAAGGAGGAAGAGGACAGCATTCATACAGTCTCTCATTGTAGCAGGGTTGGAAGAGCTTGGTGGGTATCTCCAGAGGGAATTGCAGGGGGTGGGTGCTGCCAAGCACAGAAGTGCTGGAGCTCACCAAATAAAACCCTTGTCCTTTTCCAGTTGACACAAGTAGGCTGCTAAAAGTTAGTAGTACAGCTTGTGTTATCAAATCCTGTTAATTGTGAATTAATGAAGAGCAGCTCTGCAAAAAAGAGTTGATAGAATTATTTGCAAGCTTGTGATATGGTGATCAGATTTTCAGCTCTTTCAATGTGATGCTGGAATTAAAATGTGATGCTGATTCAGAATTGCAGACTGACATATTTTAAACCAGTAAGCTTATAATACAAGAGAACAGAGACATAGCTTAAAGTTAAAGATTCTTTCCAAAAGGCAAAATCATTCTATTCTGCCAGCACTAGAACTGTTAATAAATGGGTTTAAATGTGTCACCCTACCTCTACCAGTATGTACTTTATGTATTTTAAATTTAAATATAATTAAATTTAAATACTTTATGTATTTTAAATTGCTCCTTAGCTTAGGAGTGAGGCTGGACTTGATGGTTTAAAAATGCTGAATATTTGAGAGCACAAAAGAAGAAGGTAGCTACATGTGTATCAGCTCAACCCTGTGACTTTACCATGGAGATTGTTGGGTTTTTATCCAGCCTAGTCTGGCTTGGCTTTATTCATAATCTGAGTGCAGTGAATGAGGTTTGAATGAGTGATGTTTGAAAACTGCACTTTTCCAAAAGTAGTTACAAGCCTTAAAACTGTCTTCCACTCAATACTGACTTAATAATTTCAACAACAGGCTGTGCTTTTAGGTTGGTTCCCCCCCCCCCCTTCACTCATTGAAGTGTATTCAGTAATGATACCTCCTTAGCAATTGTTGGTACTTAGAAAGCAAGTTTAATAAACACACAGCTTTTTGTTTCCCCTTTGCTGAGGCTGGATTTACTTCCTAACAGTTCAGTTCTAGTAACATGAGAGGTTTCTGTCTGCTAATGACCAGTGACTCTTCACAGAAAAGAATCTGTTAAATGTGGAACTAGTTTTAAGCTTTGGCTTAGCTGTGCACCTTGCCATGGCAGGTTGAAACAATGCGAGTCGAGTTATTTGCAGCTGACACTCTCTTAATTCTGTTCCTTCTAAAAGGGCTTCTGCTGTTAACTGAGACTTTGCAACACCACAGTCTTTGCTGGTGATCAGTGTGGAGTGCTAGGAAACGTGATTTGTTTTGTGTCATCTTTAGGCTGAGGAGAGTTTGGGTTGCAAGGGGTTGCGGGTGAAGCAATCTCTGACATAGTGTAAGTGCGAGGGACTTGTTCATGCTCTGCACTCAGGATCTGTTTTCAGTGGGCAACAGTTGCTGCTGTTGCCTGGTTTCTACATCTTAATGTAGAGATATGTGGGGCTTCATGTCAAACAGTTCTGTTTGAAGCTTGTCTATGCAAGTAATTAGAGTAACCTGTAACTGGTTCTTTTAATTTTAAGTTCAATTTATCTGTGTTTCTGGATTAACAGTAGTGTAGCTACACAAATCAGTGTGTGATGGTTGCTGAACCAAATGCATTTATTCTCAGCTAACAGTCTTTAAATGGCCTTGTGCCATCCTTACAATTATATTTGACACAGGCTGTAACTTCAGATTGAGTGTATTCTTCTAAAAAGCTACAGCAGTCAAGCCCCCCAGATATTACAGTCTAACAACAAACCAACCCCCTTTGTTTGCATTCTATTTGCAGTCTTTGAACAAGTGTTCTTTAAATATGAGGAATTATGAAACACATGGTATTATGAAACATAACTGTAACTCAGAAGAGTTCCAATCCTGGTTGTTATACATTAAACAAACTGCCTTGATGTTTGGAACAGTAACCTGCTACCATGAAGATATGAGAGTTGATTTCATGAGTGTTTTCAAAGGAGGAAGCCTGTTGATGCCAGTCTTAAGCTTGTAGAAGGCAGTCACTTCAGTGTCACTTTCAGTATGGTGGCCTATGGGGTCTGGGATGGCAAAGCTGGTTCTTTACCTGGCTCTCAGTCAGTATGTTTGTATGGTTGAACTGAAAGTTCACTGGCATCATCTGAACCCGGGAACTGAACGATGCAGTTCCCATGCCAGCCTTCTGCCTTTGCTAGTCATAAAAGTGAGAATACTTATTATAAGGGAGTTGAAGCTTGCAGGTAGTAAAGCAGCTTTTAAAGACTGTGAATTAGAAGTTAGATAAACATAAACCATTTATCAAAGGCATCCAACTTTTTGTTGTGGTTGTTAATACTTTTTAAGAGGGAAGGAGGGTTTTATAACAGAGTTAAGGGATCCCTTAGAAACCAGGAGGCATCTTTCAAAAGTTGAAGCTTTCTCCAAAGAAAATAGAAAGGAGGAAAAAAAGCCCTCTCACAAATTGAATTTTAAAGTATAAGAAGTCTGGCCAAAAGATATTCTGAAAAACAATTTGCTAAAGATATGGGAGCCTACAATAAGTCATTTGAATTGAATCCTTTCAAGTACATCAGAAATGGACGTTTTTCCAGACAGACTGGAGAGCTGATAGATGACTGAAGTGTAAAAGAAGTGCTCGGCAAAGATAAGGTGTGGAATGAAAGCTCAATCATTCGTATCCAAGTTGACTTTCCTGAGAGATTTTAATGCAGGAGCCTTGCTTCATAGGTGCTATTTTGAGCATTGGTCTGAAATTGAAATGTTGGTAGGGAAGATATTTAAACCTAAAAGAGAGCAGCAAACTGTCGGAGTAGATAACGTTTGCCCAAAAGATCTTGAGGTAACTGCATGCGACAGCACTGATCTGGGATCTGGTACTTCAAACTGCTGCAGGATCAGAGGCAGGAAAACAGGCAAACACAATTTTAATATATTAAAAGCATTCCAGAAATAGTCAGGGTACCACAGAGCAGCAGGTCTGTACAGGCAAGTAAGTATGTTTCAGCAGGAACAAAGACCTTGGAATTGGTAAACACAGCATTTGTCTCATGGGTTGGGGGAAGGTGCACATGTGCATTTCAGATAGATGGGCTTTAGCCTTATGGTGGAACATGGAGTTAACTGGTGTCAGATGCAAAAAAACCACAATCATTTGTTCTGTAATCATATAGGTAAGTATATTTTTCACAAAGTTATAACCTAGAAACAGTGTGCTATAGTGCAGTGCACAGGATAACTGGATGTCAATAAATAATTGGATCATAAAAACTAATGGACTGACATTAACCCCATTGCATCAGGTGTATTAAATAACCTGTATGGAGTCAAAATCTGTGACTCACAGTGTATATTAATTTACATGGGAACGTTTGTTCAGTTCTGGTCAAGTTCTGACCACAAGATGCAAATGAGGTTTACTTTGTGGTGTATGTGGCATGGTCAGTAAGTGGACTGCTATGGATTCTGCCAAGTCTGGATTTTCTCCCATCTTCATAGCAATTGGCACAAATCAGACTGGATGTGTGTGACTTTTACACTGCTGGTAACACACACTTCCTGATAAAAGGATACAAAATGAGTGATACAGTGTTATCCTGGCATCAGATACAAGGATTGAGGAAAAAAGTGGGTTTTGTCTGGGTTTGTTTTTTTTTTTTGACTAATAGTGGCTTCATGGAAGTTATTCCAGGGGTACAACCTCTTCAAGGTGTCTAGCTGCATGCAGGCCAAATACGGTTTAAGTTTCTTCAGTGTAAAAAGTTTGCATTGGAATAAAACATCAATTTTTTTCCTACTAGTTCGTCATAAGTGTATGAATTCATGACCTGAATGAGGAAATGGGCGTTTTATGAACTTCACTTTTTCTACAGAAGGGAAAAATACCTAATTAAAAGAAAGAACTCTTTGATAATTCTTGTTTCAATGATGTCTCCCTTGAAGGAGTAAACAGTAGCACAAAGCAGTAAGGCTGTGTGCTGCGAGGACTGTTTGTTTTTCCCCTATTTATCACCCTAAGCAGGAAGAACTTGCATTTCACCAGTTGTGTTTAAAGTTGCTGTTGACCTGTGGATTCTTGAAAATAAGTAACTGTGGGGGAAAAACCCCTTAATACCAATTTCTGTAAAAAATTTTAATACCTTAATGACTGTGAAATAACTTTAAAGTGAAATAGATTTACTAGAACAGCCAAAACTTCTTCTGCATCTGTCAGCTGTGTACTAATTTTATAACCAAGAACTATAAAATATGAGGAAAGGTTACCAAAAAGCTCAGGTTACAGCCATGGAATCGCTTTCTTTGATTGAATCTAGCTTTGGGGAGGTAGGCTGTAGATAAATTCATGCTATTCTTTTTAGAGCATAAACCACCAAGTTTGCACCATTGTTGGTTTGCACACATTGTGTCATATAGAAGAAAGCATCTGTTTGTAGGTGGGTACTGATACGCTTGTGTGACTTGGAAAAATATTCAGAAATCATCTTCACCATAACTTACAATGCTGTGTGTTTGCCATGAATCATGCCAATTCCACCCCAGATCATCTAGCTGTTGTACAAAGAGGTGATCTTAAATTAGCTTTTGCCAAACACATTTCAGTGGAGTGCATTCAATACATTCCAGTGCAGTGAACTCCATGTTACAGTGAGTATAGCAGGGGGCCTGTAGCGGGCTGATGGGTATGGGGGTGGGGGGGTGTTTGAAGCTTTAACTCAGCTTTCAGTATGAACTGGTAGAGGATTTCTAGTGTGAAGGAGGACTTTGCTTGTTTACCTGTCATACCAACATTGAAATGTACAGGCTTAGTACCACGTTTATGTCCGGAAGTGTGAGTTGTATAATGCGTTTGCTAACTTTTTGGCTCAATTTTCTTTCATGATGGCAATAATAAAATGCAGAAGACAGTCTTTGTACAGTAGCTTTGAGCATTTACTGGGAGAGGGAGGGTAAATATTATCATTGCTTTTGATCTCTTTTATGGGACTTGTTAAACACCATTTTCTCTTAAATTTGTTTGCTTTATCGTAGTCTCCATGGACATATATTTTCCTAGTTAAGTAAATTTGTATTTTGATCACAAACTAAATAAAATTCAAATCTCCTATGTTTCCGTCATTCCTCCTCCCTTCATATTTACTCCTGCTCAATTCCCTGCATGTTGAGGGCCTTTATGTTTTTTAAAGAATTGGACATGTATTTTCATTTAATGCTTGTTATGTTAGAAGCTCCTGCACTTGGTATTCTGAAAGCTTGTTAGTGCCTGGTGACATATTCTCACAGCATATTTTAGTCTACACTCACACTGCTGCTGCCAGATCTTGGTATTTGCTTGGTACTGCTAAGTACTCATTTTATACTGTGTTACATCGCAGTGCAGAATATCAGTATGTGATATGGCTTGTTGACTGGAGCAGTGTAAAAGACCCCTTTGCCTCTGAAGTTAGAGAGATGCTTAGAAAAATGTACTACCTGTCATGCTGTGTGAATTGCAAGATTTTGATGACTGGGCTTTTGCTTTTAAATCCATCGTTTGCCATTTTTTTTTTTTGCTCCTCTTGGTATCTAAAATAGTGAAGTTATCTTGTCTTGTGTGTTTCCTCAGTCTTGCATGTAGCTTGCTAGTGGTTTCAAGCAGCATGTGTCTTGCATAACTTGAGATGTCTGCAATATGGATGTCTGCTTGTGAATTATGTGCCCCTGTTGTAATCACTGCAAGTCTACAGTGCAGCCACTGGAGTCTAGAAAATTATTTGCTTCATCCTAGAGAGACTTCAGTTAGACAATTTAAATGGAAATAGTTCAAGTTAAGCAAAAAGAATCACACTCTAGGACCTAATGATTTCACAAACACCAATGTTGAACATGAAGATGTTAAGTTTCAGTAGTTCATACACAGTATGAATGATAAACAAAACCCATTACTTTAGGACTTAGGAATTTTCTTTTCAGACTGGGAACTTTTAGACATTGAGCAACTTTGCTCCTGATTCAAATTCTGGAGAGAGAAAAACTTAAATCATCCCAAGTGACTCACAGATTATTTAACAGTAAAGAATGAACTCCTCTTGCAAGTTCACATGGGCACTATATATCTGTAACCATTATGTAATGTTAATATTTCTAGGCACTATCACACTCCTTCCATATATCAGTCAGTATTCCAAGGTATGTGATAAGTATTGCCTGTTTGTTCGCTGGTGCTTTCTCAGTGTGAGTAAGGGAAACTTCCTCATGTTATGACTGAATGTGGAAACCAGAGGTTTTCTAAACCCCTTTATGCATTCTTTTAGTGTAAAATCCTTTGCTGTGTAGCAACTCTGAGAGCTAGGCACCACTTAAAACCTCACTACTACTCACCTATTAGTCTATTTTGGGATGTAAGTGGTACACAGGCTTCGTGCACTTTCTGCAGCTGAGTTTTAGTCTGAGTCACTTGAATCTCCAGCTTGAAGCCTCATGCCTAAATCTAAATGGTAAATCCTTAAAAGCAGACAGATTGTGTCCTAGAAATAAATACCAGACCTTCCACGCTTTTAAGCAATCCATAGATCGTGGATAGATTTGCTGCACAAGAAATAATTTTGCTCTGGAGAAATAAAAAGAGAAAAGACTGCTCAGCAAACAGTTGTGTTTAGTTGGCGTGCATACACCTGCGAGATTCACTCGAAGGACTTCTGTTTGTAGTTACTGATGCAGTGAAATTTACTCTGTTGGCACTTTGAACATCATCAGTATTTTCATGGCCTTCTAGCAAAATATTGCTGAAAACTGAGCCTGAGAAACAGTTCTGAAATCGGTAACTACTGTTTTAATAGCCATTATAGGAAGCAGGTTACAGTGAGAGTCATTTCTAAGCAACTGCTTACTGTTGCCATCCCTTAGTTTGCTGAAATATCTCAGATTTTGCGGTAGATCTAATAAAGCCTTTAATTCCTCTGGGATTTTTAGATTAAAAACTTCTGTGTTTTGCTGCTTAAGTATAGTTTTGCCTCATATGGCCCAATATTTAGGATAAGTAATATATTTACCAATATATAAGTAGTAGTAGTATCGCAGCATTAATGTGAAAGGAGCTAAGCCCTGGAGAGCTGACCTATGTGTCTTGGAGGTCTTGGCATTGCTCAGAGAGACTATTCCTGTGTGCCCTTGCTTCCACCTCCTTCCTCTGATGACTTCTCCCGCAATGTAAAACTGGATTGTTCGTATACGGAAACTTTCTGTGTATGTTTCTAATATGTGAGAAAGTCGGGTTTTGCTGTGATAGGCAGTAAGAAATGTAAGAAATCACACCCCCAATGGATTTGCCCTCTGTGGAGCAGCTGGAAGTGAAATTACAGGAAGAATGATGAGTGCTGTTCTTGCTTTCAGGCAGCAGTGGAACTATTCCTGCAACAATACAGCGAAATTACTTGCAGCCTAAAACGTGCTATACTTCTGATTTAAAAAAGTTGTGCTGCTTCTGTTTACCTATTACTGAGTCATTGGTTCCTAGGGAGTAAAAAGAGAAGGTATTTTAAACCACTTGCACAAATTCATACTTTCCAGGCAGCCACAGGGTTTTGCATTCACTTTCCTTGGGAAACTGAATTACTGAAAGTCCACTGGTTTTGTGTGACAACACTGCATGCTTGTGTAGATGTAGAGATGATACCAACCTTCCAGAAGCATAGGTATAAACTTGAGATCTACATTTTAAAAGGTAATGTTTAAATATTTCCCCAGTCTTTGCTAAAAGAATATTGGTCTCACATTTGTTTCATTACTGAATGTTTCGTTACTGAATGGACGCAATATCACAGACTGACTTCTGCAGAGTGTTTTTATTCCACACACTGGACACAAGCCTGTAGTTTTAGCAGACCCTATTTATTCAGTGAAATACACAGGATGGGTGCTTCAGTGTGGCTTTTGTAAAGGGAATAGCCCCTTAATAGGTGCTTTTTACCTTAAGTACTGGTCTTAAAAATAGTCAAGTGCAAATATATTTTTATTAGTGTTATTTTTCTGAATACCTGTGCACTTTGAGCTGTTGCCCCTCAATGAGTGATCCTGCAAATCAAAAGTGACCTGCTATTACTAAAGATCAAAGGAACTGTTTTTAACTGGTGGTGGAGCTGAAGAAAGAAATGCCACTAATATATATTAGAAGAGTCTTGCTGTGTGTGGCTTTACCCAGAAAAAAGGAATCCATACAGATATCTTGGAATTTTTAAATGAGGCAGGCTTGGGTTAAGGGAGGAAAAAATACATGTTGGTTTGGGTTTGGTTTTTTTTAAAGGTTAGAGGGAAAAGATGAGCTGTGTATGTAGCCTGGTCGGTTTATTCCAGAGTTGGATGAAATTTCCAGGCACTCAGAGGGGCAGGGTTTGTAGATGTTCCTGATTACATAGAATAATAGAATCATAGAATAGTTAGGGTCAGAAAGGATCTTAAGATCGCCAAGTTCCAACCCCCCTGCCATGGGCAGGGACACCTCACTAAACCATGTCACCCAAGGCTCTGTCCAATCTGGCCTTGAACACCACCAGGAATGGAGCATTCACAACTTCCCTGGCCAACCCATTCCAGTGCCTCACCACCCTTACAGTAAAAAACTTCCTCCTTATATCCAATATAAACTTCCCCTGTTTAAGTTTCAACCTGCTACCCCTTGTCTTGTCACTACAGTCCTTAATGAAGAGTCCCTCCCCAGCATCCTTGTAGGCCCCCTTCAGATACTGGAAGGCTGCTATGAGGTCTCCACGCAGCCTTCTCTTCTCCAGGCTGAACAGCCCCAACTTTCTCAGCCTGTCTTCATATGGGAGGTGCTCCAGTCCCCTGATCATCCTCGTGGTCCTCCTCTGGACTTGTTCCAACATTTCCATGTCCTTTTTATGTTGAGGACACCAGAACTGCACACAATACTCCAAGTGAGGTCTCACAAGAGGAGAGTAGAGGGGCAGGATCACCTCCTTCGACCTGCTGGTCACGCTTCTTTTGATGCAGCCCAGGATACGGTTGGCTTTCTGGGCTGCGAGTGCACGCTGCTGGCTCATGTTCAGTTTCTCATCGACATCCTTGATTTATATATTCTGTGCCTTTCCTGGAAACCGAAGGTTGGCATGAGGGGATTTTATTCATAGGAAAGTCTGAATTCTGCCTTATGTTCTGGAGCTTCAGGGTGGCAAGATTACCTACCAATTAAGTAGTAACAACTTACAAATAAGCCTTACTTTGGTGTAGATGGAGCCAAGTCTCTAGCAGCTTTACTGTAAAAGCACTAATCCCAAATAAAAGTAATGGCTTTCATGAAGTGCCCCAAATCTACATGTTTGCATCAGCCAACCTGAATGTCTTGGCAGAGCTGGTGTAGACACTTGAGTTTCTGAGACTGTCCCACCTTGCCCCTGTGTTCGTAAGTAAACATGGTGTCTGTCCTGCATGCTGAGCCTGGCTTTACTGGCAGCTCCCCATCCCTATCCCCAACTCCCACCACCCTCTCCCCCAGATAACTTTATCCTCCTAACGCAGATAGGCAGTGCCCTGGTCTGGATTTCATTTCTTCTTCTTCAGCTCCGTGTGATCCTGCGTGCATTCCTAACGCGTTACCAACAGCCCACGTCTCTGAAAGCGCCGTATCAGCTTTCAGTGGCAAAAGCTTGGAGAGGAAACAGGCCGGTTCCTCTGTGTGCAAACAGCTGGGCAGTTGTGGATGGAATTAATTGCTGATATACACTGGCTGTGTTTTTCTTCTTTTGTCATTTCCTTTGCAGCTGTGAAAGCCTTTGAAAACAGCACAGACTCTCTCTGCAGTAGCGATGCAAAAGTACTGAAGTACATGAGCGTGTTAGGATTTGCATACAAAATACCACTTCTCCTTAGCTGTAACAGCCAGCACTGTTGACATGGGTATTCAAATCCAACTGCACCTTCCAAAAGTAATTTCTGGTTTTGGACTTCCAGCTTGAAAAAAGTCTACTGTGGAGTTTTTGCTTTCTGAAAGCAACGTTCATTGTTTTCTGAAAATAGGAGTCAAAGTGGATCATTGGAAGTAATCCGTTCTGAAAATAGTTGGCTTCCATCTATAGGCTTGGAGCTATTATATCAAATAGCCTGATGCTGCTTTAGCCAAATGTGAAACAGTCAAGTTGCTGAAAGTCATGTTCCCGGCCAGCAGTTATGGGAAATTTATCACGAGGTTGGAAAATACACATGTTATCAACAGGGCTGCATGTCTGCCTCCAGGCTTCACCCAGCCCCTAACAATGCAAAACAAACCACCCATCACAAATCAGAAAGTGCTGTCAAAAGTAGATTCTGAGCACTAATGGTGTCAAAAGCTGCAGAATGCTGGGTTTAGTTGTAAAATCGGTGGAAAAATGTGTAGTACCTATTGTTGAAGATAATATTTTGTTAGCTTCCACCCTTTAGGCCCCACAGATATCTTTTCTCTTGTTTATTAAGCTGTTCGAAAAACACTTCTGTTTTGTGGCATTGTTAGGCATCCCCTTCTTAGCAGGCTTACTCTGCCGTGCAGTTTACTCAGGAGAGCATCTCTAAGCTCTTTTGCTGCAAAAAAAACTACAGCTCTCCTAGGGGTATACCATAATTGCACACTGTATACTTATAGATAGCCTGATACCTAGAATGGATTGCTTATTAAAACAAATGCTAGAGCAAGATTTTGTTGTTTTAAGACCTGGTCCTAATGACTAAATAAATGAAGTTGTACAAATATGCTGAAAATGTCCCCACCAGCTTGTGTTGTGCAATTACTTCTACCACAAGATGAGTATTTCAAAGGTCCCACTGAAACCATGGCCATTATTTGTGGTAAGAAATACTGCTCAGAGTGAGGAAGGGCTGACAGACCAAGACCTTAAAAATCAAATAATTTTTTAACCAATAATAGAAAAATTAACGTTACACAACTCATGGAAGGAGCCAGGCTTGCAGTCACAGCACCCGTAGCAGCCACACTCTTAACATCTGTGTGCCTGTACTTACAACAAAAAACAGTAAGTGCATCCTAGTGTTTTAGCTTTTTACCCAAGGGATTTTTGCTGTGCCTTCATGTATGTCATAGCTAATAGCACGTAGGGAGACACCAAACCAAGCCTGGCTCACGTGGCACACAGGAAGTTCAGCTGTAGTAACTTGATTGTGAATCTGAGCCAGAGAGTCAGTATGTTCAGACTGTGGCTGTTACTTCAAAGAATGCAGGCTGCCTCTTTGAAAGGTTTCTTGTTTTTATAGCTACACAGAAGTTAACTATTACATAAGTCGTATGCTATACATATGTATATAGGTGAGTGTATATATGTACGTTGTTATTTAAATATACATGCATCATGGGCAGCCTGTCCCATCTATGTCACACCAAGTATTTTTTGGCAGGTAACAATTATGAAAACAATTAAAATTCCTGTGCAGCATCAGATTAGTTATTTTTTGGGGGAGAGTGGGTGGTATTTTGAGGGGGAAAAAAAAGCAGATCTGGATTTTAAATCCAAAGTGTAAAAGTGTTCTGAAGGTTTTTTTACCAGAAACTCTCTGTCAATTTGTGTTTTGACAGAAAAGTCTGACCATCAGGAATGCAGTTCTGGCGTTTGTACTGTGGTGTTTTATTAGTAAATACTTAAGAAACGATGGAGCTGCAGTTGTTTCTATGGCTAGTAACCAACTGTGTCCATTTCAAGGCACTAAATAGATGAGAACAGTGCTCTGAACTGCCCCGTAGTGCAAGTTGTTAAAGTTGAGAAACTCTTTGCTTTCTGCTCTGGCTTCTTGTTATTTCCTGATTCACTTCAATCTAGTGTCTGTCTGACTGAGAGATTGAAAGGGGTAAAAAGCCCAACCAGTTTTTAAGAACTTGTACAGTAGCTGGGCCATTTAATTTACATTGAAGATCCTGATCGCTGTGGGGGTTACGTGACAAGTTGGTGGCCTGATTTGCTTTGCAAACCTATAAATGAGTTTGTGTTTGTGAATCTCTCAGCTGTGGTTTCTTTCTCCACCCTTTTCTCATGAATAAACTTGAAAAATATTCAGGACAAGGTTTCTCTGGACTCGCCACATCTGATGATATCTTTTCCAACTGTGGTCTTTGTATACATGTACTTCTTAAACAATTGGGAGGTGTGGTGCAATGTGCTTCCTCGGAGGGAGGAACTCTTAGTAAAGATGACTAATTCTGTGAGAAGAGTCAAGCACACAAAATGCTAATGCTGTAGCTGGAAGGAGTCTGTAGCTTTGGTTCTTAACTCCCTTTGGGTTTTGACAGTGACTTAGAACAAGGAAGTATTCAGTCAGTTATGGTGAAACACTGAAAAGCTTTCAATCCTCCTGCCAACTATGCTCTATGTATACTTTCATATTATATATACTCTCAATATACTAATAAGTTCAGTGTCTTAATCAACCACCTGACTTGCTACATGAAGTAATTACATGCAATTAATAAATATTTCAGCTTGTTCTTGCATGTGATTTATAAGCCTTAGTTGACTATAATCCAATACATCGTTGCGTGAGCTTTGTGTAAGAGTGGTTTCATTCAATAAAAAATAAAAGGAGCATTTAAAGAGCCTTTTATTCCTGTCATAAAGATGCTTTGTGCTATTGCCATTGTGTGTTTGACAGCACGGTTGGGCATGGATGCTGCAGAAATTTGTCTTGTATTTTGATTGTCTTCTATTTTGAAACTTGCGTGATTTTTATCTTCAGTGTCGTGCCATGACTGGTGAGTTACAATTTCTGTGCTTGAATGGGATTTTCCTGTGGAGCTAGTATCTGTGTCATCCATAAATCAGTTACTCTGTTTCCCTCACTTGTTGTGTGTATTGCAGGGGTTTGTTTTAGGAAATGTGGTCAGATTTTGCTTCCACTTACATCCAGGAGAGCGCCAGCCTTGGTAGAACTGGGCTCAGAGTTTTCAGTGTATACTGGCACCTAAAGTAAGCACAACTACATCAGGCACGGGGCTGATTCTGCTATAGTGCTGAAGTGGCCTTTGAGGTTTTAATTTTAACTCTATGAAGCAAAATAAATCAAGTATGTTTGGTTTTATTTAGTGGTAGGTTTTGGCTTTGTTCTCTTTTTTCAGCTGATCATGAATAGGTAATCTTGATTTAATTTGGAAGATATATTTTAACACATGGCTCTAAAACGTAGTGCAGCACCAGTCACATGGTTATAGCTATTGTTGCACTGTAGTTCCCTATCTCAGCTTATTGTATCCAAGTAGTTCAACTTATGTGAATATGTGTGCTAATGGACTTTTATCACGTGCATGAGTAGTAGCAGGCTAAAGACTCTCCTGTATTAGTCATTGCAGTGGGAGATAATGGAGAAGTCTGTTCTCATTTAAAGCTATAGCAGAATGCATCAAGCAGCCTCATTAATCTATACTGTAATAGCATCCAGTGTCTTGGATTACATCAGATTCTTATGATAAACACATAACCAGCTATGGAATTCAATTTTCTGGTGTCCAAAAAAGGCAGAGTACCCAAGTATTTTACAATAAATAAACTTGACCTAGGGAGAAAAAATAAAGAAAACTCTTGTAATTTCTAGTAGGTTAATCATGCTTTCGACATCTGGAATTAAGGTTTCTCTTAAATGCAGTTTTGAGATCTGCAGTATTAATCCTGGAGTTTTTCTGAAGGCATGCAGAACTTAGCCTAGGAGTTGGATACTCAGTCCTGGTATTTGTTTTCTGCATTGTTCCCACATTCTGGCACTCCACTCCCTTTCCTCGCCTCGCTGAGCACTGAAAGGGACATAAATTGACATAACTAGATTTTTCTGCCTAGTGCAAGGGAAGCAGCCTGAAAGATAAACTTTAACCTATCATCCTGTCAACATATTTGCATTGTTACAGAAGCAAAAATTTGTATACTGTGGAGTCAAGAATAGTGTGCAGAGACAATGCACTGAGATAGACAAAGTGCATATCTGAAGTTATATTATTTTCAGCCTATAAATAGGAGCTAAGCATCCCACTGTTTGGTTTGCTTTCCCATAACTGTAGCATAAGAAAAGTTCTGAGTATTTCCACTGGCCTGAAGTGAGGAAATCCTAAGAACAACCAAAGTTGAACAAATTAATGGGAAAATTATGGAAGCATTTGGCCTGTCAGTTAGGTTGGGATGGCTAACTTCTCCTAGCAGTCTATACTGTGTCTTCAGCATGCCATAGCTCAGTTATGCAACCTTGAGAAATTTCTCTCCCATTGAATGCACTCTTCCTTTATTAAAGCTAATGGGAGTCATGTGTTGGCGTCAGTGGGAAAACAGACCCTTACAAATCTTTCTGGTAGATTTGGTGGAAACAGAGCTCACGTTCATTATTGCTGTATTCCGGGCAGTTGGAGGGCTCATTAGCAGGATGTTAATGATGTTCAGTGCACTTCTTTATTGGATGAGAGGATGTGGTGAAAATATAAAATTAGTGACTTCTCAATCTTTTCATTTCCTGTATTGCTGGATTAATTTCTTCCTGTTGTGTCCTTTCTCTCATCTCAGTACTTAAACACTGTTCCCTGTAACCCTGTGGATGTGACACTGGGAGTGCTCCAGCCCCGCTGTTGGGTCTCTTTACCCTAAGCCTTGGAAACTTACTACAGCTCAGTAGCAATCATTATGTTTTCAGTCCTTCTAGAATTAAATGCAGGAAGCATAAACCTTGATCAGGTAGGAGCCAAATTCTAGCGGTGGGACTCTCATGGTAATATCATAGAATCACAGACAGGTTTGGATTGGAAGGCACCTTAAAGCTCATCCAGTTCCAACCCCCTGCCAGGGGCAGGGGCACCTTCCACCAGAGCAGGTTCCTCCAAGCTGTGTCCAACCTGGCCTTGAACACTGCCAGGGATGGGGCAGCCACAGCTTCTCTGAGCAACCTGTGCCAGAACGTCACTGCTCTCACAGTAAAGAATTTCTTCCTAATGTCTAATGCAAATCTCCCCTCTTTCAGTTTAAACCCTAACCTATTACCCTTTGTCCTCTCACTACATGCCCTGTAAAAGGTGCTTCTCTAGAGTTCTTGTAGGTCCCTTCAGGTATTGGAAGGCTGCTCTAAGGTCTCTCTCGAGCCTTCCTTTCTCCAGGCTGAACAAGCTCAGCTCTCTCAGCCTGTCTCCATAGCAGAGCTGCTTCAGCCCTTGGATCATCTTCATGGCCTCCTCTGGACTTGCTGGATGAGGTCCATGTTCCTCTTGTGTTGAGGGTATCTGTAGTGACAGCCACAGGCAGAGGCAGTAAACCTGGTTTTGCACAGGTCCATAGGACAGGGCCTGTGAGCAGCGACAGGGCGAGAGCCACGCCACTGCTTCACTGAGCAGATGTTCCCGCAAACTGCCTGCTAACAAAACCCTAGCGAGTCACAGCCTGGGCTGCACCCCCCCACCTCCTCCTCGTGACGCTGAGCCCTTGGCCAGTGATGGGATTTCGCTTCCCCTCGGAAGACGCCGCTTTCGTTTTATCTCGCAGAGGCCCCCGCAAGAGAACAATAGGCTATTAGAGCGTTAGAACCTCTCATTGCTTCATTGTGTAGGAGAGGCTGGCTGCCCTCGGAGCTTATTTGGTGGCCAGAGCCTGGGCTGGTGGTGGGTGTGAACTGAGGGTGGCCGTGAGGGAGCATAGAGGGGCTGCCCTCTGTGAAAGGGAAAGAAATAAACACAGAAATAGTGTTGGCAAAGTACAAGTGGTTTGTTTGGGTTTTTTCTTCCTGGTATAAAATCTGTCTTTATTCTTCAGCTTTTAAGACAAAGCTATGACATAGTTATTTTTGTCACTGCGACAGTAAGAATGGCTGGGAATGGCTGAATCACGGGCAAAGAGTGCAGTCAGCAGCAAAAAGGTGCTGGCCTCCCCAGTTTCACGTGGATTTTAGGACAGGCAGGATTTTACTCCCCCCCCCACCACCTGATTTTATCATGAATGCAGCCATCATCCTCCCTGAAACTGTGCACATCTGTAAGCAATTAGATAAATGATGCCATTGATATCATAAAAATCAAACTTGCTGTCCTAGGAATTTGTCATCTTGGAGGAATAAGGATATAGGGGAATACTTTAATTTCAAAAAAAGTATGCTCCAGGTATATGTGCCATTAGTCTTAAAGGTGCAGTTTTATTAGAAGTACTCTTATTTCAATGCTGGTGAAATATATAGAGCTGAGCGTTTTGAGGAAAGTCAGATGGGACACAACATTCAGCTGCTTGCCAGTAACTTCTCCTTCATAAAACAAGCTAGTTTCTTAGTCTTTCTGCTTTCACGTGTACACATACGCTTCACACCACCACCAACAAAAAGAAACCAGCCCTCCTGATGACATTTCACACTATCTTGGGTAGAATTTTCCTGCCTCTGTGGCTGGAGGAGGAGCCCATGCAGTATGTGAGTTATTTGTAGATCAGTTGATCTTTCCATGATGAGAAAAACAGTGATGAAACTAGTCTCTTTTCTGGACTGGTGTACCTGTCACATGCTAAGAATTTTATGTGTATTATTTTAATGTGTTTTCCTCAAAATGCATAATAATGAAGAATTGTGTTTTTCCCTTCCTGGGTAGTTGTCTACTCATTATGTAAATATATTTCCCAGTGCCGCAAGTTGAAGCCTTGCAGTTACTGCCCTCACTCTGCATCTCTTGGGTTGCACCTGATGGTCCAAGTACTAGAGACTTTCTGACCAGTTTAACGGGGGCCAAACAGGCTTTCCATGCGGGAGGAAATATTTCATAGTTGTGATATGCACCTCTATTTATTTATTTATTTGTGAATGAGTTGAGGACAAACAAGCGATGGCAGCAGCTGTGCCATGTGAGTGAGTGTGTCATGAGCCTGCTGGGTAAGGCATAGTGAAGGGCATTATTCCGCTGGGAGGCTGGCACTGGGCATGGCCCTCCAGACTTGCCACAAAGGATTTTCTGTTTGACATGGAACGCAACAAGCACATTCAGATGTTAGCAGAGGGTTGCCATGGAAACCATGTAAACTGTGATGCTAGCAGGCAGAGGCAAAGGTTATGCTGTTGCACAGGCTTTTTTGTTTTCTCTTTAGATGTATCAGAGCAGCTTATTTCTTAACTCACACTCTGAGCCTATGTAACAATTTGTTCAGATTTTTGGTTTGGCTTTATGTATCTTTGAACCAAGCATTTGTCATGGTTGTAGCAAGGAAGTCAGATGAGCTGCAGGAATAACAATGAGAATGTGTTTTGCTTTTTTCTCCTTTTATTTAACAGGGAATAACTTTGAATATCATGATTTGAATCAGTTTATCTTTTTGTTAGTGATAACAGTGCAATTTGAAATGGAGGAACAGGGCACACAAGAAAATAAATCAAGCTATTCTGCCGCTCTAGTGCAGTTCCCAGTTCTGTTGAGTGCTTTTATTGCTCAGGTAGAACACTTCCAGGTTATCCTTCGCTGGCACTTGTGGAATTTTGAATGCTTGTCTGTCTCCTCTCAGAAGTATGAACTTATGCTACTTATAGATACCAATTTTAACACTGGTTAGCCTTCAGCTCATGCTGCTTTTAAATTTATACTACAAATTTAAATTTCCAGACATATCTATTGATTTGTGCATGTTTTAGGAAGTGCTACAACCCTCGGCATTATTATTACTAAAATAAAGAGAAGTATTGGCTCTTCTACACGATTATGCAAGTTCCCATTTGATGGTCCATGTTTCCATAATTGTGCCTGTTTATAGGTTCAGCTTAATTATTGTGAGAGGTGGTTTTTTGCATGCCTGAACTCGGTTCTGTGCTCCTGCCTGGGCGCATGGTGCATGTCAGTGAGAGGTCCAGGTACCTGATTGTTCACCTGCTGAACAATATGATCTTACCTGATCACACTGTATATATTCACTTCTGCCACTGAACTTGTGAACCTATTGAACGCTTTAAGCCAAACTTGGTACAGGTAAAAAATAATTAACTTACGCATTACAAAAGATGATATACGGTTAGAAGAGAAAGATGTGGAATTTTGGTGCTGAGGTTGAACAGAGGTATGAGTTGTTTGTTCCATCTGATCATAGGGTAATGACTAAAAAAAGCCAGTCCGGTATAAGTGTAATTAATTGAAATTGTGATCAGGTTGCAGAACCAAGAGATAACTTAAATTCTCAATTTTGAAGTGTCTTATAATTTGCTACAGAAAAAACATTACCTCTTAGGTGTATGTTTCCATCTAACGTAGGCAAGTAACCTATAGGCATTAACTGTGTTTCCAAACAATGTAGCTTTGAAAAGTTGTGCTGTCACAATACATCACTTAGTCCTTACTCTTTGTGTATGTCCCATAGAAGGACGAAACAGCTGACTTGTAGCACTTCCTCTTGTGGACGTTAGTTTCTACTACAGAATGGAAAGGTGAAATGCACCCTTGTTGCATTGCAAGGATAATTGTTGACTTATTTTTGGGCCGTAAGTCATGCCCATAACCTTGTGCACCATGCCAGGAGGGGCCAGGAAGGGATGGACTTGTTTGTTTAGTTATTTATCTTTCTTTGTCTCATGTTTTGTTATTTAGATATGAGATGTATAATTATGAAAGGCTTTGTATCCAGTGCCTCATTAATGTGACAGCTAAAAATAACTTCAAAGCAATAAACCAGTTGGTATGGCTCCATCCGTTTTTGTCTTCTAGAAACCACTAGTCTTCCAGTCCAATATCACACAATTGCAAACAGCACTTTGAATATAACATGAAAGTGAACACTGGACAGACATAACAAAAACCTTTCTGCAGCTTCCATATAGCATAACTATATAATTGTGTTCTGTGTTGGACAGGGGTTGTGCACCAGGTAGGGGTGGTTTTCATGATGAATTCCAGCTTTCTCAATTTGAAGCCAGAAGTCTCAAGAAAAAGTCTGTTCACATAGCGCATGATTTTGCATGCTTTTCATCACTTTTGCCTGACTGCTTTGCAGTACAAACTCAGATTAGTTTTGATAATTTATCGCAGAGAGCCAACATAATACTGATGAGGCAGGCAGAAATCAGAATCCCATAGCAATTTGCCAGAGAATTAAAAAGAACAAAGGGACAAACCCACAGCAACCCACAAATGGCATCTTAAATGCTTGTTCCAATGTATTCTGGAAACATCACTCAATAATTAAAATTTAAAAAATAGAAATCCAACTATCTCTCTCCCCAAACTAAAGCAATAACTTAGCAAGTTGGAACAATGCATCTTAAAGGGGGGAAATTTTATTACTGCCAAACGCTAAAAGCAGCATCCATGCTGCTCCTCCAGAAACCTTTGAGACCAGATGCTGGAGACGGGATTCATCCTGCAAATTCCTTTTCCCCCTTTTTGGATTAGGAAATGAGTTCCAAAGAAGATGTGGTTCATCCACGTCCCCACTGTGGCTAATGCAGAGCTCTGGCTGCCCTGGGTCAGCAGCGTCCTTTGCAGCATTCCAGCACGTCTGTGGAAGCTGTCATGAACAAGGCTTTGGCAGGCCACTAATCACCTATTATCCAGCACTTGATTAATCAAGTTTTGCGGTATTCTTTGGCATGTTCTTACTTTAATACAGAAATCTTTAATTCCTTGAACAGTGTTGGGTTTTTTACAGATGTTTAAAAAAAAGAAACCCAAAACACATAAGTGAACAAGATAACTGAAAGACATAGATGTGATTTACTTTCACTCCTCAAGCAGATGTAATCTGCATGGCCTCAGATGTTTTTTTTGTGCCATCAGTAATTTTCTTACGGTATAAACTGAAATACCTTGTTTGCTTAGGATGATTTCCATGAGCTATTCAAAACTAAGCACCACCAAAGCTCAGAACATGGTATCATTTTTCTAGTAATTGTTTTTTAAACTGGGTGCTTTTGATTCTTAACAATATAACTGAGAGAGAAATTTGTCCCCACATGTCTCTGCACTCAGACTCTGAACTCCAGCCCGTGGGTAACATGTCTGATACTTACGTTCAACATAAACATAGGCAGGTTTAATTGTGAACAGGCAAATACCATTTTCAAGCCAGGTTTACAAACAAGCTTTGGAAATTCAAAGAAAATAACTTTGATGTTATTAGTTTTATCTAAGAGGCAGATCCATCTCATATATTTGTTGGCTTCAGAATATTCTTGAAACCACAAACAAAAAAACCAGTAGAAGTCAAAACTGGAAGACTTGTTTGGAGAAGGACTTGAGGGAGAGTGTTTCATGCTGTATGTGTGACTGATCAAAGGCTCATGCCTGCAGAATTATAACCAAGGAATGTACAATGGGGCTTCTGAGTTGCTGGTCCTACAACTCGTTCAAGTGCCTGGTTTGTTTCTCCTCTAAGAGAAACCATGAAGCAACTTTTCTTCACTTAATAGAAAGCGTCTTCTCAAGCTGTCTGTAGTGGATGGTGTTTGTGCTGCTTTGACTGCTAGGAAATTCTGTCCCTGGTACATTGGGTTGGCTCCTCTTTAGACATGAAAATATTCATGCTTCATGCAACTTCTTGGGACAAAAGAGAGTATGGTTTAAGTCTCAAGAAGTTCAGTGTCAGATTGACTTTGCATTCTAGAAATGACAGCCATGACAGATGTTTGCAAGTCCCTAGGATTTTGTGTAGCATGCCAGGATGCGTCCATGCTCTGTGATACTGGAGTAGTGTGTTGTGGAGTGTTTTATTTTATCCAGGCTTTCAGTGCTGATGGAAAAAAAGAATTATGGGATAAAAGTAGAAAACTGCTTGCTCGCGCTGGAAAATAATAGTAACCTAGTTTTGAAGTATTTATATATTCTGCTTTTGACTTTTAAAACACTGATCTTGGTACTGTGTTTAATGCTGACTCACTGTAGCCCTCACTGTGCGTCCTACCAAAGCTTTTGTTAGTAAATCTTCAGCACTTGTTCAGGAACATGCTGGCTATGGCTCCATGCACATCTGCTCCCTCTGTTCAGTGCTGTGGTTAAGTCCTAAATGACCCTCTGGCTTCAAACTGCCTACCTTGAAATTCAGTGGAGTAATTTTCCATTCCTGAAGGTGTAGAAGACCTTTGGCTCTCTAAATTCAATTACTTTTCTAGTTCCATGAGCAAAAGGTGGCAGAGACGAGAAGCAGGTCAAATGCAGGCCAAGTCAATTGAGATTAATGTACATACTTATATAGGTTAAACTTTGACTGCAAATGGAACTTTTTGTATTTACTAGTTAGGTAGTTGGTTTGGTTAGTTTAATTATTTTGAAGCAAGCTGAAGACAATATGAGCAATGTGGGTAAACACAGGCAAAGTGTTGCTATGCCACTGTAAATCCTAGGGATTCCCCTGGGAAGGATAATTAAAGCAATATGCTTTGAATGCAGCTAATGAAGTAGCTGCCTTTTGAACTTTTAAGGAGGGCCTGGCTTTGCCCTGAACATCCCTCTGGGTTTCTCTGCTCCATAGTTTCCCCTGTCCTCTTCCTCTGGATTACTTTTAACCCTGATCTCTTTGTGTATCCAATTTAGACCATAGCTTCATGGAAAGGTGTACTAGCACAACTAGGGGATATCATTTTGCAAGGTGAGAAGCTGAAACACCCATGTTGGAAGGGGCAGGATCTCCTCAAGCCAGCCAGGAGAACATGAAAAACTGTAGCATAAGTTGTTCTTAGCTCCAGTCCTCTACAGATGATCATTTTGTTTGTAGTAGGCATGTGTGCATAACCTCAGTCGAATTCTTCATATTGGTTAACTTTTTTCATGCCGTGTTTTAACATCATTAACATTTACGTTTCCAAATGGTGCAAGGAAGAGAAAAATTGTCCTGTATGTTAAGATAAAACTAATTCCAGTAACAGAGAATAAAGGAAAATCCTTTGGAGACTGACTGAGGTGACAAAATTGTTCCCTATGCCATCTCATGGCTGAGGCAAGCTGTTAAAGTCCCACCAACAGAGCCCTCCCTATACACCTCAATTTGTAGCTTGCTTTTTTGGGGCATATATTAGAGTAAGTGTGGAACTTTCTTCTCAAGATGCCTCTGTTGTTTTCTATGCTTCTCATGGCCAACCAGTGGCAATGTGCCTGTGCCTGGGCTCGGCTGGCATCATTTGCCTCACACTTTCATTGATCCTTAACATTACTACCTTTAAATTACAATAAAAACCCTTAAAACAGCCATAGCATTCTCACTATGCATGTTCTTCATGTGTGAAATCAGTACATGTGACTGTCTTGTTCTGTCTAAAACATCCTTAGTTTTTGAGTGTAACTAACATAAATCAATGCTGTTGTATTCTGTTTAAAGAGAGAATGTATGTACAGGTCAGTTACAGTTCCATTTTTGAGAAGCCAGCCAATGTATTTTGACCTCATCAAGCTAATAGTGGTGTCATAATGCGTATTATTGCTCCTTATTTAAGTTTATGGTAGAGTTGATTCTGAGATCCCCAGATGAACTGGGGGGAATCGTGCAGGGTGTGGTGCCTAATATAAATAAAGATACAATTTGTCCTGCAGACTTTATGATTGAAGGCCTGGCACAATTTCGTCTTTTCTTCAAGTCTCCAGTTACAAATGTCCCCGCTGAGATTAGCTGTTGGCTGGGTTCCTTACTCCTGGCTTACAAGTTACAGAGTGCGCTGAGCTGCAATTCTGCATGGTCAGTGTGTGGTGGTGGGATTAAATGGGGTCTACACTGTATGAGTGGTGGTGGTAAAGGTCAGGACTCAATGTAGAGGGGGAACTCCAGGGGTTTGGGCTATAAAAAGGTTTGGATATGTGCTGCCATGCATGAGATGGGTTGTTCGTGTGAACATTTGTAAAATCCAGCAGTTGCCTCACGTCCATCATCTGTGTTAACCACCACTGCAGCCTCTGACCCTCCAGCAAAACCCAGGAGGCAGCTGCTTTGGCCATGACATTTCTCAGGATAGTGAAACTGCCATAAATCAAGAAGGCTTTTGATGTGCTCTGGGATCAATAAGAGTTTTCCCTGCTCTCTAATGTCACGCATGGTGCCAGTGACCAAGGAGGGCTCTTGGATTGCCCAGAGAAGTTGTGAATGCTCCATCCCTGGCAGTGTTCAAGGCCAGGCTGGACAGAGCCTTGGGTGGCATGATTTAGCGTGAGGTGTCCCTGCCCATGGCAGGGGGGTTGAAACTTGATGATCTTAAGGTCCTTTCCAACCCAGTATTCTATGATTCTTACAGATTGCTGGGATTAGCCCTTGTTACTCCAGTAGTGCTTTCCAGGTTGGTGTAAATCAGTGGGATTTAAAAAAATTGTTTATATAACAAACTTGGTTCTTCTACTCCATAACTCTGTAGATCTGCATAAAGGATGAAGCTGCTTCCCCCTACATCTGTGCAGTTCAGAGGCAGCCCAAGAAAAAAGGCACCAAAGGAAGTTGGAGGCTTTGCATTGCGAGAGAGGAAGAGTTGCAAAATGAACGGTTTTAACTGCAATCACCTTTTACAGTTCCATGTTTTTCCTCACAGCTAAGTTCTTAGTTTATTA
Organism: Psittacula echo; assembly: GCF_963264785.1. NCBI lineage: Eukaryota > Metazoa > Chordata > Aves > Psittaciformes > Psittacidae > Psittacula > Psittacula echo. The sequence goes on along the minus strand of NC_137743.1, from coordinate 11,789,812 downwards.
TGGAGGATCCTAGGTTTCATCTTTTCCAAAGGAGTTAGGGAGATTTTCCAGCCATTTCTTGTCTGTGTGTGAGGATTGCATGTTTGCCTACTTTCACAGCTTAATACGGATAAGTACTAACTGAATGTAATCTTTTAATTTAGCTCTCTGTTGTCTACTGACTCGTGAAATATTTTTAGTTAACTTAGCCACAAGTGCTTATGGAGATAAGCAGAGATAAGACTTAAAAACAAAAGTTGTTTGAAGCTGCTTTGGTCCTTTACAACCCTAACCATTCTTCATATGCTTTTAAAAGTGATTAAATTTGGAAGCATAGTTTATTCTCTATAATGTCTAAGCTTTAAGGTGGTGTTAGGAAAGAGCTAGTGCTTTTATCTCATAAAAGAGAGATGCTTTCTTTCCCATGGCAGCTCCTGTACATGTCCTTAGCTTTCTGCTACAGTGAGGACAGCAGTTTTGCCTTTGGATAGAAGCAGTGTTCAGATATTTTCAAGTGATCTCATATCTTGTGCATGAAATTTTAATTTAATGCTGCTATAGAAAACCATCTTAAACCAAGAGAAACTTACATCCTCATAACGGAACTCATTTTTATTGTGCTTTTTCATGAACTTCAGTATAACCTAAAAGATGAAAGAGAAACAGAGGAAAAGTGGGTGTGAGTTACGACTGACACACTTTTCAAGTCCAGTGGGTACAGAAGCTATTTGCAGTTTAACAAATAATTTAAGTTTTTAGCTGTTCTGGTGGTTTTACTCAATTTAAGGAGGTGAGTTATTTTAAATTGCCTCAGAAATAGTCCCTGTCCGCAGACTCAAAACCGTTTTATAAGACAGTAACCCTGTGCACCCAAGCAAAGGTGAAAAGTATCAGCAGTCCATAGTGCAGGTTTCGAAGTATGTGTACACTCAGATACTGAAATAAACCTACGTATGAGCAAAATGTACCCCAGCTTTAAAGCTGTTCCTGGGAAATTGCATTGAAACAGGTTGTTATTAAAAATAACAAGTAAATAAAAGGAGGAAATGTAACTATGAAAGAGAAAATTTCCTTTTAAAAGAACAAGTTCAGAAAAAAGGAAAAAACACAGCAGTGTAATATCTGTGGGTGACTGACCTCTTTCTCTTAAAGTAGGGGCTTAGTGACACAATCTATTGTGTCTCTTTAAAGTTACTAATGAATAGTTCTTATTTGCTTATATCATACTGTCATAGATAACTGGCACGGCAAACTCTGTCCAGCAGTAGATGAAGATTTATAGTGAATAACCAACAGTGACATGTTGATTTGCTACTCTGACATTTCAGTGTTTTCTCATGGTGCAGCCGTCCCTTTCCTGGTGCAGTGCAGGAGCACCTGTGTGCATCATTCCACCAACAGACTCTGAGTTCCTCCTCTATTACTTCTCTGTCACCAGTTTGCTTGTGTGGCTGGGTTTGTTCTGACCTGACTCTTGTGTAAAGAACATTATAATCTCAAAATGTTCTTATTGTCAGCACAACCTGAACATTATGCTTGTAAAATAAGAAATTATCATTCTATGGAGTGAAGCAAGGAAGTCTCTACATTGCTGACTACTTAAGGATCACATAATACAGCAATGGCAACAGCCAAGTTACATACAGCCTTTCCTCAGGACAGGAGGTTCTATACTGAGCAAGATGGACCTTGGATCTGAACTCTATAGAGGTTGTCCTTATGAGACTGGTTTTGTCTTTTCTCATACTATCATCCAGAAAAGGGTAACCAAATAGGTCCCTCATCAAGGGAATCATTAAGGATAATTAAAAACTGATAGACAGCAGTGAGAGAACACCAAAATCTGAATGGTTAAAGTACCCTGGGTCTACAGGGTTAAGCATACAAGCTCGTTTATGAGATTTAACACATGCAAATAGCACTTATGGCCATGTGGTAGAGCATATTGGATACATCAATTCATCACTCTGGGCTTGGGGTTATTTGCCCCCCCTGCTTGCACTGCAAAATGTTGGCAGACTGGCCTGCAAATGTGGAGGTGCCGGCTACACCTACTACAGGCTGAGTGCATTATAAGGAGTCTTTATAAGGAGTCTTCATTTCTCCGTAGCAGAGGAAAAAGATGTTGCATCTTCAGTTAAAGATGAAGGTATAACCCCCATATCCTGGCTGGCTGTCAGCAGCCTACTGTGTTATCTCATTTTGTGACAGCAAAGAGTAGCTGGCTCAGTTCCAGTTTACACTGAGTAACATGTAAATTGCACAGCTTGAATATTTATGTTGACTTTAATATTGCACTATATAATTGGGAAAAATTATGCTTTAGATTTAACAGAGAAACACAACCCCAAGATTCAAATACACTCAAGGTCTTATTTCTTAGGAAAAATGTATCCTGTTGTCACATAGTCTCTTTAATGTGCTGTCTGAAGGGAGGTGATGGTTATTTTATTAGCTTGCTCTGTTTAAAAGCAGAAGGACTTAAATCAAATACACAGCACTGGATTAGAATATTTGATTTGTAACCAGTTGGGGCTGTAGCATGACAAATTGTTTATGGCGGCATTGCTACTGGAAGAGGCAGTATTAGACATCCCTGTATCATCACTGTCTTTGTTTCAGAACAAACATTTGTGTAGACATGCAGTTAGCTGGTGGGGAGAACTGATGCAGCTCAAAATAAATCAAATAAAGTTAAAAAACCCTAAACAAACAAAAAACCCCAGCAGAGAAACCAGCACTTTAAACTCAGCCAAAGAATAAGTTTCCCCTACATCTGATTGTGCAATCATCTATGGGTATGAGCCTGAAGGGGTGATGCAGGGAGAAAGACTGAATGCGTTATGATAAGGTGAAACTATTTATTTAATGCAAATACTACCTTGTGTCAATACAAGAGTGCAGTTAGACAGTTCGACTTGAATGCTAGTGTATGGGATCACCATCTGTTAGTAAAATCAGTGAATATAATCTTGAACAAGTGCTGCCTATCTAGTGGAGCAGAAGTATTCTCAGTTCCACAAATGGCATTTAGAAAATGCTAACGTCTGAATATGCACCTTACTCATCTTACCAGTGTGTAAGGTGAGACTGGCAAATGAGACCCAAACCCACTGTAACATGTTAACAACAAAAATGAATCTGTCAATGCGTTGTCAGATATTTGTGGTATTTGATGTCCTGATCAGGAGAATAAAAAAGTGAATTGAGTTTTGAGGTCTTTATCCAAATATATATATTTTTTTTTACTCTAGAACAGATGCAATCACTCAGTTATACCTCATTGCCAAAATTTAAGGAAGGAGTTAGAACAGTTGACTTTCCAATGCCAGAAGACAGTAATGGTGATCCTCATCTCAGTCCATATTCTCCTACATATTTTCCTGTCCTTCTTAATCATTCCCTCAGTTAAGTGTGTTTCTTTCTGCCAGCTTACGTATGTAGCTGACAGTGTTGCCTAAAGCCAAGTCTTTGATTCAGACTGGGACCTGCCTGTTTCACAGAGAGGCTGGAACTGAGATCAAGAGACACCCGTTTCGCTTCCAACAAACCTCCTGGCAGACAAGATACTGGAGAGGGGGGAAGAAAGAGCAGACTGTTCCTTAAAAAGCAAGCAGGCGGGAAACAGAAAGAGCAGAATAACACAACGTGCTCCTTAAAAAAGAAAGACTCAGATGTGGTGTAGTCTAGCTGGAGTGCTCAGACCTGAGATCGGCTGTACTGGTTAATGATGCAATGTACACACTGCTGGTTTGCAGTGCTGGAAACTCTCAAACAGATGGATTGTGCTGCATAGAGGAAATGGGGATGTCTGAAACCAGCCATAAAACATCAGCATAAAAGGTAGGTTAATGATTCGTTGCTAGGTGATCTAATGATTTGATCCCTTTACTGTTGCTCTGTCTTTCTCTTATGGTAGTATTTATTTTTATATGCATTCTGTACATTATGAAAGCTATAAATACGTAAAGTTAGTGCTTTCTGGGGTGTTCTTGGCAAGGTAGATTTTCCTTGCATTTGGTCTCTTGCTCTTTTTCTTTTCCTTCAGCACTCCTTGTTTCTCTGACCTCATTATTATTTTTGAGCTGCTTTTGTAATGTGACATTGAAAACAGTTATTCCAACAAAAGCAGCACAGCATGTTACTTAGACTTTACAAAGTATCAGATGGAGATGCTCAGAATTTAATGTTGCAGCCTAAACCCAAGAGTTCCAAGATCCTGGGATAAATTGAAAGCTTTTGTTAGGTAGAACTTAATTCTAAGTAGAGATGTGCATAGCCTCCTGACAGAGGTGAAATGTTCTACTTTCTCTTTCTAGCCCAGTTACAGGTATAAAATACAGAACAGAATATAGAGGCCAAACCCATGAGCTATATAAGGCATCAAAGCACGAGGACATGACCTGTTTTCTTTTGTAGCAGTATCAGAGTTCAGTTCACCTGGAAGGCATAATTAGACAGGGGGAAACAGAGTTAGATGAACAAGTTACCTTGTAGCAAGAGCTGCTGAGCGTCTTTGTTTCACAGGCCCCTAAAAGTCTTTTCAGCAGATTTTATGGGGATTCTCTGTAAGAAAAACTTACACATCCTGCATTGCTCTTTTTAGTTTCTTTTCCCCTCCACTGAAGTAGTAGAAGAGCAGTTTTCCCATCTGTAGTTCACTATATTTTGAATCCCTTTTTGGCATGACAGCAAAGTGCATGTTAGGCCAAAACGTGGGCTAAAATGGGTGTCTCAACTGAGCAAGAGTGATGGATGGCACTCACCAGGGCAAAATCAGATCCTAGTTTAGGTTTGATTTCATTGTGTGTGTTTGTCCTTTCTGACCAGTCTAGATGTAGTGCCTTGTTGCTACTGGGGCACATAATCTCTCATTTCCACATATGCCTCAGTCTCTGGAACCACTTATGCAGTGTAGCGTGCAAAAGGAAGCATTAGCCTGTACTGCTTACTTTCTTTAATTCATGAACACCATTGGAAGGGATGGAGGCCAAAAGCAGCCTTGCAACAAAGCTGATTTTTCTTCTAGGCAAAAGAATCTAATGAAAATAAATGGTGAGGAAGAGAGAATACTCTGTCGGAAATCATAGATTTTGAGATCTAGGTTTTCTGTAAATACTTAATTCTAAGTCATTGCCAGTCCTGTGCTGAGAAAGAGGTATGGAGCTTTAAATCCCCAAAAGCTGAGCATATTTTGAAAAAATGTCCTCTTTTCTAAAATATATCACTGCAAGATACAAATAAATTATAAAAGAATGGCTGGTTTGTTTGAAAATTTTCTAGCTGAACAGTAGGGGTTATATGAGAGTCAGCCTAGGCCCAACAGAGCGGGCATTGAACCAGACCTAATAGGAACAACTGAACCCAATACCCATATTATGTTCAGTAACGGAGGGGGTTTTGTAGTACAAGGACTTTAATGTTGTAATCGTAATGGCTAGAGGTAACAAACCAGTCTGAAATGAAAGAGGGGAAAAATAAAGTCCAGAGCAATTAGAAAAATCTCTTTTGTGGGATTTTAGGTATTGCCAGGCACATTTGTGTCTTTTTACAGATGAATGGGCCCTTCTGTCACTGTAAGAATGAATTGTAAAGTAACAGACTTGAACTAATTGTGTCCTGTAAACCTATAATAATAAGAGTTAGTTTTTTGAAGTTCAGACATGCGTGTAGTCGGTCCAACGAACCGAGTGGGTCAGCAGTTGAGCAAGTTTGGCACTTGGGGTTAACAGGATTCAGGGGCATTTGGGGGAAATGGTTGGATAAGGCAACTCCTGGGAAGAAGTAACAGAAGAGCAGAAGTCGCAGCTGGTTGCCGGTTCAAGCAAGGATCTTGCCATCTGCATTTCTAGAGTGCTTTCAGCTCCCAGCAGGTGCTGGGAGGTGGCTGTTCTGGCTTGGATGGAGGTATTTACCCTGACACAGATGGAGAACAGTGTAGGCTTGAGAGGTCGCAAGCTCCTCATACCTTGTGGCATTTGGAGAATGAGCTCATTTTTTTGTGTCTTGTTATGATGCTGTTTTCTTCTCCTAATTAAACCCCACCTTTCTTCTTTCTTTTTGTGGGGGGAAGCAAGACATAATACATGGTTGCATTTATAAGGGTATCTCTTCTAACCTGAACAGAGGGAAGCCAGGCTGTGATCATATCCCTGAATGCTGTCCCAAGACGCTTATCGTTCCACTTCAGTGCTGCCAGCCGGAAAAACACAGTAGTTCATTCTTTAGAAAAAAAAAAAAAAAAGCTATTTTCATACTTCTGGATTTTTCCCAAACCCTCATTTACTTGCAGCAAATCCCTTGTCTTCTCCCCAGCATCCCCAAGTTTACCACACATAGCAGGCTTCTTGATGGTCTGTCAACAAATACGGAATGAACTCATACTGCACCCAAGCAGCAAATGCAGAACTCACTGGTGTGATTCCACAGCCTCTGTAATGAAGCATCGGAGTTCATGGAGCATTTTCTTTTAGAAGGGTGTTAGTTGTATTTCATCTCAATCCCAAACTGTATCATAATCTGTAATATACAAGAAAATCATAGACATGCTTTTTCTGTATCTTATCTGCTAATGCTGTCCCAGCTTGGTAGGTGATATCTGCCTTGTTTTCTGTCTGGGGCTTCAGATTTGATGGCAGGGCTGCAGTGTCCCAGGATTTCATTCTTGTGCTGAACCTGCAGCATGCCAGCAAAGCCATTTGGGCGTCAGTGTGGGAAACTGGCTGCAGAACAATTTGCATCCTCCTGCCAGCCTGGTTCATGGTGTGACTGCACAGCAGAGGGTTCAGCACAAGGACCAAAAGGGCTTGTTGCAGCAGCAGGAGGGCTTGTGCTGCTAAAGCTGGTTTTAACAGGACTTCCAGATGTTTCATCTGGGAAATATACAGGGCTATAGTTTGAGGAGTTCGGGTGCTCCATGTCAGATCACTCACTGTTCACAGAATACCCCAAATAGTAATTGCTCTGACCCAAATGAGGGAAGGGTGAACTGTACCATAGAGCAAGGACACTTAAAACCACTGATACCATAATGTTAAACCACTCTGCTTAATACTGCTTGACAACTCCCATTCCTTCATGTTTGGCTATTTTTCCTCTGAAGATGTGAATTATTTACATACCAAATACATTTGCATGCAAATATTTTTATATTAAATATATTATTGAATGCAGATATTTGCATGTTAAGATGCATTTTCATAATACACTATCTCTTCCTACAAATCTTACTTCTCTTTGTTCCTCAAACCTGAGAAAACATCCCCCTTCAGTACCTGTTTGAGGAATGGTACTCTTGAGTGTGCTTCTGAGCCTCATTCTTTGTATGAAAATTCAGGTGTCTGCTTTTTTGCTTTTGATCCAGTTTTGTTTGTGTTTACAAATGCTTATCAGGGTTTTTAATGAGATTTTAAGCATAGCTTTCTACCAAGACATGAAAGTTGTTGGTTGTTTGGTGTTTTTCTTTTCCTAATGTAATGAGATTCAGTGAGAATCTTTGCATACAATTGCACATAAGAGGAGAAAAGCTAAATCTCTTGCAGCCTCAGTCCTGTGCAACCTAACATACATCCTCTTCTGCAGTTCCCTCAGTGTCTCCAAGTGTCTTCTGAAAGCGCAGGCATCAGCCAGGGCTCTGCAGAGATCCCCTGGCAGTCTTCAAGCATCCTCATGTCTTGTCTTTAAGCTGGGGTTATGAGATGCTGCGGAAATGCTCTGATCGAGGAAGAGCTTGGATATGAGCTCTGAGCGCATGTTAAACAGAGGCCTCGTCTTCTGAGTGTGTTTGGTTGAACATGTCAGGAAGGAAAGCTATGTAAAAACTTTGGGTGGTGATGACTGCAATGTAAAATGGTGCAGGAAAGTTTATCATAAAATATGGTCATTTTGAACGTCATATTTGTATGCTGTTGGGGATTTATTTTAACTTGAATAGAGCTGGTTATGCACTATCATAAAACTATGGTTTTTAAACAGTGTTCTAGAATTCTTCCTCAGCTTTCTGATTATGGTAATTCATTTGTTCCCCTTTCATTTTAGATGTTGCTCTGCAGAGATGAGTAACAACACCATTTGTGTCCAGACTTGGAAGTCATATTCAGTACCCTCCTTCTAATTGTTAATCATTCTTCCCCCTTTGTTATTTGTTTCAGGTGAGGTCTATCACCCTCAGCGTTGAAGCATGAGTACTGATGCCAGCCAGGTGGTGATCACTACTCCTCCCTCAGCCACGATGCCTCACAAGGAGCGGTACTTTGATCGCATCAACGAGAATGACCCAGAGTATATCCGGGAGAGAAACATGTCTCCTGACCTGAGGCAGGACTTCAATATGATGGAGCAAAGGAAGAGAGTCACTCAGATACTGCAGAGCCCTGTGAGTGGAATTGAGGGGGAATAAGAATAAAGAGTGTTATTAGGAATCTTTTTGATGTTACAGCTAGCTAGAATATGTCTGGACAATCTTCTAAGAAGAGTCACTAAACAGATTATCCAGCATCTTTTTGGCAGTGTTTTGTCTGTGAACAAGCAGTCTTTATTGTCTTGTTTTTCTCCTGATTCTCTCATGCTTCATTGCAGTATAATAAAAATATCTGGCTGGCTGCAGGGGGCTTAATTAAAACTTAGGGGCAGGGAAGAGAGTGAAGGAGTCACTGGTCAAATAGGAAAAAATTAGGGCATTACATGATGTTCTGCTTTCTGGGTTTGAATATTAACCTATCATTTGCATTAGGAGTGGTTTAATTAACATTCATTATTGGGTTAAGTTTGTTTAAAAGCTAGACTGTATGTTCTTTTCATGTCCTTCGGGTGATCATACCCATACTTGGCCATATTGGCACTTATCTACTGGTTGTGTAAGTTCAGTACTTGTGTAGGCTACATAGAACACTATTAAATCTATTTAAACACACTCATATTAGCTGAAATTTTTATTTTAATGTATGCTTTGGTTTTAACCTGATGAATACATTCAAAAGTAATACTGTTGCCTTAAGTATTTTGAAGCCATAGAGAGTGAGTAAGGTCTGTGTGAGGATGAGCCTTTGGGGGTATTGGTGTATTATGGTGGGGGTAATGTGACTGAGAAGGGGTTAAGCAGCATTACAGATCCCTCTCCCTTCAGTTCCTCTGTAAGTTGCAGTGCTTCTTCTGACCTTGACATGCCTGTGAGGTGGACTGATACCAGCCTTATGGAGTTTAACCATGCCAAGTGCAAGGTCCTACCCCTGGATCAGAGCAATCCCAGGCTCAGCTACAGGTTGGGCAGAGAAGAGATTCAGAGCAGCCCTGCAGAGAAGGACTTGGGGGTGTTGATCGAAGAGAAAATGAACATGAGCCGGCTTCGGTGTGCACTCACAGCCCAGAAAGCCAACTCTATCCTGGGCTGCATCAAAAGGAGCGTGACCAGCAGGTCGAAGGAGGTGATCCTGTCCCTCTACTCTGCTCTCGTGAGACCTCACTTGGAGTATTGTGTGCAGTTCTGGTGTCCTCAACATAAAAAGGACATGGAACTGTTGGAACAAGTCCAGAGGAGGGCCACGAGGATGATCAGGGGAGTGGAGCACGTCCCGTGTGAAGACAGGCTGAGAAAGTTGGGGCTGTTCAGCCTGGAGAAGAGAAGGCTGCGTGGAGACCTCATAGCAGCCTTCCAGTATCTGAAGGGGGCCTATAAGGATGCTGGGGATGGCCTATTCATCAGGGACTGTAGTGATAGGACAAGGGGTAATGGGTTCAAACTTAAACAGGGGAAGTTTAGATTGGATATAAGGAAGAAATTCTTTACTGTGAGGGTGGTGAGGCACTGGAATGGGTTGGCCAGGGAAGTTGTGAATGCTCCATCCCTGGCAGTGTTCAAGGCCATGTTGGACAGAGCCTTGGGTGACGAGGTTTAGTGTGAGGTGTCCCTGCCCATGGCAGGGGGGTTGGAAGTAGATGATCTTAAGGTCCTTTCCAACCCTAACTATTCTATGGTTCTATGATTCTATGTAATGAGATTGCAAACAGCTGTTAGTAATCACCCCATTATACTCATCCATGAATAACAGGATTGTTTGCTAAAGTGTTGTCATGGAGTGCCTCTTGGATCTTTGTGGTGCTCTGAGTATAATGTGAACTTGTTGACTAAGGAATTTATTACTTTCAAGTCTATTTGTGCAAGCTTGGGTTTGCAGCGAGGTTCTTTTATAAAGAAAATACTCTAAGGAAGTATTGCATAACTCTTCAATCATGATAACTTTATGTTAACACTCGATTGTAAAATGTGATCAGAGCCTGCTTCTTCCTGTTAAAATATTCACATTGTGAGTAGCCAGAACTCACAGCAAAGACTAGATCTTTAGCCTGATAGATAAAGATAAGTTAGATCTTGTTTGGGTTTGTATGTGTGTTACGTTTTGGTCCTTTTGATTGCAGTATTGAATTCGATGAGTGTAACTACTCCAGCATTTTGGAGGACCTTTTGCCAAGTCTGTCAGTAAATGTTCCTTTGCCGCAGTCTCTGTGGGTATTTTTTGAATGGATGCAGAGTCAGCATGCAGATTTTAGGGAGGGCGATGAAGAAGGTCAACCCTTGAGTCTAGGTGTTTTAAATGGAGGCTGAGGGACAAAGAGCTGCCGTTCTGCTGTTAGTGTCCTGCTGCAAGAGAAGCTGAGCCCAGCACTTTTCGGAAAGTGTTTGGAGCTGCCAATAAGTTACAAGTTTTTGTGTGAGGGAGCAGTTGTCCAAATAAGCCAGGGGCCTGCTCAGCTCTTGGCATCTGCCAGGGAGAAATGGGAACGTGGGAGCTGAGTGTGTGATCAGGCACGAAGAGGAGGTGTCTGAAATACCATTTTTACTCAAGTATCTCCTTTTAGAGTCTCTTTTCTTGATATAGAAAGTTTAGAGGAACCCTGCTGTGGCTTCTCGTGTGAGGAAATAAAAGCATTTTTAATACAGTGACTCTATATCCATCAAGCAGATTTCATAACTGATTTGGGAATAGAAACTGCATTATTTCTTCCAAGTTCCAATGTTCATGAGAGTCAGTATAGAAAACAAGTATCTTGTCTCTTCTTGAATATATTTGTCATTAAAAGGCCAAAAGCTATTTTTCCTGTTACCAGTCTGTGTAACACAGGTTCAGGATTGAATTAATGGGTATTGTACGTAGTGGTTTTGTTCTTTTTGTTCTATAGCTGCAGAATTACACTGCATTAGAAGTTTGCGTAGAGCTTTCTTGCTTCTCTGGTTTATTCCAGTTGACAAGAAGGAAATAGTTTGAAGATGCTTGGAAGGGGAGGATGAGAGGGTATCAGACATGTTTTAAAGAAGAGCTTGCTCAGTGTGAAACCTTCACCCAGTCCTAGATATATGCATTCATATCTTTACCCAGCCTTAATATATGCCTTCAGATCACAGAAATAGTCATTGACTCATCTTCTGGCAAGTATTAGTAAATATGAGATGGAGGTATTATCCTTGCTACATTTCTTAAAAGTGCACAAGCATGTATGGACTTGAGGTGAGCTTGTTTGGACATGCACTTTCTCTGAACAGAGGTTCACGGTGTAAAACTAAAGTGTTAATCAGTGTCATATACTAGGAAGCTTAGGTACTGATTTAGTCTATTTTATTAGCAAGACTTTTTCTTTCAAGTAGGAAAATTAAATCCTTTAGCAAGAAAATAAATTAGAGAATGTATTTCAGGAACCATGGTATGCTTTGTGTAGTGCCTGTTATTGTAAGGGCCGCAGCCCTGACCAGACATCTTCAGACATCAAACTGCTGCATCTCTCTGATGTGCTGTTTGATGCACATATTGATGTGCAGTCTGACTACTCCTCTATGATGTGCAATTTCCCTTTCCTAAATTAAATCATTTAAAAGCTACTGAAACGCTATTCTCATTACCTCTGGTGTTTGCTAATGTCTTAGACTCTGTTCATAATAAGTCTTAAACAAATTATAAGAGTTTTATGACCTCTCCTCACAAAGAATGTCCTGACATTATCAGTGAATTCTCAGACTTGTTTGCTTAATACTGTGTGTAACCTGTGAGCATCTGATGGCCTGGAGAATCTGATAGGACCTGTTTGTTTGTTGTTCCGTGTGTGTTAGAAAGGTGGAAAGAAATTAGAATCAGCTGGATGTGAGCAGCCTGATAGCATCCAGAGGTGCTGCTGGCCAATCTTTAAGATTATACCATGTAAGTTTAGTTCAGTAACACCTGCAAGCTCACAAGGTTCAGGTTCTGTGATGTTATTGTTAAAGGACTCATGTAATTGCTTTATGTTGGATCTGAGATACTTGACCAATAATTTGAAAAGATTGGGGTGAGGGTTAGATTTTCTGGTTTAATTCTGAAATTAAAAACAGTTTTGTCTTTTTATATGCTGAACAGTCATACTGTTTGTTATACAGGGTAACTGCCTTTTTCAAAGAGGAAACATTCATTAGCTGTATCATCAAAACACTTCTTTCAGTTATGGTATACAAGTCCTCCAGGCCTTCATCTCTCTCTGGTGCCCTTACCATGGCAACCAGAAGAATCAAAAACACTTAGTTAAAAACAAAAAAGCAATGGTTGAGCAGTTTTGGTGTGTGAAGACTGAAGAGTAAGTTCAGCATTGAGGAGCTGCGTGAACTTACAGAAGGGAGAAGCTCCCTGCGGCTCCCGGAGCAGGCAGGGAAGGTGTTGGGTGCAGCAGTGCCACACTGCTTCCAGTCAAGTGAAACCATTTGAAACAGTTAGCTAACCAGCAGGAAAGCTTACTACAGGGTTTAGCTAACAGGACTCTGTGTGTAACCTGGCAGGAAATTAGAATCACTGCTTAAATTGCACTGAGGAGTGCCTTACGTCCACTTAATATCACTGTATTTGAAGAAAAGCTACAGGTCAGAGTGGAAGAAGATGCACTCATACAGAAGACATACTGATATGAGATACATCTTGTTATTGTTACTGGTGTAAGAAAAAGTTGGAGTAGTCAAATCTATGTATAAAGTGATGAGCTGAACAGCTGAAATATGTAAAGATAAAAATGCCCAGTTATTGGAATTTAAATGCCTGGGTTATGTTTTCAGTTTACCAGTGAAATTTTTGTGTGTCTTTTCAAGACCCATTGAATATGCACATGCTCTTTTTACCTTTGAAACACGGTTATTTGGAGCTCTTTGATTTGTTGAGCACTTCACTGGCAGGATCTCATCATGCTTTGCTTTAACTTCATGTTGGATTTTGAGAGCATCTACCAACCCGTCAAGGCTCTGCAGGTTGTTCAGGGCACATCTGGCTCAGCAGTGCCATTACATGAGGGCACTGGCTCAGGTCTAGCCATCCAGATTGCAAAATCAGTGTTGTTTTATGCTGAGGTTAAAACTGTACTTCTCTCCTGTGCCTCTCTTCCTTCCTGCCTTGTACATGCACACACCCCCTGCCTCCCATGCCTGCTGCTCTTGCCCAGAAAAGAGGGGAGATAACAGTCCAGCTTAGCAACTCATCTATTCAGAGGTCTGCTTCAGCATGCAGGCAGATTCTTCTCCTCAAAAACAAGCAAACCCACCCACACTTGATTTTTTTTCTCTAACGCTGTTATTTTCAAACCATCAGGACAGAGATGAAGGATGGCTTAATTTATTTTTTCCTTCTCTTTTGCAGTTGTCTGGCTCACTTTGGTTTGTATCGAGTGAACATCCAGTATTTTCACACCACCACTCCCTTTCGGGCAGTTTATTTTCTTAAAATATCAAAAGTCCTTTTAGTTCCTCACATATCCGCCTCCCGCATCTCAGCTCCCTCCTCTGGCTTTGGTTTTCTCTGACATCTTTCTGACTTCCTGCTGGGGTCATGACTCTCCTCTCATCACAATAGCTTATTTAATCACATTCTTTCATCATACGACCTGTGCAGCATCTCTTTCAGCAAGGGAGATGAGCTCAACTTGGCACATCATTTAAGACATGCCACAAAATGTCCCATAAAGATCCCTCTAGCTGTGACAATATCCATATGAGCCTGGATTTGGGGGGCTGGGCAAGTTCAGCCTTTTAAGTAAGAGGGAATTTGTGCTCAGGGTAATGCTGTCTGAAATCAAGGATATCCAGTGTTCCTGTGAGAAACCAAGAAATCGCATTGCCTAATTTCCATTTCTCATGATCTTTCATACCAGTGTCCCGCACCACAAGTGCAGTTGTGAGTTTTTTCTCTGCTTCCTTACATTAAACATGAGTTACCTTTCACTTCTCTCTCATTTCCATATTTTCTGCTTTCCATTTAGTTTGAACTGTGGTTTTCATTAGATATAAACACCAACAGTTTCCAGATCGATTCCACCCCCTATCCATATATATAATCTTCCTGCTGGTTAACTGCTTGGGTTTAGGTTTTTGTTGTCTTTGGGGAGGAGGGGTCTGCAGATCCTGTGGTGCTTTTGGGACCATGTTCTTTAGGTTATTCAGACCATCAGACAACAGACAACAATCAGATCCATCTTCCTTTGCCTGATGACTTTCCTATGGTCCTATGTATATTTGAAGTTATTAATGGTAAATAATACTCTGATCTGAATTAATTCCCTAATTAATTAATAATAAGTGATAAGGAGATATAAAATGCAGGGTAGCAAAATCGTCAAGTTTTCTTTTAGTCACTAGGCTTGTAACTTCTGTCTAACAAAGACATCAACTCAGTCTGGTGAGAGCAGGAAGGCGGTTTCCATTGCAGTACATGTATAATAACTACAGGGACTTGCTTATCTATATTAATTTTTAAGCCTTTTTGGCTGTTAAATAATCCTGGAAAATCATGACTGACGATTTTCCTCCCTGGCTGCAGGAGCATGGGCATCCAGAACACCCTGCAAGAGCTCTGCCCATCATTTGATGGTGCATTGCCACCACGTGTGCTCCCACATTCCCTACTCCTGTGCTTACTGAAAGAAGTTAATTCTGTTTGAAAGTGTTTAAGACCCCTGTCAAGCTGAAATTTGATTTCTTCTAGCATTTTAAATGTTGGCAGTTCCATTCCATCCAGCAAGATGTGTAGCTTTACTCCATGAGTAAACACAAGGGAGGGACACAGAGCAGCAGTTGTGTAAGTGTGGGGATTGCTGGTGCTGTGGGAATTGGCTGTGCTGAAGATGGGCTTTGCAGAGGAGTTCAGTGCTTCAGGTTTTGCTTTAATCATAGGCTATCTCCGGGCTGCTTATCGCAGGAGTAAACATTGCTTCAGCTCACAGAGGGGAACTGGTGTGGACCAGGGTCGAGGAGCCAGAAAAACTGGTGCCGGCTGAGCAGTGTGTGTGGACTGGCTTGCTGTTGGTTGAGTCATTGAGTCCAGCCCAGATACCCGCATGCTTCACTGCAAGTGAAGGGATTATTAGAACTTTACCTATTTCCCCATATTTATTATTGAGCCCATTTCTTTCTATCGTAACACAGAAGCTCCCTGCCCTTCCCTTTTTTTTATTTTCATGGCATTAACAAGCACTTTTTGTGACTCTTATCTTCTCCCCACCAGCCTTAACTCACTGGCGGTTTTTTTGTGGCCAGCTCCACCCTTTTCCACTTAGGGCACCAGTTGTTTGTATCTAAACTCCAGTTTTGAAGCAGCCTGTCACAAAGCCACATCGGCTCTTTCGGTGAAGGTCTGTCGTCTTCTCCCCGGGCAGCTGCGTTTCCAGCACAGGAGTGCTCTCAGGAACAAAATACCAGTTAAGCTCTTTTAAACCTTTCCTTCAGTGGTGGTGATTTGGCTTAGAGACTCAGTGTGAGTGTGTTTGTATGTAGCTAAGTTGAATTAGACCCTGTTTAAAAATGGATGCAAGGTATATAAACTCTGATCAAAAATGGGCAAGAGTGAAAATGGGTGAGGGGGGTTTATTTTAGTCTTCTTCAGCTTCAAGGCTGACAGCAGTGCTGCTATTAAATGTAGGGACCTCACATTGCTTTTCTAGCTATCAAACTGTTTGCACCTGACTGTAATTACTCCTGATGTGAGCATGTGCTTTCTCCTCTTGCATGTTTGCAGTGGTGTGGAGTACTTGTAGATTACCTATATTACCATTGTTTTATCTATTTACAAAGACTTTTTTTTCCTTATCATTTTATTTCTACTTCTTTTGAGTGAATAAGGAGTACATGGAGAAATCAGTGGTCAACAAACAAGAAACAGCATAGAAAGATATGAACCTGCATACTTTTTAATGTGCTTAGAGAGCTGCCTACCAAGACGAACAGATTAATACTAAAATTTTCTAGCTACATTATTATTTTGTGCTATATATATAGATGTGTATATATGTAAAATAGGTTATTCTAGCAAGTTGGTTATTCTAGTT